>NW_026136717.1:10463981-11063981 GCF_905237075.1 Dicentrarchus labrax | reverse complement strand
TAAAGACATCAAATTGTACTCTTGTTTATCTTGTGTTCATGATTTTGTGCCAACACCATAACATCAACCAAGCAAACAACCCGTCTATCTATCAATCTATCTATCTATCTATCTATCTATCTATCTATCTATCTATCTATCTATCTATCTATCTATCTATCTATCTAATAATCTATCTATCTATCAATCAATCAATCAATCAATCAATCAATCTATCTATCTATCTATCTATCTATCTATCTATCTATCTATCTATCTATCTATCTATCTATCTATCTATCTAAATGTAGTCTAACACAGAAATAACTTTTTCCTCTTCAAACACACATTCAGTGAGCACAATGTCATACAGCTGTTTGTAGTCTTTCTAAAAACACAGATCATTTATCCCCTGACATGTATTCCGACTTCTGTTTTTAGCTAATGCCTATAGAGCCCACTATTTACAGTAAGATAAAATTAAAAAGCCTCTATAGATTTTCCATTACCCATCTTCAGATTTCCATTATGTGAATTATAAATGAGAATAACACGTTGGAACATCCTAGTATTGACATGTTCAGTTTCTCCTCCTCCGAAAGCCACTCTCACTCGTGATTGGTCAAACGAACCACGTGCGGCTCGGCTGAAAACCAATAGGAAACCTCAGAGGCGTCACGAGACCGCATGTTTCAGGAAGTCAGGACATGTCCAGTTTAAATGCTGGATGTATATCATGGGTTTGAAACAGGTTTGAGCGGGTTTTTTTGTCAGGCAGGACAGAGCGTTTTACAATTCTGCTATCTGACATGCGTTTCCACATTATTATCGCCGCTTACTTTTGGTGTGGCTTCGTAGACTCGCGTAAAATAAGAGGAATATCTTCGTCCTGTAAGTTCACAGTCCCCTTCCAGCTAGCTCCAGGCTAGGTAGCTATCAACATATTTGTAAATAACAACACTGCATGGTGTGACGTGCAGTGACTTTAACAGCTCCTTGGCTTCAACACAGACAGCGTGTTGCAAATTCTTGTCAAGTTGTCATTGCTGTAGATAGTTTGTAAGACATGTACACAGCATTTAAAGTTTGTAAAGGGTAGTAGCAATAATACCAGACCTATAGTTATTTTAAGTTACAGCAGTTAGCATTTGTTTACAGTCTCTGGACCCAAGCACCGAGCTTTTATTCTGAAATCAATGTTACAGATATGAAATGTGGTCCTAAGCTTTCTCTTTTGTTTGGTTACATTTCTAACTCCAGTCCAAGGTCATCAGTCTGTAATGTTTTTATTCTGTAACAGACAAGCGGTTCTACAGGGAGAGGAAGTCCTTTATGTGCATTGATGGGTCGAAAATCATCCCCTTTGAGCAGGTGAACGATGACTACTGCGACTGTGAAGATGGCTCTGATGAACCAGGTAAAAGATTAACCGATGTGCAAGTGGTTGTCTGTTTACCAATGTTCGCAAACTGTGACCTGTGCACACTGAAAATAATATTTGACTTGACGTAACATTGTACTGCTGTTTGTTTTTATTTGTGTTTATTTTATGTAATTAAATATGTGAATAAGCATGTGAACACTTCAAAGGACATCACAGTAGACAGTGTAGTGTGTAGTGTAGTGTAATGTAGTGTTTCATTTATTCCTTTCTTATCTGGTATAAATAATGCCCTGGCTTGGATAATATCTATTAAATAAACTCAAACATATATATTTATATATATATATATATATATATATATATATATATATATATATATATATATTATTTAGGTAACATGGCATCCCCTGGCCCCTCCCTCATGGGAGTGTAAAACATAATGCCTTTGCAAAACATAATCATCGTCATCGTAATCATCATTAACTCATCAGGGATTCAAAGTTCTCCTTCTGCACATCGCCATGTAAATCCGTTGTTCCTTGGGTAATTAGAAGCCTTCTAAACCGCTGAGATTGAACATTGCAGATTAATTGCTGCTGTCAAAGAATATCAGACCCCCCCCCAAAAAAAAAAAACAAAAAACAAAAACAAAACATGAAGTGGTCTTCTGAAGAGCTCATTAAATTACTGAACTCACTCATAATTTGTGCTTTAATGGAGCAAGGCCATTAACTGCAGTGTACAGTTGTGCATGTCCAGTGTTTATCCAAGATTACTGTGATAGATAGAATTGATCAGATGGAGGATAATCTGCCTTTTCTGCTGTTATACCTATACTGCTGCTGTCAGTCCAACCCCTACTACTGTCTGCAGCTTAACTATAGGCACCCTAATAAACTTCTCTACTCATTACAGACAAAAGGGGACAGAAAAATGAAGAGGTGAATGAATCAGAATTAAGCATGTTGTTAATATTCTCTGCCCACACCAAGATTTGGGAGTGATTGACTCCGCATAATGGCAACTGATACAGTCAGTCCAGTGCAGTGGAAACAGGAAAATATAGTTATAAAACTTCCCAGACCTCATGTTAATACTTAATTAATCAATGAATTAAGAAAATAACTGATGGATTAAAGTATAATGAAAATAATCGCGTATGAAATGCAGTGACACTTAAAAACACTACTAAATTCAGTATAACACACCCAAAAGCTGCAAAACGGTGGCATTTTTTAAGTATCCATTATCAAAACAAGGATGAAATTTGTTCATAGTTTTTACGTTTAGGCAAAGGAAGCTCACTTCAAAAACAAGCCACTTTTCGTCCTCTAAGGGTTAGTGTAAACGGCCTTACACTGCTGCCACTACTCAGCAAGGGTTTGAGACACGCTCATTTTTGGGTTAAAAAGGGATTCCGGCATCAGCCCCTGTGCGTGTGTTATAAGTAGTTTTGATTCAATTTATTTGTTTCTGGAAGTTAGTTTATTACGTAGCGCTGACCTCTGCTCCTGCCTTCATGTAGGCACCTCAGCCTGTCCTCGTGGCCGATTCTACTGCACCAATCTGGGTTTCCGCCCACACTACATCCCATCATCACGAGTCAATGACGGCATCTGTGGTAAGGCTTTTTATATTGCAGTATACGTGATGAAATAATACTCTCTTGAGAGGTGACTTTAATAAACTTTACAGAATCTTTTGAGGTGAGGTGACGGATCAACAATGTTTTCTGCTCCAGCGTTTTTTCAAGGACAACAAGTGCAGCTCTGCGAGTGCTCCAGTGAACAGATTTATTCTCACACGAAATGAATCCCTGTCTTATTTGTTCAAAATAACTGGTGGGATGGTTTGAGGCAGAATGTGCTCTAATATCTTGCAACCTAATTCATTGGTAGTTGTGAGGTTTTAATCAAAATAGTTTCCGTCCATTATTTTAAACAAGTAAGACGCTGTTTGCTTTTTCCCCTCTTGAGTGTTTTGCAAACATGGACAGGAATTCATATTTTACATGATGTCAAGAAGCTGACATGTTGGTGTACAAACTGTCACTGCTTTTGTAGTACAAACAAACAGATGAAGTAGAAACAGCAAACAAAACCTGGCTTTCTTATGCACACATATCCAACATGCACACACTCACTCTCCTCACACAGTTTTCCTCGAAAAACATCCCTTTGCTCAAGGCCTTTCTCCACTCTTTCTTGTAAAATCTGCCACACTCCACTTTTGTTCTCCTGTAGCTCTCCACTTTGGATAAAATCAATACATTCCGTTGTCGACATTTCCTCTCTGTCACCGGCGCTTTCAGCAGCATTAGACGGCATGCAACCTCCTCTGGTTAAAAAAAAAAAACTGAGGGAATAAAGAATAAAAGAGCAGTAGTGGAAAATTTCTCAAAGCTTCCTTTTCCCTTTCCTCCCTCCTTTTTTTCTACTCCCACTTGTCTTCTCATACCTTCCCTGCCTTGAATGGAGCCCCTTAGAAGCTAACACATTGTCGCTTTTCCTCCTCAGCTGGTTGTTGAGAGATTTTCATTGGCATCCCTTTCTGGGTTCTAAAGCTCTTGTTCCACCGGTCACCAATGGGTTTCTGGATAATTGAGAAATATCACACTGTGCCCGCTCTCTAGAGTGAAACATCTGAGCAAAAGCCAGATCTGAGCACTTACAAAACACCATGCAGCTGATCTTATAAGTGGTTGATCTCAAGAGACCCTCTGTGAAGCAGAGAGAGAGAGAGATATCACGCCGACACAAAGATCTGATCTTCATTGAGGATGAAATGTGTCAGGCTAGATCAACAATTTCACCTAAGAGACATTTGTTAGTTTTATCAGTGGAAGACAATTGGTGTAAGCCAGGTAGATTCGCCATTTAATGGGTAGTATTGGTCAATATTGGTCATTGGAGCTAATACCAGAATTACACTAAAAGTGAGCACAATGTTGTTTTGTGTCATCATGTGATAATTTTAAGTATACTCTCATTTAGGGCTGCCACTAATAATTATCAATTTTCATATCCGTTAAATACAAGGCTGAAACAAGCAGCCGGTTAGCTTAGCTTAGCACAAATGCTGGAAACAGGGGGAAACAGCTAGCCTGGCTCTGTCTTTTACTCTTCAGTATTCGTGTGCAGTGAACAAACAACATTTAACGTGTGAATTAGTGCGCTTTAAATGTGCTGGTAGGCAGATTTTGTTACCATTAGACAGAGCCAAGCTAGCAGCTTTCCCCTGTTTCCAATCTTTATGCTAAGCTAAGATAAGCAGCAGTTGGTGGTAGCTTCATATTTAGCATACAGACATGAGAATGGTAATCTTCTCATCTATCGCTTTGAACACGTGTCTGTCCCAAAATGTTGATGATTTAATCTGAAACTGAAAGAGTACAGTGGTTGAGTCATACCTTCCTCCAAAAGTACCTGAAAGTCAATGATTCATAGTTGCTATGTTAATGTTGAGTATTGTTTCTAACTTCAGTCTGTGTTCATTGCTGTTGCCAAATCATGTATTGATCACATTTGTAATGAGAAACACAGACTGCGCACCTCTCCTTGCTGATAACGTTGAATGCTCTTCTGTTCTCTTGTATGTGCGTTGGATTGGTTTCTCCTGTGTCTCGTGCCAGATTGCTGCGATGCTTCAGATGAATACAACAGCCACGCTCACTGCCAGAACACTTGCTGGTCAGTTGAATCAAAACTGAGATTCAATATTTATAAAATAACACATGCAGATTTTGAGTCAAAATATGGCAATGGAGGCCCACGCACAGCTAAAGAAATAAATATCCAGCCTGTCCATTGTATTGGGGAAATTTCTCAAACACTGTTTTTGGGGCGATTTGATAAAAATGCAGATCTTAACCAAATCAAAGTAACATAAAGGTATTTATCATGGCTTCAGTGTGATAGACTGTTCACTTGCTGCACTCATGTGATAGTGACTCATTCACTGTGCCACCAGGGGGCATGGTGTCACTATGATTAAATACTTGATCTAGTTCAGATCTTCTCCTGTAATATAATGTATATGCATCACAATATTGTTTTTGAGAGCTCATTCATGATTAAGACCCATCTGACCCACCACCTCATCATACTTTCCTATTCGCACTGTAAATCGTACCCTCAGTAAACTCTTCCAGTGTACGTGTTTGATGCAGATAATTTAGTTTCTGCAGGATACAAATTACATACTGCATACATGGTATAAATAAATACAAATATTTATAAGGACGCAGACTCCTGCCAGGTCATATTTATCATCGTCTCTGAGCTGCACTGCAAAGATTGACCACACTGAGATGCTGAAATGTAGCTCCCCTTGTAAATGTAACTTCGAATACAGTAACCCACTTCTTTTGTTGACAGCCCTCTGTTATTTCATTCACTGCTATGCGCCCCAAAACCACATACGAGCAGAGTATATCTCATTATGTTTTCACAAGGTCCACACTCATATTGTGTTTGCCAGACTTCAAAAACAATTTAGTTCAGCCACAGAGCATCAGCCCCCATCTTATTTACTCTTCTATTTTCCCATTTGGATTCCGGGCTGCATTGTTGGCCCTTAAAAATTGGATTGCACCATCTCAGTGACCATGGCAGGGGTGGCCAACATTTTCTCGGTAATGATGGGACTGTGCATCCTCTGTCTCGCTCTCCTCCTCCAGGAATCTGGGACAGAGAGAGAGAGCATACGTGGAGGGCCAGATGAGGACCTTGGATGAGGGTTTGCAACTCAAGCAGCAACTGATTGAGGAGGGAGTGCTCCTCTGGAGGGAGAAACAGGTACACTATATTCTGCTGAAGTAACTACTACCTTATGGGCACGTAGTAGCAACAGAAGATAGTCATCAGGGTTTTCCCTCAAAAGCTTTATCCTGTTCTGTTGTGAAAAAACCCAGTGTACCTTTTAATTGTGTGGTTTTCACTGCTTTTAGAACTTCAGCTGCACAAAATATACCCTAGGTTCATTAAGTAGTCATATATATATATGTATATGTATATGTGTATATATATGTATATATATATATGTATATGTATATATATGTCTTTGGCAGGCTATATATTTTTACTTACAGTAGAAAGCAGGTGACCTTATATTATTGGGAAGTGGAAGAACCTTAAATGTAGATTTGTAATATAAACTAAGTTACAATACTACTGCCGTAAATATGGACAGCTGTACACCTGCCTTTGTTATGATTACATTACTTATGAGCAAAAGTTCGTCTCCCTGGCAGTCCAAAGTACTTTGGATCATGCTAGCACTGTAAACACCAACAGTCCCCCAGTGTGTATGGCTAAGCTAACTAGCTAACAGCAGCTACATTTCACAGAAGTTATTTTGTTCTCCATCAGGAAACTATTGCAGAGATTTGAAGTGGAGGACATCAGAGGGCAACCTAGGAATCATTTTCATCATTTAAGAAATTATACATTTTAACAAAAATCTGTGACATAGTTGGTACCGTGTGACTACAGCTGTAAAGCGTTTCAGAAATTACATACAAAAACGGGACTACGGGATGCAGCGTGGGGATGGCAGAGGTACCATTTACCCTATTACAACTCAGTGTAGCAAAATTACTTTGAAGCTGTTATTCTAAGGCAGAAAAAGTTACATAATGTTACTTTAATACATGAAGTACCAAAAGCACTACAGCAAAAATTCATAATTGACTTTACATGAAGTAAATGGTTGGATAAATATCACAGAGATGGTTACTGTAAAATAATTTGAGTGGGTTTCTGCATGACAGAACAAACCTTTGCAGTGTTACTCAAGGTATGTTCCTTGTAATTCCAGGTGTACGATAATAAATCATATTTGTACGGCAGTTTGGCCCATTGTACAGTGGAGTATGTTTATAGTACAAGAAGTCTATTCCTGTAGCCTGTAGAGCCTGTTGCAGTCAACATGATGAACCCATGGATGTCTTCTGAACTGCGATACAGATTCCTGGATGTTGTGAGCTGCACTGCGTTCAGTGGATACATTTTTCCCTTACATGCAATCATTCTATTATACAACATTTGTTTACAATATCCTGGGTTTGATTCTAGCCAGTGGATTGTATTGCATATGGCTTTTCTTCCTCTCTTTGTATTTTTGTTATTGTCAAATTATGGCAGTTTGCCTCTTAAGTATCATACAAATGTAACAGTGTGCTTCTACCCATGTTGTAGCTTCTGTATATAGTTATATGTTTTCTGTTATTCTCAATAGATTTAATTAACTTTTCACCTTGGCTACTTGTG
Organism: Dicentrarchus labrax; assembly: GCF_905237075.1. Lineage (NCBI taxonomy): Eukaryota > Metazoa > Chordata > Actinopteri > Moronidae > Dicentrarchus > Dicentrarchus labrax. The sequence goes on along the minus strand of NW_026136717.1, from coordinate 11,056,349 downwards.
CTGCCACCCAGTAACTGTAGTGTTATTACCTGGCTCACAAGCTAACACACTTGATTAATAGGGACGTTGAGGTTAATTTGCTTTTATATGTGTTGCGCCCTGAGAATTCCTGCTCTAAATGAGCAGCCTGTGCTTTGTGATATTGTTTTGACCATACATGTTCATGGCATCTGTTGCTACAGGCGTCTGCTGTGAAGTTTCTAACACCAACCTTAGCCTGCTGTGCGCTTAGTTTTTTGCAATGTCAAACTGAGTTATTCACTGCTTTCTAGCTCTCAGAACTATCAAAAAGCATTTTCCAGCAACTAACTCACTTGCATGTTGTTAGTTGATTATTTTAGCATAACAAACATACCTGTATATTATGATTATATAGAACATTTATCATGTCTCCTAATTTCTGATCTTTAACTCATAAACATCGTTCTGTTCTTCTTCTGCTGTACACTCAGCACTTTATCTCTTAAGGATTTCAGCTGTAACTGTGCTTCATTTGTAATCCCTCTAAAGCAGTAAGGAGTAAATGGTTAGGGGTAAGTCGGCACAAGTAAACAAGTACCAGAGTGATCAAGCCCATTTTGGATCAACATGCTCCTTTACAGAACTTCAAGATAAGAAGAAAATACACCGTTTTCCCTCTGCTCTCCATTTGCACATTTAGTTCAACAAGCACTAGGCCAAATTAAAAACTGGAGCCCTGGAGTTTGGTGCAAATTAAATTGGTGAATTTGGCAGCTGAGTATCTCTTTAGATGTTTTTGAGTTTTATTCACTGGTACGCTGGTCTCATTACTTAATGCATTATCTTAATTTAGGTACTTCAAGTTACCCTCTCAACACTGTTTGATGGTCAAGTCAAGCTCACTTACTGCATGTTCCACATATAAAGATCATTTTCTTTTTTTTTTGTGCATTAGTAATAGGAAATTAAAAATTGTAAGACCAGAGCAATGTTCAGCATGTAGTTATGGTCAGTATGAAATATGTATTTGGGATTCCAAAGGACTCATTGGCAGCTGTAAAATGTTGCAGCACATTTCACAATTCTGATAACTTCCTCAGGGCTGCCCACAATCCTTGTTATTTTGTGCGTTGATTATGTGCCAAATTACTTTATTTCAAGGTATTTCGAAGCACTTTGCAGCACCTGTTTGTTTAAAAAAAAATCCATTTCAGGAATGTCAGTCTTGTTTAACATATGTATTGCTTGTAATGGAAGATACAGTTAAAAAGATACCACTTATTTGACAACAGAGATTTTAACTGAAGGCCACTCTTTGTCACATTTGCCAGCCGATGCTCTCTGAGTGTGTACCCTGCACTCTTCTTTTCTGTTCTGTTCTCTTTTTTTCTCCATGTTCTTTTCTGTGTCGGCTGATTGGCAGATCGAGGCTGAAGTGTCACCCAGCTCTCCTAGCCCAGCCGCACATTGTGATCCTCTTCCTCTCCGTGTGTCTCTGTTGATATGGCAGGGTTACCTCAGGGGGCCTCAGTCTCGGAAACCTTATACAATGACTGAAAAGTGAACTCCTCCTGCGGTTCTAGGGTTAAAAAAGATTCTGGAACAAAACTTTTAAATCAAATTAGAAGCCTTTACACAATGAAAGCTAAGTGTAGCATGACAGCACTGTGCAGAAATGGGAATGCTGCTGTTAATTGAATATAAATTGGTATTCAATAAAATCCTCTTTCAAGAGGTTTGTGATTATCTGTCTGTTGATTGGCCCACCGCAAGTGTATGTTTTACAGCAGGGAACATTTAGTTAGTCCTAAAAATATTTTTTAATCCTCCTAGCATATATTTGTCTGAATTCTGTCAGGATTTCGGAGGAACCTAAGGTGACTTTTCTGTACAGCTTTCCAAGACTTAACTCAGACAGTGTGTACTGAATCAGCACTCCTTGATCCTTTAAAACAAAAAATAGTATAATTCTCACTCACCCCAGTTTGATTATTGCTTATTCTTTCATATTAATATGTGACTAAAATGTGACTAAACAGATATTTGTTTCATATTTTTTAGTGCAGTTCATTGAAAAACCTTATCTTAACACACATGCTATGCGCATTAGTTTCTAGTTTTACACAGTCTTTTAACACTGTGGAGGAACAATTTTTACATGGGTGTTATTCACAAGTAAATATGGTCTTGTACACTCAAAATGAAGCCCATAAATCACTGCAGCAAACCGAAGGAGTCTAAGCAAGCAGCGTGGCCTAGAAAGGTAGTCATCCCTGTCCGAACCAAGCAGAATCCATCACTGCATTATGAGAGTCTCCGAGGAGAGATTGGGAGGCAGTATTGACACACACACACACACACACACACACACACCTACATACATACATACATACACACAAACAAGGGTCTTCTGCTCTTTCATATTAATTGGTCCATTACAGAGAGTGATGATCGGTTGTCATAAGCTGTCATTTTTGGTGTGACGACAACACCTTCTGACGCAAGTGATTTAAGTAGTCCATTGTGCAGACCAGACTGCTGTCGGACAAGTTTTTGTAAATACATGGACTAGTTGTAGTTTGTGGGTTTATACTGTATATTGATGCGTAACGAAAGAGAAGGTAGATGGAAATGAGAACAGAGAGAAATAATAATCTATTCATGTCAGCGCAGGTGCTACTTTCTATAAATGCTTTTTAGGTTGCAAGTCAATTATCCTCTTGTAAACAGTTGCATTGTTTAACTGTAACTGTTAATGTTATGTTCCTCACAGTCCTTTGAACTGTTTGCTAACATAAGCATGCTAACATCTTACTTCTTACTTACTTCTTTTTTCATTTTTGGCTTTTGGATATGTTTCAGATTTAGATTCATATCTTAAAATGGCCCAAATCAGAATTTAAACTTTTGTTTGTTTAGATATGAGGGATAATATCAGAAAAGTAGTTTTATTGTGCCACTTATTTGCAGACTGGTTGACAAACTGTATGTTGTATGAAAGTATTACCACGTTATGCTAATCTTAGACTTTTTGTTTGTCTTCTGTATCGTCTCTCTTCAGGCCCAGCTCAGAGAGCTTCAGCAGGTAGCTGAGGACCTACAGATCAAATTAGAGGATCACAGAAGGAAGAAACACGAGGCTGACCGACTCAAAGAGCAAACACTTAAGGCGCTGCAAGCCGGGGACAGCGGTAAGTGTCCTGCCACCTTTGACCTTCCGTAATTTGGTTTGACTCCATTCAAAGCAATTGAATTCACAGAATTGCTCGACTTTGTCGATGTAGTTAGGCCATTGTTATAGCGACCGCAGGGCAGCTTCCATTTTATTGAACAAAAGCAAATTGACCTTAGCGCTTCAGGCTAGATGGTCAGGATGACAAATGGTAGAACTTCAGAAACACCTGGAAGGGTTAAATACAGATGCCTGTGCCATTGAAATAAATGGACTAGGAGAGGAGTGCTGAGCAACAGCAGATTGCAGCCCCTCGTTTTTCCTTTTACGTTCCTCAGACCTTCAGAGAGAAGTTACTCATGACTCACAGGAAAGTTCCCTTATCGTTCTAAGCACTAGCTGGCTCGGCATTTAAGTGACGCTCAGACTTGCGTATGTGAATGTACAGAAAGTTGTGGGGCTGGAGACGAAAATGGGCTCAATCATTTGTGCACTGAAGTCCATAAGGATTTAGAATCTGTGTGTGTGTGTGTGTGTGTGTGTGTGTGTGTGTGTGTGTGTGTGTGTGTGTGTGTGTGTGTGTGTGTGTGTGTGTGTGTGTGTGTGTGTGTGTGTGTGTGTGTGTGTGTGTGTGTGTGTGTGTGTGGGGGGGGGGAGCAAACTTTACATTTTTTACATTTTTACATTACATAACTTTAAGTTTGTGTCAATATACCAAGCGAAATGCATCAAATTAAGCAAAAACTGTATTCCTAATAATGCCATTTGTCTACTTTTCAACGGTTTGCTGTCATCCTTCCTTGATGCCATGGACTACTTGTAATTAATTGTCTGCCTAGTGCCAAAAATAAAAGTTTTAGCAATAAAGGTCATTTGACTTTGCTGGTTCCTGTGAGCATGCTTCCATCATGCATCCCACTGCGCGAGCTGACCTTAGACGTGACAGGTCCCCCGTGTTCTTGCGCATCCTTTACTTCCATTACTGCTCATCTTCAGGGCGTAACAACCATCAGTTTTCATTTTCGCGGTCGCGTTGGCATGTCTTGTCTATGTTGGCTATCCATCTAGGCTTTCATTGTGGAGTTCTAATGACCGTTTGTGTGTGTGTCAAAGGGACATTTCAGTGACTTAAAGGTTACTTGTCTATCCTTTTTCCTGCTTGCAACTTATAATGTTACATATTTAAGTGTATAACACTCTGTGGCTCCCTCATGGACCTCGCTGTTATTATTTGGGGTGGCAAGTTGTTACATCTTTCTAGCACATTTTGATTTTATTACTGGAGTTAAAAGGCAGACACAGTAAAGCAGAGATTGTACAAGTGAAGTAATCATGAAGATATATTTTCCCAAGGTGTAACTATTATATTTGATAGAATTTTAAATGTGATCCGGCTATTGCATGGCTTGTTTTCAAGAGAATGTGCCAGGCAACAGATAGAGCTCACTCACACCACAGTTTTAAATTTATTTTCTTCCCAGTAATTTCATAATTTGCTGACATTACATTTTACATTTACATTCTATGCCGTAAGATCACACCCATATTCAGATCAACTTACTTCAAATGACTTCAATTGGGTTTAGTTTCCTCACTCGAAAGTTTCTTGGATTACACAGCTCCTCGAAACTCACAAAATATCATGAAGTAAATGGCCAGAGTTTTCTCCATGTTATTATAACTCTTTAACATCATGTAATTTTGCCGTCATGACTTGTCAAGTAAATTTCAGGCTTAAGGAGCAACAATAAGGAGTCTTTAACTTGCTTTAGAGCTCTTTTCACCCCTTATGCACTGACTAATACACATACATATTGTATTAAACATATCTCCTAACCTGTACATTCTATGTGCTTCCACTTTATTTGTTAAACCTTCAACAGGTTTAACAAAAAGATCCTTTCGCAACTGAGGACCCATGAGGACGAACATTGAGTTTCCTCAATTAAATATAGGAACATCACAACAAAGAAATTTTGTTTTTCCATCAACATCTTGTCTTTCCCTTTATGACTTGTCAATGGCTTCTCTCAAAATAGGAATGAAAAGCCAGAAGAACAAGCATCTGAGCCTGCAAAGTAGAACTTAACAGTCTTTCCCTTTACTGCTGCTGTCGCTCAAACGTGTCTCCAGGGCTTCTTGCACAGTTATTGAGAAGTTTTAAAGGGCCAGGTTATTTGAACCCTCAAAGAAAATTGCTGTTTCTCAAGGTGCAATGCTTTTGGTACGTTGAAACAATATTTGCAGGACTGAGGACTGAGATTGTTATATTGTGTGTCACCATTTTATTTAGCATGTGAAAACGATAGTCCAAGGCAACTTGAGCTATTTCTAGTTCCCTCCGCTCATAGAGCCCTTTGGCCCTTAGCCAGAAAGCCAACATTATGCTAGCAATATTCAATAATAATACAGCATACGGTTGACAAACAGTAAATATAATTTAGGCCTGCATGATATGGTAAAAACATATTGTGATTATTTTGACAGCTATTTTGATTGCAGCATGATTCATAGTGTGGGAATGATAATTTTTACATCACAAATTTGTTTTTTACTGAAAAAACTACTAAAATTATGATGATGTGAATTTTTTGGGGTTGTACACCAAACATGTCCAAGAAATAATTTCACAGATTGATAGGACCACATAATGGAGCTGTATCCTGTCATTTCATTAGCTAGCCTCAGTATTTATGATGCTGTCACATTCTGCAAAGCATGCTTAGGAATCTGGTTAAATCCCCATTGAATAACTAAGACTTTGCTGTTCCCAGCTCTTCAGAAAGGACACTGATCACGTGTGCTTGTCATTGAAAAAAAAAAAAAAATCCTTTTTATTACCAATCTCAATAAGCTTTGGGTTCACATGGAGGTCTCTTATTTGTCTGATGATGTTTATTTGATAAGATCCACTCATATTCGTCGTGTATTTAATGTCTGTTACTGTCTTTATTGGTACGCCCCGATATGCAAAGCTACACTGTCTCTGAGTTCACCCACAGTTTGAGGGGGTTTCCTCAAGTTCATTGTTAATCCAGTGGTTGACCTGATTTCTCTCGCGGACTGTCTTGCAAACCACCTCCCTACCACTTATGTTTTCCAAAGGTACATGAGCGCAGTTAGACACCATGTAGAAAAAAAAGTGTACTGAGATGGCATTCAAACCAACTAAACAACTTTATCACTGAGGACATTTTCAATTTCTTAGCTTTCTTAAATATGCTGTATGTAGTAACCATTATGCAGAAAGGGAATATGAGCAATATCAAATCAATTATTTCACAGTTATGTCAAATAATGGACATCATTTATGCTCTGTCCATCAGAGAATCATGCAATTCCACGTCAAAATTACCGGTACATCCATATTTGATATCATTTCATGATATTGCTTCTTGTTCACATTTAAATGTTAATTACCCTTAAAGTTTCTGATTGGTAGGTTTTTTTCCAATGATACAGTCATGCAGAATAATTAAACAGTCATATTCATTCATACATTTCCCCAGCAATGGTTGACCCATAGCGTAGTTTAAACATTTATTATTACATAGTCAGATATGTAATTATTTATGTAGGCTCTCCATCCCCTTTTGAATCATTTGCCTCATTAGCAATTCATAAAACCATACAGTAGCGCAACAAATAGCAACTTGCTCTAGTCAGGTCTTAGACTGACTGTACAATTTTGTTGCATATTGAGGAAACCACATGGACAGTAATTTGCAGTTTTTACTTTTGGCTTCCTCTGCTGTTCTGACACAGTTAGATTAAAGTACATTCAAGCCTCTAGTGTCGGACTTTCAGTAATATCTCTTAATAAAAAGCTCCTGTCTAGTTATCTAAAGTTACTGTTAAATTTGTTGAATGAAACATAATCAGTTCACTTAATGAGATACTGTATCTGTGTTAAAGTTTAGAGAGATTGTCAAAAATGTATTAGAATTTGGTAAAAGAATGTATGCCACCTATAACAAATCCTCACAGAATAACAAACGCCTATCTGTCCCCCTGCCGTACCATATCCTAAGGGAGATTTATTGTTTTTAAAGTACGATGATTATTGTTTTTACCACATTAATACAATTATTTGACTATTTATCAGATATGGTGTAGAGCCATATAAGTATTGGGTATTTCATACGAATGTGCCAGTTCCCAGTTCCCCCCATTTACACCTGGTAGAAACATGCAATCTCGATCTGAATACGTTATCTTGGTAATGAATCTGATCACAGGCCTTTGGATTTACACCTGCTGTTAAAAGCATTCTTTCATCGCATTTGGATTCCTTATTGCAATGCATGTTTACTTATCCAGATAATATCTCTCCACATACACATCACATGTTAACAGTAGGTGTTATAGGTTTATACTCTAATGATCAAATGATCCTTTGACCCCAGTTTCAGAATCACTGGTTTAATCTGAACCTGACAACCTTTCCTCAGCCCATCAGGTCATGCTAACCCTGCTAGTGAGTTTAATAAGTCACGCATACTTTTGTCAGATAGGTTTGCAGTATACCTACCTCTCCTCTTACAATACAGACCTTTGCAGTTTTTACTTTTGGCTTTCTCTGCTGTTCTGACACATTTAGATTAAAGTATATTCAAGCCTTTAGTGTCAGACTTTCACTAATATGTCTTCATAAAAAGCTCCTGTCTAGTTATTTAAAGTTACTGTTAAATTCAGTTCATCGGTTCATTAAACAAGATATCTGTGTTTGATTTTAGAGAAATTGTCAAAAATATATTTGAAAGTTGAATCTTGCCTTAATAACACAAAGTGTTCAAACAGTCCCATTCATGATATACAGGGATCAGGGCAGTTACAGTAAATGTGGTAAAACTGAAACTTTTGTATATGTGCGTGTAGCCCTCTATTTTGCATGGGGCAGTATTAAGAAACATATAACATACGGGGAAAGATATTTGTCTTCCAGATTGTCTCTGAGGATGTCAGTAGAAATTCCCCTGAGGTACCTTAGATACAACAGATCCAGTTCCAAACATTTCATACACTCCTATTCCCAGCATCTAAGATGTTTAAGTCAGCTGCCAAACATAATTGAGTTCATGATCTGTGCTTTATATATGTATCCAGAAAACAAGCTAAATGTAAAGATAAAGTAGACAAAGACAAGCATTGTGAAAATAATAGTTTAATAGTTGAATTCTACACATTCATTTGTCTAATTTGTGATACCTGTCTGTCTCATCAGCTCTAGGTTGTTACTAATGTCCTGGAAAATCACTTACAATACTAACGTGGTAATCTTTAGAAGAGAGCTGAAAATGAGGCAATTGGTTCAGCAACTGTAATCACAGCCCTGATTAATTTGTGAATAAATTGAAATCAGTAAGCCATTGATCTGGTACACTGCAATGTTCTTATTGTGCTGCAATCTTTTCTGAATCAGTGATGCTGTAAACCGGCACCATCTGAGGTTAAAACACTTATTTGCAGATTCTATCTCTATATTTACAGTATCTCCTCTTCTCTCTAAAAGTAAAAGTTCAGTGCAACACCTGCAGCCTTTTGATCCCTTTACATCTCAAAACATTTCCCTGAGAAAGTGATAATATCCTACCTGGAAATATTGCTTAATAGTGTATAAGAGAAAGCAAAATGTGTTTTTTGTTAGCCTTGGAGTGCAGAGCATACAGTAACAAAGAAAGCTCTGTGCGGATAACGTTGTCTGTAGCCGAGGCATAGATCTGCAGTCTCCTGCTGATATGTTCCATTTTCTCTGTTCTCTTTGTGCCTCTCTTATTTTACGAGTGTGCTGCGCTATCGCCAGGGCAACATGGGTGGATGAGTGATGGTGTCCATTAGTAAACATAGCCCCCTATATGTGCCATCGGCCTAAAGAGCCAATGTCTTGAACCTCCTTTCTCTCTATTTTTTTTCGCCCTCCTACTCTCTCCTCACTTATTTTCCACATTCTTCCCCACTCTTCCTCTTACCTTTTCACCACAACGCCCCGTGCCCCCACCCCGTCTATTTCTTTCTCTGCCTTCCTCTCCTCCCTTCTCCATCTATCCTCCTTATGGTTGTTTTTCATAGCTACAGCTCTGCAGTAGAGGGAGGGATGAGACCATTTCTCTTCCTCCTTTGTGCACTCATTTTTGCGAGACAGAGCGACTAGAGGATGGGTTGAGAATGTCAAGCATTAGGTTGGGAATAGAGCGCCGTTCAAACAAAAGAATAGGCCACTAATATGACAGATGCTGTGTGTAGTGCAGAGGAATATTAGCAAATCTTGAGGCAGCAACGGGGGTGAGGAATCTGGCTTCTCCGTAGACGTGTGCTGCTTCCACTCATGTCGTGGGTGACAAGTACAATCTTGAATCTTTTTAAACTTAAATCCAAAAAGCAGCATGGCTTTATAAATGTGAATTTAAGCTTCATTTTGGCAAGGCTGCATTTATGAACTGGGGGTTTAGTTTTTTTTATGTTCTTTGCACCCGTACAGCACATGCTTAACACAGGCGCTCTACTGTACACTGGGAAAAAAAATGCTAATTTCACAATTAGCTTTTCTGTAATTAGTACGGAAAGGTAATTGCGGCGGATGCGCAATTAGCATTATGTAAAGTGCTTTTCCCCAGACTTAGGGGCCAATCAGTTTGCCCCTTTACATTCTCCGTTCAGCTGATGATTTGGGAGACGCTTAGTGCCGAGCATAAGAGAACTTCCTCTCCCTCCCACTCCAATGAATGCGATTCACAAAATGAATCAGTTGGGGTCACATGCTCGCTGGAAAGGGGGTTGAGGAAGTTTTTGCGTCTCATTTTTATCTGCCTGTGAATATGAATGGAGAAGAGGGAAATCACTGTCATACCAGCCGTTACAGCACAAAGCCTCCTGATTGCATTCTGGACTCTGACATGCTTTTTTTTTTCCTACAGGGAAACCAAATGTTCTTGCGCAGCGTGACTGACTCATTGCCTGATTGCCCAAAAACCTCCATCCCCACCCCCTCTCCGGTCCCCATGTTTTTAAATCCAACTCCAGCTCTGTCCTTTTCTTCATCCCTGCCTCTCAGTTTGCATCCAAATGGATTAGTGCTCATAGCAGTGATTGGTGATTAAAGATTAAGATAATATTACCTCCATCATTAACCCACATATTATTTTTCTTCTTAGGTGTCAGACGTCAGAACAGCACAGTAACCAGCATTTTCAAGTTACTGGACAGCAATAAAGATGGCAGGTAACTAACATGCTGATTATTTAATTGTTGACGGTTGAAAACCTTGTGGCTCCAGTTTTCATGTTCACGTTGCCCTTGCTGTACCCACTTTATTGACAGTCCGTCTAATGTGTCAGCCTGAAAATTAAATCTATTGTATTAATAGTTTTAAAATAATGTTGCAAAGGTTTTTAGATATTAGTCTTTTTTTTCAAGGCCACCACTGATATATTTTTATACTGAACAGTTTTCCCCTTAGGATTTTACTCTTGCCAGGGTGAAAAGGCTTCTGTCACAGTATTTAGATTTCTATGAAATCCAATACTAAAGAAATTCTTAAAGCGTATTTGCTCCCAGTTTGGGCTTTTCTCCTCCTACTGTGCAGTTTTAAAAATGTACCAGAGTGGGCATGAAGGCTGGTGATTGTGAATAAAAAGGAACAAGGCTGAAGGTTTCAAATCTAGCTTTATATTTCCTTTTTCCTACCAAATGATCTACTGTCCCTACTGTGTACCTACTGTGCTTCTACCACTGAATTGCGTAATTTAACCACTGGATCCCAAAATGTGTTTATTTTAGTGAAATTAATATAGCAGCGGCACATTTTGTGCTCAAATGTTGACAATATGACTAACATTGTCATTTTAGTACACTACAAAAAACAAGTTAACATCTCAAAAGATAGAGCTACCAAAGATGTGAAGCCTTTTCAACGGCATAACTTGGCTAATTAATTTAATAGCCCCCAGCTAATTACACTAAATTGCTCAAAAAATGAAAAACAACCCTGCTTTCAGGCACATATTTAGTTTTATAGACAATACTGTGCATGAAAACAAAGGTAGCTTCATGTAAAGAATAAAACCCCTAATTTCTGTCAATGTGGATAAGGTGTGAAATATTACCATGTCAGATTCACAGATCTCATGTTCACTCACTTGTGATTCTTGTTGTCCTCAAGTGTAAACCCTGCTAATACAGCACAGTGAAACACAAACAACATTAAAGATGAGTAAGATGAAGAAGATCCATAACACTGGATTAAAGTAATGACTCATATTTTTCTATTTAGACATTTCTCTCACCTTTATTCCATCATTTATCCTCATGCTATAAGATAAATGGGTGTTTCTTGTGGACCTCATTCACATCAATATGTATATGTACTAGACTCATTAGTTCCACCTTAAGTTCTGATGCAGCAAAGTCTCATCAGTCTGAGTTGAGTGCACACATCTCATTCCCTGAAACTCCTACACCTATTTGTTCTTCAGCAAACTTTAAAAATGAATTCATTGCCGGATGTGCATTGTTTAATCTTCCAGTCCCAACAGACCCACTTGTCGCCCACCACCCCCCCTGCCCAATCCGCCAGCTTCCCCTCAGCCACCCAGGCTGACTAACTTGCTGTCGTGAGCAGTGTTTAACCTCTGCCAGCTTTAAAGAGAATGGCATCTATTTTGCTTTCAAGCAAGATTCTTAAATTTGCGGGTAGCTTGCAGAAAAACAGAGTGCATGATATCCAATGAGCCGGTCCCCTTCATGCTTTTTCTCCCCTGCTATCCCCACCCTCACGTTCCTCACCTTCCCACACCACGCCTGGACAAAAAAAAAAAAATCAATACTGCTTAAGCTAACTGGGCACATTCTCCTGGAAAGGAAGCGGGGCTGGGCATAGTAAACTGAAAGCGCTATAAAACATATGGCTGCATCGAGGACGAAGTGCTTGTGCAGCGATTTTCCAGGGAGCGCTATGTGCCCACTTATGCATTCCTGCGCCTGGATGTGTACCATTATTCAGCCCTTCTGCCCCCCCAATCCCCTACCCCTTCCCTCCCCAGCTCTGCCTCTATCCATCCACTCTATCCCCTCCATCCCAGGCGGTGTCTCTCCATGGGCTGCGCTTAAACAAACACATTACTAAGCTGAAATATCTGCAAGTGCCGCTTATTTCTATACAGCCATTGTTTCAGTCTGTCAGTCAATGGGATCTGGTGAGCCGGCCATCTTGAGGCAGGACATGTATTGATGCTCATTTGAATAAAGCAGGAGGTGGAGGTTTTGTATATGTATGCTACATCACCATTTTTTTTTTGAAAAGCTCTGCAGCTCACACGCCCAAGTGTCAAGCTTGATTTAGTTGCCGTTATGATAAATGCAAAGTCCAAAGTCACCGGTATACCTGATGCTTGCACATTGCCAGGCAGTTTGCTGACTTTGAACTGGATTAGCATGCATGTTGCAGACTCTTTATCTTGTACAAAAAAGCTCTTGGCTTTGTCCCTAATGACACTTAGCAAAACACTACCCCGTTCTTAATCCACTCGATTGGAATTGCTAATTATCTTTAATGCAGATTCACAGATAATTGTTCTCTCATTTATACTGTGAACTAATCTCATTTTTGTGTCCATTTAGCCACTAATAATTGCTTCATGACAAAAATGCCAACACTTTTTCATGAAGTTTTGAATTCACTCTGAAACACATAAAGGAATATATCAGAAGCTAACAGGCTGCTGATTATCATCATAATTGTATTTTAAAACAAATATTATAAATATTAACTGTGATTTGTGGATTAGCAGGTTCATGGAGTTAGTTAGAAAAGACTCAGTCTGAAAGTTTCTTCCTAGCAGTTTGTACTATGTGGAAAAGAAAAATCTTCCCCATACATTGGTCATTAAGGTAGCTTCTGGACTTCTTCACCATTATTACATCCCAAACCTTCCCAAGCACCACACACACAAGTGCAACCCACTGTGCCAGCTGGCAGGCAGTTGGCAGCGCCAGTGCAGGATTAACTGGTACCAGTATGCTGGCCTATAAATAGAGTCTACCAACTGCTTCAGGAAATGAACCATGATGGAGCCTCCCAAAGGCCCACGAACAGGTTGTGCTTTTTATCCCCTCCTCTCTGTCAGGATTATAAGTGTGTTTGAGAGCGAGTTCCCTAATGTTTATTACTGTCTCTTCCTGTCAAACCCACTGTAGGTGTGCATTGCAAAGCACCTGCTTTTATGACGCCATGGTCTAGTCCTATATATATGTGTATAGATGCCCTCTGTGATTGGGGCCAAAGCCAGTTTTCTTCACACGTGTTTTCAGAGTCATGGCTCTGCAGCCTTGGTGCCGCCTCACAATGGAGAGAGCCATTGTTTTGCTCCAGCACTTACCCCGAGCATTGATCCTCTGTAGTGGAACAAGCTATTCGCTTTGTATGTTTGCCTGCTCTTCCGCTTTTGATGGACTCCCGGGATTGATCCTGGCTATGCAGTCATTATCTCAGCTCAGTAATGTTAGTTTAGGTGGAGCCTCCGGAAGAAAGACACCAGCAAGGAAAGAATGGCTGAAGAGAAGATCTAAGTGTTCTGGGATAAGAGGTGGTGTGTGTGATTTTGGTTTTGCTCTGTGTTGCACTCAGAGTGAGATAGACTAACAGGACAGAGAATCTGAGTCACTGCAATGTTGACTAAGCCCGATCTGACCTAAAGAACGAGCTTACCCAAAAGTGAAAATGTTCAACTTACCCTTGTATCAATTGAAACAGCAGTAGAGTTTGTTTGCAGTTCTGTATACAGCGAGTTAGCTAGTGCTGCTTTTTTTCCTGTCATCTCCAGAGGAAAAAACAAAAATACTGACTGGTTCATTGATAACTCCAAACAGCTTGTGCACCACAATCCATGTGTTGTGAAATCACAAAGGTCCAAAAGTACAATATTTAATTCATTATCTCAAAGGTTTTCCTTACTTGTAAAGCTCAAGTTCCCTTATAGCAAGTACAGTACAAATGTTTTGCTGGCTAGGTGCTCTGGAATACAAACCTTGTGAACAGCTTGTTGGTTGCAGTGGTGAAGGCCTCGCCATTTTTTTGTTGTTTTTTGCATCATATCATTAAAGTTTATGCCTTTTCTAAAATGTGCTTTAAACTGTGAGGAATGCTAATATACTAACCACATCTTGTTAATTCACTTTTCACAGTTGATAAATCTCGTAAATTACCAGAAAGACTTTCATTCAGCTTATCTCAACAGCCTAGAGATTTCTTTATTTATAAGGAATTGGCTTTAACTGACAAACCAATCATTTTACCAAAATACTATCTTACACTGCTCTCATATGTTTTGTTTTTTTTACACAACAGTATAACGGTGGACGAAGTCCAGGCTAAAGTTTCACTCGTCCATGATGAGGAGCGGGTTCTCTCTGAGGATGAAGCAGTGGTAAGTTGTCTTTTATTCATACAGCTTATAATACAATGCTGGCAGGTTAGTGAGGGGCCATTGCCTTCACCCAGGCCCATTGTTTTGCTAGGCTTAAATCCATGTCCTATTTGACCTTAAGGTACTTGGTTTCCCATACAAAAACAACATTGTGTAGCATGTACAGTATAACATAAAAATACTTAATAGCCATATAGTCAGGTAGCATTTTTCAGTTTTGTCAAACAACAAGCTGGTATAAATCTACAACCACCTTCTCTTCACTGTGATATTTGTATCTTGCTTGGGTTGACTGTCTGTCTGGGTCCACTGTTTTCCCCCACTCGTACAACAGGGTCCCTTCGACATTCATTTGAATTCTGAACAGGACGAGTGCAGTTTCCCAACGGTGATCCCCCCCGAACTGCAATGTGAGAGAATTTGGGCTGTCTGTTTCACTTTAAACTTGTTGAGCCTCCCTCTTACCAGGCAGCAGTTATCAAAATATCTGGCTGTAAACAGAATGGCTAGAGCTCCATTATTATTTTTTATCTTTTTTACCTTTTCTTCTCCCTGTTCCTTTTTCCACTATAAATGTCAATTGGTAAGCACAATCATACACAGGCGCACACACACAAAAAAAAACGTCTGCTGGGTTCTCCTACTGCAGGGCAGGAAAAGTTCAGCTTGTGAGTAGGTTGTCGCGTTGCTGTAAATGTGTTTACAGAGATGTTCGAATTTTTCACAAATCAAGTTAGCTGTTTTTATGGTTGGTGTGGAAATGTCCTCCGCTCTGTCAGGGGTGACAATGTGTATCTTGCATTAGCTTACTAATTTTAGCTCTAGGAAAATGTCTAAATAGAAAATTTGTCTGGTTGTTGTGGTGTTGGCATATTAACAGAAGCCTCACCAAAGCTGTAACCAACATGAAAGACTCACGGATGGGGAAAATCAGCGCTCATTTGTTATTACTGCTGGCTAACGGGGAGGCATTCCTAATGAATTCAGCTGCATCTGAGGAGGATGAATCAGTATGAATATGCATGAATATGAAAATGTGTACTTAACTGCAACCACAACAAACGGTGATCAAGCTGGGCAAATTAAACTGGGTGCCATTGACAGTACTTAACAGGCAATTTACATTAGGACTGACAAGCGGCCCTGTGTTAGCACCTTAATCAAGGTCCAAGGGCAGCAACAGTTGTACCATACGATAAGTTAATTCTGTGTACTGGGAGGGATTTAGGTAAATGATTTTGCTTCATAACCATCTATTAATTCTTTGCTAACGCCTGCTTGGCATTTCTGTCATAGAAATACTTTTTCTGGCGACTTTAATATTGTGTTTACATTGCTGTACACAGCGAGTGCATACCCTAAATTTCAAAATACCCCATTTCAGGTTGATTAATACATGCTGTTGAATGAACACAATAAGACTGGGTATTCATTCTGTTTTATTTTTGTATATATGTGGACAGAAAGGAAAAGAGAGTTATTCCTCATCTGTTGTAATGTCTGAAGACCTTGATTACTTTTCTTCTGTCACACTCAGGGATAGGGCCATATTTATTTATTTTTTGCAGGCTTATTCAATTTGTGTCATTTTCACACCTTTTTATTAGTTTCCCCCTTCTTTTTCCTCTCTCTTAAGAAGCTTTGGCCTCCACAGAAAATTCAGTTTCCACTTCAGCGGCCCAGATAATTCAAGAACAGAGAGGATTTTCAGGAGAACAATTTGATGATCAAAGGAGGCACTCCACTCGGGAGAGAAAAGGGATATTCTGACGTGACGCTCCCTCAGTATTCTATCATTATGTTATAGCCCTCCATTCCTGTAGAAACCACTGTTAATGTAGATTCAAGTTCTCTCACATTTAGAGGGTAATCATAGGTATCCAAGAAGAATGTCTTGCCATTTTGGGGAAAAATGGCGCCATTCTTGTCGAGTTGTCTCCTTTTGTCACTGCGTTAAACACAGCATAGAGACCTGAGCAGATATCACTTCAATACTCAAACTGAAGCATTTGCACTTAATCATCTCCTAGAAAAATCTTGCAAAGAGAGGACTGTCCTCTCTTTTGGAATTAACCACAGGGACAATACATCCTCACAAGCACTGATGTGTGACCAAGCTTGGACTATAGCTGTGTGCTGGTGAACGGAGCCGGTGGAAATTGCCTTCTCTCAAGAAATAGGCATTTGTGCAGAGGTGAATTTCACTTATCCATCTACTACCCACCTGCCTCCCTTCAAAGCCCCTTACTCAGTCTACCAGAAATGGAGAGAGACTGAATATAGAATATGTTTTTCTCTTTCTTTTGAACAGGAAAACGAACAAATCCCCTGATTTAAAAAAAACAACAACTTCAACCTCTTCTTGGTGGTGATAAGAGCAAAAAATTGGGGTATTTCACTCTTTGTGTGTAGATGAAAAACATTGCTGTAGTTGCATGAGAGGTTGGGAATTTCCCGTAACAGCTTGCTAGTCGGTATGGAAATCTTGCTTGTTTCACAGTTTAATAATATTGGCTATACCCCAGGGGTTCCTATATACTGTAGATGAGTTGGTAACAAGGCAGAAATGAAGACAGTGTAGTTAGGAGGTAGTGGTGCATGGACAAAGGGGGAAAAACTGAACCTTAAAGATCTCATTATAATGAACTCTTTGGCATCTATAACTACCTTTAAGAAATCCTGTTTGGCATAGCACGAGTAGACTAAATACTACATTTGTGCTTGATATTAAAGGTAATTGCATTGAAGTTGTATAGTGTACATTTATTATATGGTGGTTGACAAAACGGTGCTGCTTTAAGGTCAATTTAATGTCGACATGACCTCTGACAGCAGATGGGTTTGACCCAGTTGTCATGGAATTGTACACAGTCACATTTCCATTTTTCCCCATCACTTTAAGAGATTTAAGGGGATTGAGATTGATCAGAACAAATTTTGAAACTCAATATTATTAAATACTTTAAAAAACAAATTTGTCTCCAAAGCTAAAATTGTCATCATAAATTCAAATAAAATACTAATGAATTAATTATTGCTGAAACAATTAGTCGATTCATTGTCAAGTGTCAAAACCTTAACCTAATCAAATAGGCTTTTTAAGTCAGTTCATATGACAAGCATTTTCAGTGGTTTTGGGTTACCTAATGTTAGCTTTTTCTGATTTATATAATTGGAAATTGAATATCTGTGGGTTTTGGACTGTTGGTTGAACACAGAAGTAATGTAAATATGTTGTCTTGGGCAATTTATAAATAATAATTAAAACTAATAAATGTATTAAATGAATAGTCCAAAAAGAAATAAAAATGAATGGCTAGCAAAAATAATCTGGAAAAACCTTGCCCATATACTTCCCATAAAGCAGTTATCAAGAGTAAAAACCGTCCCTATACCATTTATCCATCCATTTCTGACATTTTTCTGTCACAGTGACAGATTGACAGCATCCCACAGAGCCAGAAAGCCCCTGCAAAGCAATCTGGCCTGACGCGACTTCACCTTTCTATCTTGGCAACAACACTGAGCTCTCTTGATGTTCACAACATCCACTGATACGCAAAAAAACAAACACCCGGGCGCCTCGTGTTGCCCTCCCACCCCTAGTCACCAGCAACCAAGGTCAGCCACTCGGCCCAGCTCTTCACACCATCTGTTTGGGCTGGTTGACATTTGGCCCTTGCCAACGCTGAAATCTCACTTCAGAGGGGGGCCCGGCGTATTTGCATTCTGTTTTTGTGTTTTATATCAAGAGGGCAGATTTCAGCCATTTATTTGAACTCAAAGGCAATAATTAAGATCTTCCCTGAATGTGCAAGATATTAGTAAAGAAAGAAATGTAGTCGTACATATTGAATAAGTGTGTATGCTTTTAAAATGTTGTGTTATATACAGTGTACAGTATATGGCTTTTGACTTCCCATACACTGCAGCATATAAGCTGTCCATTACATCTAGAGTCCAGATACAACCCTAGCTGTAATTGTTGCACATTTAATCAACCCAAAGACTGTAAGGGTATATTTAAATCACAGCCACATGAATAAGGAGGCAGGCATTACAGTACATCTTGCGCCCTGATTGTCTCACCACCCTCCAGAAGGGGGCAGCAGGCCTCTTAAGTTGAGTGGGAGCTAATGGAAAAATGGAAAGTCACATTCACAGGTCATTTAATCTCTTTGTTTTGTCATGGGCTGGGCCTCTGGTGCTGCTTTCCTGCCTTGCGCTCTCAAAAAAAGAGAGAGAGATCTCTTCCGTTCAGAAATGAACAATTCTAATCTGCCTCCAAGAATTTCCTTTTTCATGCATTTGTAGGGGGGTTTCGTAAGCTTGCAGTGATTTGAGGATTTATACGTGTGTGTTCGGAGGAGAGTTGTGCGGCTGGGTGTGACTATAAGAGCAGGGTTTTCTTTTGACTGTCTGTATTTAACTTTACAAAATGTCTTTTTTTAGAGCAGTGTATGCTCTTGCGTCACCAAGAGTAACCTAGAAGTTTGATATCTGCAGACCTAAGCTGTACTTAAGATTTCAGTCCTACTGTATGGATGTAGGCCATGATGTTACTTTACAGTGTATGCACAGGCTTGCCATTCCAGGCTGCGTTTGCTTGTGGATTATAGAGTAGTTAAGGTAAACCATACAAAGCTTACACTGTATGATCTGAGCAACTTAGATGGTAGAATTAGGTATGTGCAGGCGAGCAGAGTCATGGTAGTAAACACTGGCAGCCATATACTGATTTTGCATGTCATTTTCTGTACTCCAACAAGATTATAGTCTTGTATTAAAAACCTGCCGGGTATAAGAGGCTAGCTGGGCTGATGGAAAAAGGGGGTTGTCTGCGCCTTTCCCCCCTCAGTACCATTCATCATCTCCCATCACACGCGTCATGTTTTTGCTTCCCAGCTGGAGTGCTTTCAAGTTATATAATGTGAAATGACAGGCTGAAACCAGAGGTGGAGTGATATGCGGTTTGTAGAGCTGAGGTAGAGAAAACGGACCTGCTAAAAAACGCTGTAATGTGTCATGTTCTTTTGAGACAGGAGGACAGTGAGGGGAGGCGGAGGAGGGGTACAGGGAATGATTTGGGAGGTAACAGTGAAAGACCTTTTTATTTGTTTCAGGCTGCACACCTGACACTGCTCAATCTCTTGCCTTGCCCTCTTCCCCGGCACCTCTAATCTTCTCTGCACTCGTCTTTTGTTATGTAACTGTCGTGATTGGATGCGCTCGAGGTTGCGCGGGTGGCACAGGTAATGGAACCAGCGGGAGGTCAAAGGCAAGAGAGGGAAGGAGCAAAGTGAAGAGCCATCACTTTATGCTGCTCCAACAAGTCCTGATAGAGGTGTTTTATATTAAGAGGCATCTTATTTATCTGTATGTCCGTCTATGTCTACCTCTTTACCTACTTTCTCTGTTAATCGTTTTTTCTTTACTTCCCTCTTATTTACAGGTTGTTTTCTTGACAAAGTATGAAAAATAATGGAAAATGTTTGATTTATAAAAAATACAACACACTGTCACTCCTAAGAAAGTGGAATCACACAGCTGTGTTTGTACCGCTTTGACTCCATTGCTGAAAATTCTGTCTTACATGCTTTACTGACAAACCAGCCTTAAAGCAAGCTCAAGGCAATCATTTGTATTCTTATCAGCTTTAACCACTTGACAAATACTATTGATGTTGCACCTTTGTAAGTGCAGCTCCCAAGAACAGGACACAAAGTGTGCACAGAGCAGCGTCCACGGAGAATAGACATCGGTTTCCTCTGGGACAATCTATGCTAGTGCCTCCCAGGTGAATACATTGATCAGTGATCTTCTGCTGTATCACAAGAACAGAAGGGATGTTTTACCAGTGGGAGCAGTCTATAAATACCCCCCTAACATTTCAGGAGCATTTTAGAGGGATTATTTCTAACTTATGCTAATGACAGAAAGTAGATAATCGGCTTAGTTTATATACATTCATCTTAATCCTTAAGATTTCAGTCCTGGTTGATTTGGCGACACTTGTGGTTACTTGTGGTAACAACAATTGTGGTTTAACACTGTCGAGCAGCACAGAGGAGCAAATGTGCCAAACAAACTTGGTAATTACAGAGTGTAAATACATTTAATGGTTATTGCTGAAAAGAAAATGGGCGTTACGGTTGTGTAGTGGTTAGCGCTGTCGTCTCACAGCAGGAGGGTTTCTTCCACTGCCCAGAGACATGCAGGTTAATTGGCAACACAGGCGGGAACGAACCAACTGATATTCAGTAAAATAAACCGTGTTCCAATCAAACTGAACTCTTCAAACATTTAAAAATAATACTCATTACATCATTATTTTTCTTGTGCATTTTGCTCAAAAACTGCAGAATTTTGTTAAACAATAACATGATATAAGTAGTAATCACAAAAAAATAATACTGAAAGTGAATAAACAGTAATATTGAATTATTGGCCACCCCCACAGGAAAGCTTATTGTTAGGTTTTTCTGTCTAAAGCATCGCCAATCCTGCTAACAATAGTGCCTGAACTGTATTTATTCACAGACGGATTGCTGAATCCTTTATTTTATTTCTAAATATCAAGTCACATCTAATAACTCTGACCTCAGACAGACCACTGACTCTTGGAAGAACATCTTGTTGAAGAACCTCATGTCCTTTTGTGGAGAAACAGTTGATGTGTTTTGTGTTTCCATGGTGACCCTGCCGCAACAGCACATAAGACAATAATGAAAGCTCTCAAAGGCCGCAGGGGCACCAGAATAGTGCCGGTCCTCAACGTTTCAGCTATTGTGGCACTTGGAGGAGTTACACAACCTGACGTTCACCCTGAGAATGTTTCCTTCCCCCATCATCTCGGGGGTTTTGAGACTGGCAAAGATTGGGCTTGCTAGCAAAGGGATGACACACAGAATGACAAAACTCCTGTGTCTGTCTGTCAGGCTTGGTCTTTATCCGACTGACATTTGCTGGCTCAGGCTCATCCAGGCTCCGGAGAAGCCAGGGATAAGAGTCAGACACAGATGGCTTTTTCCCTTGCAATTCTGTCTAGCGCAAGATTCAGAGGGGAAATTTTTTTTTTTCTTCAAATCTTCATCCTGTTTTCACAGACTCTCTGAAATATAATTGCCTCTAGAAAAGTATAAGAAACCAGTGAATCCTCACATACTGCAACGGTGTTTTATTGTTTTTTGTAATATGTTCTCTTGCATTATTCCTTTTCGTCTGTGCTGACCCAACCTATTGCTGATTAGGGCTGTTACTTCAGCAGACACATTTCTTGTCCTCTGAGTAAGTCAAAAGAACAATGCAAGAATGCCTTGTGCCATTTAAAACTGATGAGCCAAAGCCAGCATGAAGGAGGAGAGGGGAGGTGTAGGTGTTAAATTGATTGGCGAGAGAAAAAAGCATCTGCTTTGCAATAGCTTAACAGTTGCCTCAGAAGCACGCCTGCTATTGTTTCCAAACAAGAATACCCACTTCTGTGTGCCGAGGAGTGTCGCCTTCAGAAGAAATGTGTGAGAGGGATAGAAATTGTTGCATAAGAAACATTTAGAGACATCTTTTTTTGCAGCTTTTCAGGACCTTGATCTATTTTCTTTTTTTTTTTTCATAGCTGCCTCAACTCCTTTTCTGTTCTCCAGGCAGTTCAGAGTTAACATGTGGGCAGAGAACAAAAGACAGGGGATACAGGGCTGGAGTCAGCAGCTGATCCAATGACAGAAATGGCACAGAGGCGAGATGGTCCCAGGTGTAGTCATGACTCAAGTAGCACTCCAAGATAGAGGGTTGTGATTGAGGGGCGGGGGGGCGCAAAGAGCGAAAAAGAAGCATGGGGGGCATCATGGAAGCTTGCGTCCTGTGTGACAAGCTGCCTGTTGTGTGCATGCTCCTGACAGCAGGAAAAGCAAAGAGACAGGACACCTGACCCCTTCTGACCTTCACCAAAGTAAGATCAGACTTGTGTTACTGAACAGCAGTGGCATGAGTGTGCACCTCTCTTGTCTCCATATTTATTACAGAAACTTGGGTCGAACAGTTAGACATCAAAAAGCTTTGAGAGGATATTTTTGTATGCAGATTTGAACGTACTGTTCACTCTTTTGTAGATCTGCATTGACCTGTTACACAACAAAAAAGCAGAATTCTTACCGCAGTGATGAGACGGGCTATGGTATGGGCTTGTAGATCCAACACATTGATTTTGGGGTACCTACAAGCAGGAAAACAAACTGCAATGAGCTCACATCTAGTATAATACAATATCATCCAAGGTATTAGCAGAGCATGGAATTCATCTTATCTTTTTTTCAAATTCATAAGGCTTTGTTTCCCTTTTAGACTTTTCATAGATCCCCCCCCCCAAACATACCACTGTGGTCAAATAAATTATCACATTCCTGTTTTAGTTCTTGTTTATCAAACCCAGTTGGTTTTGATGCCTGGCTGAAATGTGCTATGCATACAAATATTGTTTGCCATTGTCACTCGGAATTCGCTTGCTTTTTGTGGGCACAAATCCAGCTAAATGACAAACTACACTTAATAATATATTCCATGCACAGCTCATCGCCATTCTTTCAAGTCTAACTAGCTAATTAATGAAGCTGTCAATCACATATCAGAATATCATAATTGGATACGTTCGTCCTTTTTCTACCAAGAATTACGCTCCAATAAAACAATTTCAACCTTGTCTCCCGGAAATTATGTTCATATAATACTAATTTGTTTTTCCAATTACGTTGTGGTGGGAAATATTATGGCTGCCATTAAAATATGTTCACCTGCAGCGCTTTTTCTCCAGTAGGACATGCTGCATTTACACTATGACTTTGACAATACAGTAAATGTAGCAGGTAGTTGTGGTCGACGCAGGCATTCAGGGTGAGGACTTTGACACTAGGAGATTGCATTTTGAGTCGTGCATGAGTTTAGGTTTCGTTTAGTGAAAGGTTGTAGTTTTGGTTAAAGGAACATTTAGTAAGAATTGGTATTTTTTGTGATTTGGTGCCCCTACAGTTTCAGAGTTAGTTTGCTAAACACAGCCAAACATCAAGCAAGGTTGGTGTCTGTGGAGCGGGTTACATTGTGCGGAAACAGGCGTACAGCGGGCAGAGTGGGGATGATAGAGGCACTGTTCACCCTATTACAAGCATTGAAGCTTTTACTTTGAGGTTCATATGTTTCTTTAAATGTTAATCCAGTAAACATGTTGTGTCTGAACTTGGTCTGTATGAAACCAAGACCATTGTTTTTCCCTAACCTTAACCAAGTGTTGTGGGTTGCCTAAACATGAAGACTTCAATAATGCACAAGTTGCTATGGATATTGTATGAAAACAAATGAGATTCTTACTTACTGATATGTTTGTCTTGCCCGTGCTAGTTAACAACATTTCCTCATTATGGTGATAAAAAAACATAACCCAGGTGGCATTATATTTCCTTTCATATCGTCTTATTTGCTGTTGCTAATTAGTAGAATGCAGACCCAATTTCAAGGAGACAGGATGTTCTATTTTGCATGAGCTAATAAAATGTATTGGGAAATATAATGCCACCTGGATTATGTTTTTTATGAACTTACAGACATAGAAAAAACATTTGTATTAAATGAAGCAGCAAACTGTTGCCAACCAAGACGAGGACACATTTAAATTTTTCATATATTGGTGATGTGAACCCCCAATATATAAAAAAGGTAAGTTTGTCACCAAAGTCTACCTACAATATTCACTGTTAAACCAACTCCAACTCTTCCTGCTTCGTGTTGCTATTTGTGTCAAACAACAACGTTTCTGTATCCTACGTGCGCCATGCACAGTTGATCATTCACGGGTCTACACGGGTAAAACACATCACAGCATCACTGATGCACATATAAATATAAACCAGTGTGTTACTGCTGTTGTTGATGAACAACATCTGCTCTGGTGTTTTTCAGTTTAACAGTCTGGAGTTTCACTGAGTCACTCTTTCTTTTCAAAACTGGGTCTGTAGCTGATTTGTGACTAAACTGTGTTGCTGTGAACCGACTTGTTATCATTGTGTTGTTGGTAAAAACGCACCCACGCGCAATTCTGCGGTGGTAATGCTGTACACCTGAACGCGCACAGTCATTACCACTCATGTGTATTCTGTATTTTACTGAACATCCAACACTAGGTGCTAGTTTAAGATTTAATACTGAAAATACAGAGGAATATTTTTCTTTACAAAACATGCTCATATACCGACTGTGTGTCAGGTGTGTGCACATTGGAATAGAAACAGGAGCTGGTACAGGCACACCATTAGCATTTATTTGCAGGGGTTAGGGTTATGGACATAATTCGCAAGAGACAGTGTTGTGAAATCACCTGTTGCACTTTCCTTCATCTATATAGTTGCATGTTTTATAACAAAGGTTAAAAGAACCTGATTATACTCATGTACTCATGCTTGTATGATCTCAGTCTCCTGTGTTTATTATAGAGTGCATTTCTATATGTACTGGGTGTGGTTGTGTGCCTGTGCACTTAAGGCAGGATCAGTATTGTTGTCACTCGCTGCCTCCCTGCTTCTTTCTCTTTTCTCACACACACTCCCCTCACTCCCTCTACAGAGTGACATTCATTAATTAAATATGGTGTACTGCCGCAGGATGTGCTTCCCTTTCCACTATCTCCAGACACTAATAATTACATTGGCATTTAGCTCCGTGATAAGCCGACCCTATGGCCTTTATGAAATGTTCCCTGGGCCCGGATACTGAGCAAAATATAGACTGATGCGACGCTATATATCGATCCATCTGCCTGTCTTCTTGCTTTAATCTTAAGAAAATAGGCCCTGTTGCTAATGCATGGTTAAAGAATCTAACGACATCACCTGATTTTTACATAATCAAAGGCTGAAATCGAGTTTTGCTGGAAATAGGCATGGTGTAATTCTGCACATGGGTGGGCTGTTTAAATTAAGTTAGAGCTTATGGTGATACATTTCTACAGATAAATAAATGCCACAGTGACCACCGTCATTTATGAAACCTATTTTTCTGTAGCCTTTAAGTTTAAAGGTTTGTTCATTATGACACTGTAAACTTTTCATTATTGATTAATCTACTGATTATTTTCTCAAGTAATTGTTTGGTCTAGTGAAAAATACACATCACTATAGTTCAAACAGCCCATGTAACAGATGTCTTGTTTTTTCCAATCACAGGAGTGTAAGAAAACCAGAAAGTAATCACATTTGAGAAGCTGAAATCAGTTAAATTTCCATTTTTGTTTCAGAAATTACTTAAAACAATTATTAGATTTGATCAAAATTGTTGCCGATTGTTGCAGCTCTAGTGGACTTACTGTGAAAACAACATCTTTACTCCATGATTTACTTCCTTCACTATGCATATTATTTTTCTGGGGTCACTTTAATGTGTCTAAAATAAGACAATGTGTGAATGAATGTGATGATAGATGGATTTGTTTTTATCATTTAACTAATCTGTCAAATTCAGTTTTTAATGAATCCATGAATCTTTTAGTCTACAATGTCAGGAAATACAACAATTCAGAACCCAAAGATATTCAGTTTACAGGGATATGAAACACAGAAATGCAGCAACCACACATTTGAGGAAAGGGAGCCAGTAAATATTCAGCATTTTTGCTCGATTATCAACTTGAGCTGAGTTTGTTCCGATTAGTTTCCTGCCAACTGGCTAATTGATAAATTAACTAATTCTTTACTTACTACTGTTCCACAGTGGTATACCTCAGAAAGTCAAAAGGCAAGGCTGTTAACTGAAAAGCATGTATTCCTATAGCCCAAGCAAAGTCTCTGTTGAAGTTCAAGCTGAATCTGAGTCTAAAAACACTGAATTAGTTTTTTTGACTGAAACTGGCATACAAAACGCTAAGATATATACAAGCAAAGGAATGACATGAATAAGCTGAAAGCTCAACTGCGTCAGTTTTTCCCTTTTAAGATTATGCCTCAGTAGATAGAACTGAAGTTAGCCAAAAAGCTTTAGAGTATTACGTTTGATTTTGCTTTACCTAATTACTTTGCCTCAGGTGGCCTGATCAGGCTGGTACATTGCAAGATTATTATGTGGTTTATCAGCTCCAGGGATGTATCAATTAATGCATAGTCACAACTACTGTAAACATGCATTTGGTTTGTAAAAAAGCCCACTTGTACCAGTTACATTTTAATACTTATCTTATACTGTCAGCAATAGCCTGCCATCTCCTCACTCATGTGGTATTATGTTCCTTTTCTTGTTTTTTTGACAAATTGTTAATATTTGCTACAAATATGGGGCATTTTACCTGTATCTCTCACATGACTATGGTTATTTCTCATAGCCTGAAATATAGTTTTCCACTGCTGGGGTAGAAGAATAGCGTAATTCCACAGAGTAGTGTGAAGCAATCACTCCAGGTTTGCCTGAATAATCTCTGATCACCAAATTAAACTCGAGAGTTGAGGCTCACTTGTTCCAGAATGGTCCTAGCTGAAATTACCAGGGAAGGTTTCAGTGAAAACCATCTGGGCTTCAAATTGGACCCCTGGACCCGGGAGGATTGTATGTACCATTCAGTATCAGCTAAGATGACCAGTGTTCTTGCTACCTTGGGAAATCTGCCTCTGACTTCTATTATTTTGGTCGATGTTTCCGTCCTCATCTGTCAAAGGGCCTGAAAGGGGATCACTAGCGAGTACTTTTCTATCTGAACAGCATGCCATGCTGCTGTATTTGTCGCCGGGTACTTGACAGAGCGAAGGATAAAAGCACAAATTGAGTGACAAGAGATGCTTAGATGAGGCAAAATGACATAAGTAGCTGGCAGCTTTATTACATATGTGACTTTCTGTGTACGTTCAGTATGCACACATGCTGTATGTGCTTTAATACTGTGTGGGAGTGGTAATATTTTCAGTTGTGTGGGTTCATGGTAATAAATGTCTCATCTTTTTGTTTGTGCTGTTTCCACATATTTGCAAGGTGATGCATTTCATAACTCCGACTAGAAACCCAATATTCTCTTGCCAGGTGGATATAAGTGGTATTTGTAGAACTGTGCTTCTGGGACCAGCTGGATCTATCAAATAACATAACGCCGTATGTAACAATGTTATTTGATCTTTCCTCTCATCCCCCTCTCTCTCCCTGTAAGGCAATATCTTTGCATACTGTTTTATCAGCCCTCGTGTTCGTTTGGCTAAATCAACTATAGAGCTTATTTGTCAAAAGTGTTGGTAAATTTTCACAGATCTCAATTGAAGTTCAGATACAGTTTACAGACTACGTGTACTGCTGCGTAAAAGTGATTCATGCTTAATGTGCAATTTAACTGCAAGAGTTTATATAAGATTACTTAAAGTTACAATTTGGCTACGGCTCTGACAATTTTGAAGGTATTTTTTACTTTCTTTTCTTTTTTTCACCCACAATTGTAGCATTTTAGACTGAAGACAACACCTGGTTTCTTTGTTGTTAGCCAGACATAGTTTAGTTTTTATATTTCAGTAAATTAACATGGACAAGGTTGAAGCTCATTACAGTTGTAATTGTAGTAGTTGTAAAAAGTTGTCATTTTTGCTTATTAAATTACTTAAATGATAGTGCTAATGAAAACTGTTGCAGATTAAATTATTTGTTGATCTACTAATGGATTAATGGAGTAATACTTTCCAGTTCTAGCCACAGTTTTGCTTATTCCTCAGCAAAGGTCGAACTCAAGATACAAAGAGCATGTCACCAGTAACAAAAGATAAAGACTGAATACTGCATAACAAACTGTGAACTTCAGCCTCAAACAAAACTTGCATTCAGCTCATTTCCTCTCTTGGTGCATGCAGCATGATTTGTATGCATTTCAAACAAACACATTTCAATTTGGCTTTGAAAAGGCTACCTAAGCACAAAAGAACTTTTCACAGCACCTGCCTTCCAGTCCAAATGTCCAAATCCACAGTCGTGTTTATTAGCTTAGCTTAATTGTGCGTAGTATCTAAAGGTCAGTGCCTGCTGTGATACATCGCTGCCAAAATGGCTTCCAGGGGACACTGTTTCAGATGAATAAACACTGAAAGCTGCACCACCTTCCACCCCTCCGTCCCCATCCCTTACCTCCCAATGTGTGGCAGCATCACATTCGGCTCTTTCAGGCCTTGCACAAGGTCCTGTGACTGATGGGCATCCACTGGTACGCACCGCCTCACTGACTTCCATTTCAGCAGGCAAAAGACAGCAGATTAATTCTCTTGTCAATCCCCCCCCCTTTTTTTCTGCAGGAGTTTATTCAGATAGGAGGAATGATGTGTTTGTCCTCCAGTGAATTAAAACATGCAGTTTATCTGTATAACTACAGCCTTCTCCGTGATTAATGGTATTTGACTTCTATAAGCAGTAAACTTCTTCCGTTTGGCTGTAAAAGCTGATTTAATGAGAGAGTGACTTGAATAGATAAGCAGATATGGCAGTGGGGATTATTGGGAGGTGAGCTGAATGGGAGATGGATGGTGTGCAGTTTACTATCAGTTATGTAATGCACTTTTTATAAGCTCATACCTGTGGGGCCAGCAGGCACTCTGCAATGGATGCGAGATTGTGTGCATCCTAAGATATGTGTCAGAATGTATATGTGCTTTAGAGAAGATGTGTACACTCGTGGCGCAGGTCGTGTATTGGGCTGTATTAAGAATTTACAAGAGAAGGAAAGCGTTGCGTGTTGAGTGCCTGTTAAGACAATTTTTCGGTCCATGTTTGATTACATACACTGTGTTGGCACATTGAACGTGTTTGTATGCTTTTGACTATAAAACTGATTGTTTTCAACTGCTCAGTTACAGTGTTTGTCATACTGTGATTTACAAGCCTTTGAAAATGACTCTTACCTCTTAACCCCCCCCCCACAGGCTTTGTTGGGAGGAGGCCATCAGATGGATCTCACCAAGTTTCAGCACACACTGTGGGACATCCTGATAAAAGGAGACAGTGTCAAGGTGAGCACCATCATGCTTTATTTCCCGTTCTCTCTCCCCTCTTTTGTTTGTATTTTCATTTCTTCTAACTGTCATTCACTCCTTGATTCCTTCATTCCTTGGATTAGTTCCCAGTTTCACCAGAAATTGTCAGAGAAAAATTGACTGTTGGGTGGGGACATGGGTGACATTCAGTAGTAGCTACTTGTAGTTCTTGTGGATGTTGGAGCATCCCTCCCCACGAATGTGCAGCGGTGTTGTCTGTACATGTTCGTGTCACTGATTTTAATTTTACTAATGTGTATGTATTTTTATCCATGCTAGCAACATGGCTCTGTAGAATCAGTCCCTTGGTCCACCACTTTGCTCCAGACTGAAATGTCTCAATAACTATTGGGTGGATTGCCATGAAATTTGGTACAGATATCCATGTTACCCAGAGGAGGAAATTTAATTAATTTGGTGATCCCTTGACATTTCCTCTAGCACCACCATGAAGTTGATATTTGTGGTATTGAATGAAATATGGCTTAATCTAGTGCCGTCGCTGTGGTAAAAGATTAATTTGTCCAATACTTTGGTTTATGACCAAATATCTGCAAAACTAATGACATTCCCACTAACCTCAGCTATACTTTGTGTGTAGCGCTAGTTAGCAAATGTTATCAGCCTAACACATTAAACTAAGATAGTAAAACCAATAACACTATACCATTTACCTCAAAGCAACACTGCGCCTAGTGCAACCTCACAGAGCTGCTGAAAACAACTTCCTAACAATGGCTAGATAGATGTAAATGGGGAAAATAAAGCACTGGTATCTTTACTGACTGTGTGCAATAACCTCCAGGAACAATACAGAGACAAGAGAATATCTAGACGATAAGCACAAAATGAGGAGAAATTGTATTTCTTTAACTGAAATGTGCAAAAGCTTGATTACTCCAGAGTTGTAAATGTAGCCGCTGGTGACTTGATGCAGTGATGTTCTTCTAGTTACCACGGTGTGATTAGATTTATCTCACGGTTCTATCCTATCTTGACAGCCACAACACAAATAACCTCATAACACCTTCCATTCTTGAGTCCGTGTTAATTTAGAGCCCCCTAAACTGCCAACATACTTCTTTCTCAGCACAGGTTTATAAACTGCACGTTTTCATCTGACAGCTAAGGCCTAAAAGAAAATGTCCGTGCCTCTCTCCATCTTCTGAACTGAGGACGCGGAGAGTGCGAGATACCATCCTTTCATTTCCGCTTCTCCAGATAAAAAGATGAGAGAGGGAGAGGACGAAAGTGAGGCCTATCGCCGGGCAGCAGTGATTGAGTCCCTTCGCTAAGCCACAGCGAGGATCTGCTCAAATAACCCACTCTGCCGATAAGAAGCTCGTCATTTCCATAGACAAAAAAACATTGGGGTTCAGATTAGATTTCACCATCCGCCTGGCTTCTTTTAGTGTAGCTCCAACATAGAATGTGAATTATAAGGCAAACTCCTGCCCCCCGGCTTTTCACGAAAACACCAATGAAATACATATGGACTTGAAATGGAATGATTTTATTAGCACTGTTATTGTTAGCAGTCGCAGCACTGGTCTCAATCACCAAAACTGCCTCTTTTCTCACCATGCTCTCTTTTTCGATGAAGCCAAGGAAGTCTCAAAAATAAATCGGCATCCAAAATGCAGCCTCACTCTTGTTATTTTTAGAGCCCTTGAGCTCCCTGGTAGCTCACCTGGTAGAGCGTGTGCCCTGTGTACAAAGGCTGAGTCCTTACCGCAGTGGCCTGGGTTCGATTCCAACCCATGGCCCTTTGCTGCATGTCATCCCCTCTCTCTTCCCACTTTGCTTTCTCTTTTCAAGCTGCTTCTATCAAACAAAAGGCAATAAAAGCTTAGCAAGTTGTAAGAGTAAGAGTGTAAAGTACCTTTCTAGATTTTATTTTTGCCCTGGCACAATTAGGGCAGGGTATCATTTAAAATATGTTGACATCATTGCCAACATGATAGTGAATATAAGCACCTTTAAACCATTTTTAATTTATTAAAATATGCAAACCAGCTCAATGCATTAATGTTACATAAATATATATATAGAAAGAGAACAAGGTGCTCATAACGTAGCCATTGGTCTTTAAGGTTCCTCCCGAAGGTCAGGACTAACCTGAAATCCACACAGAAGTGAAGTCAGTGGGGATTGATACATTTGGAGCAACAGACGGCTGTCTGTAAGATTAGAGAAGACTAAAATGCTTCAAAGAAATGTTGATTCGCCTTTAAGACTTGCTGTAAATCAGCTTTTACTGTATATGTTTATTTATTCTTTATTTTCCCAAGGATTTCAGTTAGCTTTCACAAAGTAGCAAACCTAAAGATTAGAAAATAAGTGAAAAAAACTCTACATTAAAAAAAAATCTCTTTTCATTCAACCCAGTCTATACGTTTGACCATTATCCAGTCATATTTCAAGCAAGTATAGGCATTGAAAGGCTTGACATGTGTCCAAATATGACCCTACATGTACATAGATGTTGATTTTCTGTGAACCTCACAGTGTTGAAGATGACAAGTGTTGTGTGTGTGATGTGTTTTTTTAGTCCTATACTGGTTAGTCTTTTATTGATTTATGGGCCTGGCTATAGAGCAAGTAAAGGCTGAAAGGCACTGAAAAGCTTGGTTGTTTGGACATCCTTCAGACTGCCATTGTATCTTTAAATATGACAATTTGCGACACACAAAAGCTCTTTCTTGTGTTTCTAGATTAGGTATAGATAGGCTGGTTGTTGTTCAGTGCACTCAGAGATACCATATAACGATGTAATGCAGAAACAGGGTATGATGATGTATGTGCTTTTGACTCTACCACTGTTACTTTAGCTGAGATGAAACGTAAAGATGGATGGATCAAGTTTCTGTACTTTTACTGTTGTTTGTTGCGTATATGTTGGTTTTTTTTGTCTTCTGTTGATATTTATATATCACATATATCTATGTGTGGAAAAGTTTTACTGGATTTTTATTGGATGTTTTACAGCTTTCCGCTGCTGTGATGGATTTGATTTATTCATCATTGTATGCAAAACAACCGCAAACCAGCTCCTGAAAAGTTTTGATAAGCATTTTTTGTTATGTAATCTTAAGCATTGCTTCTGTTACTGTAGGAGACATGTCAGCTGCTGTATGACACTTAAACATCAGTGCGACACTTTTCAATACTCGTCACATCAACCACTCGTAGGCGTTTGAGTTTCCGTACCTCTTCACTGCTATTTGGGTATCTTAAGTCTTAAATCGAATAATGGTGTGAACTGAACATATGGCTGAAAATGATGCGACCGAGATGCCTAAATAAAAAAAAACCTGATTAGGAAATGAGTGTATTATAGACTGTGCTACATTGAGACAGGTGACACATTTGACCTTTTCACACAGATACAAAGGACTTATTGTCTTACGTTGAAGCCTTGCACGGTAGCTGCAGCGGCTAATGGTGTTTTTTCATGCCACACTTTCATGCCACACTTTATCCCAGCAACGGAGGCCGTCACAAATGCGATGGCCAGCCCAAATGGGCAGTGGTTTCTGTTTCAAGAGCAAACATTACTAATGAATCACTACATCTCTCAAACAGCCTAATTAGGAGCTAATTATTCAGTCTTTTCTCAGATTTTATATGACTTTAACCTGTCCTCCCTTTTCCTTGACAAAGGGTTGCCAGATTATTGCAGGCCTTAGTTACAGTAAACAACATTTGAGGAGATCTGTGAAGCCCACCCAAACCCCTTACACTGAATTTCCTTGATTTTATTCCCCATTTTTTGCATTTGGGAGTTTTGAATTATGAAAGAAAACATACATAATTGTTCCCACTTTCCTATCAGCACAAAAAGATTTTAGATTGTCACACTCTGCCTCAGCGTTCAGAATTGGTGTGGGCTGGTATTTGCAAATAGATATCATTGGTTGTGAATGACAGTAAATACACAGTAGTTCAGTTTCAAATGTCAAAGTGTTTCCTGGTTGAAAACAATTAATTCACTGTCCGTAACAAGACAACAACAGCACTGTAAGCATTGTGAGAATATGCTACATTCACCTCAAGCATCAACAATGAAAATAAAGAATTGTCTTTACACTTAGAAATCCTTTGGAAAAGCAAGAAGCAGCAGTGTCAGCAGTACTAGCATGCTTTGGATATTCAGAGTGTGCAGCAGAATTAGCAGAGTATTTTTGGAGATTGGGGGCTTTTGCTCTGGAGACTGACACGCTGTTAGGGGTACATTTGTGTGAACATTTAATGGACCCCCTGCTGGTCTCCCTGTCGCCCCCCATTGTAAAGAGGCCTAAGCAAACCTGACATCAAGAGCATTTGGGGTACTCTCCGTCTTATCTATCGCAGCACTTTTTTTCCCTCCCCCTTGCTCTCCCCTTTTAAGTAAAGACAACTTTGGTGAATATTTCATGGGGTACATTGCCTCAGTTTCACTGTGTCGAGCAGGGAGAGTGGCACGCGATGACGACTGACAGGCCCATACGCCGGCGTCCGCTAGGAGACAGCCTTTCTGTTTGGTCTGTCTTTCGTGACACTCCTACTCCTTTTCCCCTCCCGTTTTCCTTCTGTCAGAGACAACAGTTTTTTCAGGCCAGAGAGTCTGGCTGCTGATCATTTAGCTGTTTCTTTAAATTTTAGTATGACTGCAGAACTTCTGCCGATCCATCTGATACTGTTCGCTAAAATGCCAACATATGGATACAAATCTGTTTTTGCACAGACTGTAACATTTATAGCACTTAATGATATGATTACACCCTTTTAAATCATAAAGAAACTTAACTGTGCTTCTGTTGCCAACTTTGTGTTTACATTAATGAGTGAATTATCACATTATCAAAGGGGAAGTGTTCTCTTTGTAAAAAAGGATTGTTATTTCTTCAAGTGGCTTCACTCGCCACTTCATGATGAATGATTCCATCTGCCGTTACCTTTTTAAGCTGACCTCAGCCTGGCACATTATAGAAAAATGCCGTATCAACCATAAAATAATACCACTAAATAATCACTTTTGTTGTTTCTTTCAGCGCTACTCAAACTCCAGCGCCAGCCTCTCAATATCATATTTCTCAAGTGCAAGCTTCAATGATTGCCTTTACTGTTATTGGAAGGCACACTTCATTTCCCTCCCCCAACATTCAATTTCATGGAGGGATGAGAAAACGCTGCCTTTCCGTGCTACTTACGAAGATTTGACAACACTACAGTATGCTCACTTTGCCGCTGCCGCCACTGCATCGCCGCCCTCTCCCTCCTCTCCCGCTCTCTTATTTAATAAACAGCGCGCTTGCTTGACTTACAGTAGGCTTCCACCTTGCCTTGCTCAGTGTGACGAGCAGCTGAATGGTGTCACAGTTAACAGGGGCGGCTCGGTTGCTCTGCTGTGACAACATTCATTTGATGTAGAAGTGGTAGTCCTCGGCTGCCATGTTCTCCCCTTCCTGCTCTTTTTGTTGTTCCTGTTCTGTCTGAATCTCACCGCTGTCACACGTTGGGGGAAGCCAACTGGCATGACCTGAAAGTGTGACGGCGGAACGCAAGCTGCCGTTTTTCCTCTCCGTTGATAGCCATCCAACTCGCATACATGCATAAAGAGAAATGCATGTCATTTTTCTAGATTAAAGAACTTTAATTGGCTCTCACTCCTGTCTGAACTGGTGTCCCAGGATGCAGCAGAGGCTGCCAGTGATGTATAAAAGATGCTATGTGTTTGTGCAAGTGTGTGTCCCTCATTTTCATAAGATTTTGTTTTCATCAAAGTTAGTCACATATAAATCTGCCATATGTCCATGAATTTACAGCTGACTGTAGTTTTCAACAACCAGCATCATGCTCATCTCTCTCTCTCTCTCTCTCTCTCACTCACTCACTCACTCACTCACACACACACACACACACACACACACACACACACACACACACACACACACACACACACACACACACGCTCTCAAACAGACTTTGAAAAACACAGCATTCATCACAGGTAGCCTTTTGACTGTAGTCAGTCAGTGCTGTTTAAAGTCTAAACATGGTAGAAGACATGACTCATTCAGTCATGCAGTATCCGTTGTGATCTTTTTCGGTGTCGAACATGATCTCGACTCGTGTGTGAAAGTATAACATGACAACATGTAATAATAGACAGGAAACTCTTCTCCTAGTGGAAGATTTTGTTAGGAAGTGCCATTAAAATTAATCAAAAGATTCACTTGTTAAAACCACCATGACTCACTTCGTCACTCCTCGGGCTGCAAGCTGGAGATACAGAAGAGGAAAGCGCCAGCAGCCATGTATGCGATCGGAAAAAGGAAAAACACTCAGGGCGTCTTTGTCCTCTGTTTAAACAGTGCCACAGAGGGGGGGAAAGAGGAGTAGGAGGAGTGGAGGAGGGAACCAAGGGAAGAGGGGATAAGAGAGAAGAAGTTTCTCACAGCTGCCCAGCCTGAGGCCCAAAATATGAGGCGCTTTGCTCGTCACTGCGTTACCAGCCATCCGTTCTCGCCTGTCATTATTTTACCTCTCACAGAGCACACACGCCGTCTCTCAGGCACACATATGCACGCTTACGCCACCACACACTGTCTGTGCTGCCTTGATCTACTCTTAAATGCTGCCAGCATCAGATCCTCGAACATGGCCAACTTAAACAGAATGGAGAAACAGACTACAAATTTTTGTTGTTGGTAAAGGAAGCAGTTTTATCAAACTGCTAAAAGGCTGCATGATTGGTCTGTTTATATTAAAATTATGGAATGTTTTACAGTGAAAAAATTAATGAATCCATCGTCCTTTATCATTGTTATAGGCCAAATCGGATTCTTACATTCTCGAGTTATAAAATTTTTAGCAATTACACACCACAATTAAAGTCAACTTAAATGTGTGTCAGATGTTGCATCCTTACCTGGCACCTTTTCCCCTACTTGAGTCTCCCTAGCAAGGCTAGCTATAGGTTCCAAATACAAAAACTTAAGCTTCTCGGAGGAAAATGTATTTATAATTTGTTTAATAGTGCGTGTACCGATTTGTTTGCTATCACCAGCAAAGCTGCTGGCTTAGCATTGTAGGTAGATTTATTTCTTTATGGCCAAAAATGGCCAAATAAAACCCGATGGGACAGGACGTTTAGTTTGTCCATGTGTTTCTCCCCAAAATTACACACACAAGAGTTGAACTTAAGTAAACTCTGACATGCAAGGCACGGCCTTTCTCTAACCATATCCAAGTAATTTTAGTTGCCTAGTTCTTTTCGCAGGTAAGGAAATGCTCATGAGTCACTGCACTGACACACAACCCATTTCCCCAACGAGGTATGCGAACTTGTTGGTGCGGTGAGTGGGGAGCCCTGCGAAAGGTCTGCACAGGGTCCACATCGACCCTCCACTCTGCACTCCTGTCCAAAAGTTAAACTCTGCAGAGGCTTCCACAAATGTCACAGTCAAGTTCAGTTCGCATTAGCAACCGTGTCACGAGGCTGAGGAGATTCTGGGAGCTCTGCAAACATTACGCTGCTTCCACGTTTACCATTAAACTCTGGGCCTCTGCAGAGAGACTGCAATGGAACACTGCAGTCTCCGCACAGACCCTAAATTTGACTTTAGTACAGCTGAAACTTGAGTGTCAAATAGCTGTAGCAGCTTTTCTTTGAATTAACAGAGAGCTGTTGGACAATGAGAGATGTGGCTTCAGAGTGCAATCTGGTGTATTGGGCTTTGTGGCAGTAACATATCCATCAAAACTTCGACTCTCGGGAAACTTGATCCATCCATCTTCACGTTTCACCTTAGCTAGACATCACTGACTGGCTATAACAGAGCCTGTGAGCTACTATCGGTTAAAATCAGTCACTGCTGCATTCTGTAAGAAATGTCTACCCACAGCACAGGAGGGGAGAGAATCTAAAGCAGTAACTACATAAAGTGTCTGAATGTATACAAATGCGGAGGACACATGCGTTAAGTGCATTCAAAGAGACAAAAAGCATGTGACACATTACATATTAAAGATTTTCTGTAAAATATGACACTCACCAACTGAGCATGCTGCTGAGGGAATTCAGCATAACTCACACATAGAAGGAGGCTGTGTCTCTCCTACTTGGCTGTAATGAATATAGGTCTGCCAAACTGAGCAAAAAAAACAAAACAAAACAAAACACTGAAAGTATTACATAAGTTAGGATTCTCTGCGATTTGAACCTTAAGTCGCTGCACAGGCGGCTATTTAAATTGCATCAGTTCCTCTGATGTAAATGTGTATAGCCTTCAACTCCCTTAGAGCTTTTAGTCATTTATTTTGATTAGGGCTGTATTTATAAGATAAGTCTCTTAAGTAAGTCGCCTGGGAAGATGGGTTGGCGAGGATGGTGGTGGGGAAACAAAATGAAGTCTGTTTGATGATTATAAATTCCAAAATATCTGCTAGTCAATTAATTAGGTACTTCCTGGGTACGTGTGCCCTTCTTTTCATTTACTGGGCCTGGGCTCTCGGTGGACAAATACCCGAGGTACACCCATTGTATGTCTAAGCTGTTACACACATCTCCAGCAACTGGGGAACGGAGAATAAAGATCCTTCAAAGACAGACAGTTTTCAAGAGCAAGCCTCTGTTTTTGTGTGCTGATTTCTTGAAGCAGCGTATGTGGCCGCTTGAAGGCTTTACTTAGCCAGTGTCTCATTCTCACACACAAACAAGAACCGGAGAAGGATGTGGACATGAAAAGATAGGTAGACTGAGAGGACTGGGCTTGAAGTGATGCATCCATTATTTCTGCCTCTCACAGTGCAACATTGCGTACCTGAGACTTATCTTGTTCAGGCTACTGTAGCGTGGTGAGCATTGGCTATTGTCATGAGGATACTACTACTTTTATAGCGAATCAAAGCCATTGCTAACCCCCCCAAAAAAATGGACTGTGTATTTCCTATCAAAAATTGAATAAGAATCAAAAAATACCTTGACATATCCTTCAGACTTTCAGTGCCTACATGTGTTGTCGGTCTGTATCCATATTCAGAAGACATGGGTTGTTTACTGATTCCACAAGCATACTGGACTAGTATTTTATGTAAAGCAAGCAAGCATGCATAGCAAGCATAGCAAGCATACATACATAAAGGTTTGAAAATGGCAAAATTCCACTGCACAGTCATTCCAATGAAATTGCCACAATCAGAGAATCTGTCCACGAAAGAGCAATGGTTTTCAGACAATTAAGACATAGGAGTTGATGGTAAAATATATATCCTGTTAGTTGCCTAGCTAAGCTAACGAGGTAACGAGTTTGCTCAGAGAGTTTTATTGTGCTTTAATAACTTTATAGTGAACAAAATGTCAGGGGGAAGTAAACAGAGTAGTAGACCGAAGCGTGCTCGTCACGTTCTCGGCGCTTATGGATAAAAACTAAATTTAATGTAACAAAAACACAACAACTTCTATTTTCAGGTGATAATACGCTAATTAAAATATACCTATGAATATTATATTCTATTTCTGCCAATAGATCTTCCTAAATGTTGCACACTGGACCTTTTAATGTAAACAAACCCAAATCTTTTTGACTATTTGTGACGCGCCTGTGGGACAAAACTCCAGGAGGTTAGTACATAACACCCCAATATTTGCTTTTTCACTGCTTGCTGACGAATATGGGAAATCATCAAATCAATCTTAAAGTAATTCCTAGCAGTATGATCTCGTTATTTCTGAAAACTGAAAAAGTATAAATTTTCAGAGGACTTTCACCTACCGTTAAACTGTTAGAGACAGGTTATTTTGAATTATGTTGGCTAAGTCTGAAATATTTGCAATACTCTTAACATGTTAAAGTGTTTCATCTCGTTGTAATCATTTTGTATTTAGATAATGAACTGGACTATAGATTTTCATCAGCTGTTTCAGTGTTTTCCTTTTAAGACAGGCCAAATTACTACAACCGAGATGTTATAGGGAAAACTATCAATAACACAGAGCTGGGATCAATACACCAA
Source organism: Dicentrarchus labrax (assembly GCF_905237075.1). Lineage (NCBI taxonomy): Eukaryota > Metazoa > Chordata > Actinopteri > Moronidae > Dicentrarchus > Dicentrarchus labrax. The sequence continues at coordinate 11,016,780 of NW_026136717.1, read as the reverse complement.
TTTTAGGACCAATAGAAAATCCCTCCCAGATGTCTAACATGAGCTGACACGGCTTCATGGGAATAATATTTGTGGATTATTATCTTAAAAGATTTTTCTACCAGTAACTCTGACATGTTTTCATATGGGTGTTTTTTTTTTTTTTTGGGGGGGCATGACAGTTTTTACATTTGTATTCAGTCCAATCTGTCAAAATATTCTGAACCGCAAATAATACTGCATGCAATGTCACAATGTTCTTAAGCAGGTTTTTGTTCTCCTCAGAGGTGGTGAGTCACATTGCATTTGGCGACGTCTCCCACTTGCACAGTTGAGTTTACAGTCTGGTTTCCAGTGAAGGAAAAAATGTCAGCATGCAGCATGCGACAAGTCATCAAATCAGACCCATATTTCCTCGGCCCCATATGTGGGAATCTTGTCATTTTTAGTCCTCCTCAGAATCCTGAACACTCTGGAAAGAATTTATGTTTTGCACAATATTTTTATTCTTTTTAATTTCATAATGCCTACAAGCATCAACAACAGAATATAGCACAGCTGTAACAACACACATTTTCCTAACCTCAGGTAGATTCTCAGCTAGAGATAAATGTCAATATTTTGATATTCGGTATATCAATATTTTACCGCCACAGCTCAGCAATCAACAATATTTACTCTAGGAAGGATTTAGCGATTATCTCCTGAAAACCTTCCGCGAGGTGAGGATCCGCAACGTGACTTGGCTCTTTCTAAATGAATGTGGCATCTTAAAAAAGAAAATTAAAAACCTGAAATTGTTTTGGCTCTGCCTGTTTTTCTCCTGTGACCTAAAACAGAACACTAGCATCCAGGCATGTTGTCTTTCATCATTAAACTGTCTTTCAGAGGCTCCTGGGAGCCTCCTAGAGCACAGAAAGGAACCTTGTATTTTGCAACATCAAGCGCACAGTGTCTGCTGGGAGGTGCATATTAGAGTCATGGACTTGGAGCTGAAATGATCTTTTAAAATCACTTTCTCATTCTCTCACACACACACACACACACACACACACACACACACACACACACACACACACACACACACAACACACAAACACATACACAAAAGCTTTTGTTGGGGCTTTATACATTAATGCAGGTGATACCCAAGGTCTTATAAGTGTATAGATCTTTGACCTTGTTTTCTGTCCCTGTCTGCTTCCATTATGTGCTTGTAGATCAAAGACACACAAGGTGCACCAGGCAGTATTGTGGGTGAAGATCCTCACTTGAAGGCAGTTGACAGAGGTAAGTTATTAAACCTTCTCACCGTCCCTTTCTACCCCCTACTCCTCCTGTGGTCTCTACAGAAAATTCCTGCACATAAAATTAATTTACATGCATGTGTGTGGAAATATTAATACAAGCATTAGTTAATTTCTGGAATTAAAAGAATCTTTTTATTGTGTCATAAATTTTAATAAAGCCCAAAGTTAGCTTAATGCCCTTAACACAAGAGCTAAGAGGGTGGTGTGTTTATTTATCCTGATACTAGTTGCTTATGATTATATCAAGCTACCCACAATGGATCAACTAGAACGTGTGTATAATTGTGTAGACAATTTGCAGTGCTTCCTTCAAAATAAAGGCTGGGGGTGGAACACAAAAATGACTCACCTAAGGGAGAGTGTAGTCCTGTCGCACAAACATTATAGTTTTTACTTTGAGGTACGAAACGGCTACATGCAAATATAGAGCAGCAATAGTGTGTGACAAGGATTAAAGATAGAGAATTGGTCGTAACAGATTTTTCAGTCCTCCGAAAATCTTTTTTTATTCAGTCAAATGCTTCATAATTGATTATATGTGCATAATTTTGATGCTCTTTGCTTCCTCCCTCATTGTTTTACAAATAATGACAATCTGATTTCCAAGTAGTCATTTAAATAATTTGTCATGTAGATGTGCCAAAAAGGTTTCAATTATTTTTCCCTCTGTTTTCATATTGTGACTACCTTTCACTGACAGTAAGAAAATTCAATATGAAACATAAAGAAGATATTAGTAACGTAGGAAGGGCGTTATATTTTCAAAGAAGAAATTGAAGACTGAATGATGAAATGTGTTGTAAGTGGCAGGTGGTGGTCACTGGTGATGCCAAAGTCAAAAGTGTATGTATAAATAGTGGTTTTAACAAATCATATATGTAAATATAAATAAATATGTATATATGAATTAGACAATGGTTGCAACGGTTTGAGATTGTCACGGTACAATAGCCGCCTCAGAAAATATTGCGGTTTCACGATCTAACGATATTGCATAAATATAGTGATTATAAGTTGCAATGACCCTTAAAAGAAACACTTTTCACAAAATTTACAATATGCAATACAATAATACAATATAATATTTTATATTTATATTATAACTGTCAATTTTCATACCACAGTATTCCATGTTATTGGTATACTGCTGCATAGGCTATTGCTACAGCTGATTCATGATTGTTACATCAATTTTGGGACATGGTATCCCCAGGAATTTTTTGAAAACATAATTTGTGGTACTGAAATATACTGGCACGGTAGTTAAAAGGAAACTCTACAGCAAATTTTGCAATCCAAAATATTCTGTTGCTTGAATGGAAGTATTCTGGCATACCTAGAAGCTCGGCTATTGTCTGAAAATAACAAACAGATTATCCGTGCATAGGAGAGCTTTGTTTACCATACATCCATCCCTTTGGCCATACTTCCAAACAAATCTAAGTGAGAATGCACCTAGTGTGGATGTGTGGCTGATGTGGAATGCTGCTTGCGTGTGTCTCATGTTTTGTTTTTCAAGGTGATGCAGCTAGTTTATTCCCCCTTTCACACCACGAGCATATTATCCCGCTCCAGCTGCTGCGAGGAGACAGGCCCAGGTATTTATGGCTAACATAAAAAGTGTGTGCCTTTCCCTGTCGCCCTACAGCTCGAGATTTACAGCGCATTTGACAAACACACTGAATTAAAAAAAGAGTGTTCAATTTGTATAGGAGTTTAGAGCCTGTCTGTTGTGCATGCTCCCAACGGATTCAGCTGTTAGTACATGTGTGTGCGCATGTGTCTCGCTGTCTATGTACGCCTCCCGCTGTGTGAGAATGTGTCGATCTGTCTGCCTGTGTGCGTATGTGCGTGTCTGTGCGCCTGTGTGTATTTTTTGCGTGAGTGAGCGAGTGTGTGTGTGCGCACACCGAGCCCGCCTGCTCTGAAACACCAGCAACAGATAACAGATGGTCCCCCTGCATTAGAAGTGTTTTATTTCCCTGCGGAAGCCAGATATGTCAAAAATAAGCATGTGCAACATTAGTCATTTGGAATATTCATGCCCCTGCCGTCCGATGGTTTCCTTTTCACAGCCAAAATACCACCAGCCCAATTCTCCTAAGGAAGTGAGGGGAATAAGGGGGAGAGGGAAAAAAGCAGTCATCAGCTGAACTGATGGGGGGGAGGCTGAGGCCTACATGCGGCTTTAATGGAAGATTTTTTTTTTTTCTCCTGGACGCTTCTTTAGCATGCCAGGGCTGTAATTAAAAAGGGGCTACAGTGTGTAGATGCGTTCATATTAAGAACCACATCCCCCAGCCCCATTAGACACACTGATGTGGATATGCACACATGTCCATATGCCTGCCTGGCTGCGTACATATACACACATATACACACATATACACACACACAAAATACTAATTTGCACCCACATTGAATAAGCTGATCCAGTGGACTTCTTTTGCATTTCTTCATAGACTCATCTTTGGGAGTCCGCCTCCTCTCCTCTCCTCTCCTCCACTACTTATTTTCCTATTTCTCCTCCACCTCAGTCTCTTCAACTATCTAAATTCTCTGTAGCTTCAGTCTCTTTAATCTCCACCTCCTCTCCTCCCAGGCTTCCTACCCCCATCTCCCACCATTGAGCGTGGCTGCCATCCTTGTCCTTGGTGGCGGACATGGGCATGCATCATTATCAGGCCTGATTAACCATCCACGTAGTTGGCAGCCTGGTCTCCACCAGGGGCCAATGGCATGGTTTCTCCTACCGCCGAAAAACATGAATTTTGAGCAGCACTTTCTCACTTGCCCGTGGTCCCTCATGATCAGGGTTAATTCGTGGCAGCATGCGTGAATGCTGTAGAAAGAAAAGAGGAGGAAGAAAAGGAGGAGGAAAGCTACCAAACAGTTGTGCGCTGCTTATCGCAGAAATGCAATATGATTTATTCAGGAATATGCAAATCCAACAATCACTCTGCCTTGTTTACCAAAGGGACCTGCTGATTCAGTCTGAGAGAGAGAGAGAGAGAGAGAGAGAGAGAGAGAGAGAGAGAGAGAGAAAGAGAGAGAGAGAGAGAGAGAGAGAGAGAGAGACAATCCCCAACCATGGAAGCCAACCTACAGTGCATGCACTAAGGCAGCCACCAGCAACTAAATCAGTGGTTTTCCTTTGAATCGGCAAATGAAGGGTGTCGGACAATTTCTCGGTTGTTTCACAGATTCAAAAACCTTTAAATTTATTCTGGCGAGGCCGGATTGTTGATGTAAAGAGTGAAGGGTTTTATGCAATACATGTGTTATGGTATCTTAATACAGTGCAATGCTTACAAAGCGTTAGAGGGAGCAGTTGGATTCATTAAATAACACTGAGCGACATGCTACGGCCTGCCATGATGGCACATAAGTACTTTGATAGTTGGCATGTAAAGGTCATGGTGTGAGTATCAAAAACAAAAACAAAGCAGGGATTAAATGTCTGATCACATTTGTATTCTTGCATACTTACTCTTTCATCAGATTGTTCCTAATTTCAGTCCAAAATTGGTCCACATTAGGCTGCTTTTTATTTAGGGAAGGTCCTTGTACAGTTCATAGCATTCATCAGTTGAAAAGTCTGGCTTCTTTTGTTAGTTGGAAAAAAAGGATTTTGTAGACAAACTTATTTATACTAGTATTAATAGACGTATAACTTAGGTTCTGGTACTGAAACTCCGGTATCACATCAGCACTAGCCCTAGCACAAGTATAATAATAATAGGAAATGAGTAACAGAACACAGTATATTTACAAGGTGGTGACAAAAGAATGTGTGGTCACCTGCATGTCAGCTATGAGATTTAAAAGTGCCATTTAGACTTGACAGCCCACTTAACGACTTCATTATCGTATTACCTTTGCTGTAGCCGTGCCCCGTTTGCATTATCACGTTGTCAGTTGTACTCATCTACACCTTCTACTGAAAAGTATTAAATCTATTCAATTTGATTTGCTTAGAAGGGATTCACTTCGTTGTCATTGTTTTGTAAGACATTGATATCGCATTAAATTGTGGATACTTGTCTTACGTATGGTAGAATCACTGGAAGGTGTGCAAAAAAAGAATCCAAGGTGTTGTAAGCTGATAAGAGTTTTTACCGTGCTATGAAGGGCTCCAGGGAAATCCAATGATTGTTTGACTAACATGTATGAATCAGTATCTATGAAGCAGTTTTCAGCACTAGCAGATAAGCTACTGTATTACTGTGCTGCTTGCCTAAAGTAAGAAGAGTGAAGATTTTCTCTGGCCACAGGAGATCTGATATTCAATGTGTGGTTTAAAAAGTTTAAAAAGATGGCCATGTACTGTGAATGAAATGTAATATAACATGTGCAACCATCCAGTGTTGAATGGAAAGACTTGAATTTGATCTGAAACTGAGGTGAGAGGAAGATAAATCTAACTATTCTATTTGCAGACATGCTTTTTTCATTGGTAACTAAGAGGTGCACAGTCTTGCGTTTCACATTCAATTTTTGCTCTTCATGTTCTTTGGGTTATAGAAATGGGTGTGAGTTGCAGCCATTTCCTGACTCTCTGCTGCGAGCCCAATTAGCACTGTTGTACAGAATTGATTTCTCTGCACTGTATTGCATGTACTTTTCAGGTGAGTCCCTACAGCTAGCGCGAGTGTAAGGAAGACAACAATTATCCCGTCTAGCAGAATCTCTGAGGCCACACAAAAGAGAGCAGAGCTCAGAAAATTGATCTCTTCAGGCTTGCGAGTTATTGTGTGGATGAGCAGACAAAAGCAACCACAACTTGGTGGTATCTTTAAGCTACAATGTGCAACTTTTTGATGTCAAAAGCCTGTAATTACATTCCTTTTTTTCAGCTTATTCTCGCTGTAACATTGAGCGATGAGAACTGGGTTGTGAATAAGACATAACAGCTTATATGATACAACAGACTGGTTGTTTGGGACCATGCACATCAGTATAAAATGACCTGAAATGGGCAATTTGGTGGGTTTTTTTTTAAGGAATATACCATTTGCAGTGTCCATGGTTGTGAAGGTTGTTGCTTTCAAGCTCGGGAAGTCATAGCAACAACAATAATAGAAAGAAAGCAGAGAGACATTAGCATTGTTTTTATTCTAGTGTTCTTCAATATGTGTTTTGGCTTTATGAATGTTGATTATGATAGCTTCAGCTGTTTTTATGTCATGAACTCGACTATTTGAAGCAAAGAAGATGGGATTAGAATTGTATTTGCCAACCAAACCTGATGTTTTTGTTTTTAAGCTAATAACTTTCAGTGGAGATATTAAATGCACTTTGCCATATATTCTAATTCCCAATACAGCTCTAAATCATGCAAAAGACATAATGTAAGGCATAGCTTCAAATATAATATTAGACTTCATTGGGTACATCTTTAGGTCTATCTTTTTGTCTTTTAATTTACTTTTAATCATGATGATGTAGGGTTTTTATATATTAATATAATATATTACACTGGTACATATTTAAATATGTGCATTAAAAATATGTACAGTATGTCCATCTTCCCTGTAAGGTTTAATCTATGATAAGCAAAATGCTTTGTTGGGATGTAACAATCAACCGTGCATATTTGCTTTTGTGTAGTGAAACTGATGTCCTTGCGCTCTGATACCACGATTGATATCACGATTAATTTTTCAGCTCACCGATTTGAATCTTTACATATTTGTATCTAACTGTCTCGCGATATAGCTTTTCATCCCTAAGGCTTTGTTTCTCTTCAATTAGTAGTTAGAGTCCCTCTGTGCATTTTCATGATTTTCTGATTTTGAAAGCATTTTTTAGCAGAAATGAAGTACATCTTTGAATCCTCCGTAAACAATGGGAATACTTTATTTATGTTTATTAATTTTTTACCACGAAAAGCTGTCTAGGTTTTTCCCGATCTTTAGAAGCAGCACTTTTCTCTTGGAGTGTTCCCTAGGTATTTAACGTATAAATAGATATGAATACACATAGATATTTTACGTGTGTGTGTGTGTGTGTGTGTGTGTGTGTGTGTGTGTGTGTGTGTGTGTGTGTGTGTGTGTGTGTGTGTGTGTGTGTGTGTGTGTGTGTGTGTGTGTGTGTGTGTGTATACATGTACAGTTAATATCGAATCATATACCCCAAAGTATGCTCATTAATGTCTTTTGTAATAATTTACACTGTCTGAACTTGCTGATGACTGTAGACATTAGCAAACCTTATTACAAATAGATATTGAAGCAGTTTAAAACACATTTTTCTTCGAGAGAAAATCTCCTGAGTAGAAGCTCTTTGCCCTCCATCCTTACTACACGTTTGACAGATGTACTGCTCACTTTGTGTATCACGTCTCAGCCTTTTCCATGTATGTTCCATTTATTATGACAGTGGCTTCATTGTTTGTAGAAAACATTGGCTTTTTCTCTTACATAGTTATATGTACTTATATTAGGATTAAACTGATAATATTAGCCACACTTAAGATTCATTTGTGGTTGTCTAGAAGGGCAGAGCATTCGAATAACATGAAGTAAATCTATTTAGACAGACAAACACTGCAATGTATTAAGCTGTTAAATTATGAGCAGACAGGGATCTTTTTACTTATAAAATATATACCTATATATACATATGCAATATTTTCGTGTTCTTGCACTTGTTTGTCTTGTTAATAACCCAAATTCCTCTCTTTTCCTATCTCCATCCTACAACTCAAATGGCTGGAAGATTTTCTCATTTTCCCTGGGAATGTATGTCATATCAACATCGCGATGCTAATCTGCTGGAGTCATACGCCCTCCACCATGCTATTTTTTGCCACACACATGTTGCCTCAGAGGTCAGCAGCATAGCAGGGTTCTTACTAGGTTGAATTGCTTGGAGGCAGAAGTTAATTTCCAACTCAACAGAGATAAATGACTTTGCTTTGACCTGCTTGCTGGCACAACAAAGACTTTGTGCTTTTCTAAGAGGCAGGCACTTCAAATATCTGTAATTTAAAAGCAGTTGTTTATCATTTGCAGTTTGAAATGATTTGATAACAATGATTAGCCCAATTTGGCTGTGTGTTCTGTTGAGCCCAGATGAAACTACCCTTTTTTGTAAGTTTATTTTTCATGTCAGATTTTTTACTCCTTTGTTTTGCACCAAGTCAGCTCTATACAGAGCAGAATTGCATCAAAGAATAAGGGGAAGAAAAAGCATAGTTTACTATTAACATGTACATTTATATGCACATAAACAATTAACTCTGATCAAAATGATACTCCAACTATTTAAAACGTACATAATATATTTTATCTTAACTAAGAATTAGGTCTTAGTAACATATGCAGGTTAACACTCCAATATTTACATAATTATGCATGTTGGTCACTGGAAAAAAACATGTGTTGTATTTACAAAGAATACTGAACAGTCCAGTGTAATAATAGACAATTTGCAGATGCACATTATTAAATCGGTCAGTGTAATTGTCATTAGTGGAATAAGTAAATAGTGTAATTGAAACAATGCCTGATTTGACACTAAACTTTGCCTCCCCGAGTTATTTAGCTTTCTGTTCTTGTGTGGCACATTTGCAGTTCACAATGATGACAGTGGTGGATTTACCGCTCAAAATTCGTAGTCATTTTCAACAATAAGGCCATCGGTATATGCTTAGTCAACAATAAATCCCATCTTTGTCTTTTTTATGGCTGAATTAACAACGGTCACTAGCAGATTTTATCAGCTTTAGCTGGCTAGTTTGAACTAAATATAACTTAGGTCTATGAGTCTTTTGAAAACAGTGAATGTGAGTTTTTAAATGTTTCCAGCTGACACCTTAATATACCTTAAATATACACCTGCTGGCTACATACATGATAAAAGACTGAACACATGTATCCCCCCCAAAATAATGTTTTATAAAATGCTCCTTGGCTTTGGAAGTAACACTAGGTTACTAGTGTAGGTAGCCAAACATACTTATATTATTCAGAGCAGATAAACAAGCTGTTTTATCCATTCTATACATTTATGCTCTTGTGTTTTGGATTTTGCAAAGGCTGACAAAAAAAAGACCCCACCTTCCAAGTGATTTAAATGAAGAGTATTTCTCTGACTACAGCCCCATGCATACTACTTAAACATGTGAAATCCAAAGCTTGTCAGGACTGCTATGCCTAGTTACAGTTGCTAAGCTACAATGATGGTTGTTTGAGGGAATGGTTTAGCGAACAATCAATTTTATAAATGACTGAAATTGGAGCATTTGCAAGCAAACTGGGTGACAAACCTTTGTGCACTCACTTCGCTTCCTTCTTTTTGATATGTTGTTCAACATTTTTGTTTTTCAGAAATGGTCTGAGCTCCTAGTGTCACTTATTAATAAGCCTGTTACATTGTTAGATTATTTATTCAATCTAGATGTGTTCCCAGGGCCTTTGTATTCAAGGTTTATGAACATTTTAACATCATTTGGTATTCATAGTTTTTTTTTCTCATACCAGCTGTCAGCATTTCTGCTCAGTGCACTGTATCTTCTCAAACATGTTTAGAGAGTGTAAATGTTAATACAAAAATTAATTGACACCACTGTTATTTATTAAACTGTCACTGCAGTTTGGAAATGCAGAGTTAGTGTTTAGTCTGTAGCTGTATCAGGGGGATTCGGTGGAATTTATATAAGTATACTTATCCCTTTTTAGATTATCTGTCTTCTTCATAAAGATATAGCCATATTCTTATAATTTACACTCATGGAATGTGCATAGCTTTATTCCTGCTTAGTGAACCAAGAGTCAGATATATTGTTCGATAAAGGCAATATAAGAATCGGTGTTAAATGATTTGGAATCGTTTTCTATAACTCAGAAGCAACAGAACGTAATAGAATATTCAGCACTATCAAAATGTCAAATTCAGATGCAATCTAAGGCAAACATAACTGACTGAATTCCATTTCCATCAAGTCTTATTAGAGATATATTCAGTATATCAATTTTTTCCAATGTAAAAGCCATTGTTGAATAATTCTAAACCAGTTTTGCTATGTCTTGTTTCAGACACATATTGTAAAGGTGCTGAAGTGTTTCAAAACAGCTCCTCAGTAAGAAAAATGTAGCACTACTAATAACTGGACATACTTTTTGACCATTTTATAACTTTTCTCAGTTGGAGTTGAATTGCTGTGATTGTTTGGGAATGTTTGTGCTATAGAAGCAGTCCTAGTGCTCATCAGTTGTATTATTAGCAAAGATTCCCATGGCCGGACTAACCTTAAAGTGGGCCCAAGGGCAAAAATGACCCGTGGGCCCCTATCGACCCCACTATTCCTTCTGTTTTCTCTACATTGTGTATGAACTCTGCCTGGCTTTCAAATACAGTGCACACAGCAGAGACATGACAAATTCATTATATTTTGCCTAGAGCCTTAGAAACTAACAAATTCTCATACACTGGAATACCACATTGCCTCAGGTTTGATATGTGTCAATTACATAAGTTTTAATAATGTGATTAAAGACAGTGTTATGTAGGGATGTGTGCTATATGTAAGTACTGTATCATTTACAATTTTAAAGTTCTTAAAACTGCAGATGCTGCAGTAACAGATTTGGACACAAGGCAGCTCTCAAGATTAGGTAATGATGCAGCACCTGCCTTAAGGCCCTTAAAATTTCAGCTGATATTTTGCTTTAGTGGTGCATATTCCCAAACAAATATGCAATACAATGAATCAAATTACCACAAGCCAAATGACACATAGTGAAACCGAGGCTTTCAGGGCCCCTGGGGGTCTGGGAGCTGGGACAGTTGCTTATTTTTCCTGGTCGGTAGGCCAGCCTTGCAGGCTGCAAGCATAGCCATAAGCTACTATTTCTGGTGGAAATAACATCTAAATCTGTAAATGTAAGATAGTAATCCAATAATTTTCCATTTTCACATCCTCAGTGGAATTACCCCTTTCAAACCCAACCCTCATGGAGTATATTGTGAAAGCCAGTTATCTCTGATATGCTGGACTTCTGGATGTGCCTAGCTATATTTAACACAGAGGTTGTACATGCTGTAAGTGACCATTATGCTCTCAATTATCACCGCGTATTCTCCCCCACTGCCCACCATGCTGCTTTAGCACTTATTAGGGGCACATACTTGAGGCTCACCCACACAGTTCACCTTCAGCCCACATTTGGCAGGTAATGAGCTTGACGGAGGAGACGGCATTAGACACATTTCCTGCTGGAGATCATTGAGGGGTGACCCTGGTGAATGCCAGTGTGGTGGTTTGTATTGATTTGTGACTCTAAAATAATAGCAGTGGTCAAAAGATCAACATTATTCAATTACTAATTGACCTTATTTCCTCTAGGCTCTTGAAGAACTGTGCTGTGTGATGGATGTCTGTTCTCTTTCTCTTAGATTTGTTGAGCTCACGTAATAGCAATAGCATTACAGACTGAAAACTGATAGTACTGAGGCACCTTCAGACTGTGTAATAACAACAATCTTTCAAGTTCATTGAATGTCGCTTTCAGTGAGAAGGTTTTAATGAAGTCTTGGTTGCAGTTTGTATGATATGCGTTTTCTACCACAGTGATATTCAGCTTGACCATCCAAGGCTTTCAAGTTCTGTTACAATCTATCCTGGCAGCAGCTGACTAAAAGGCAGTTCAAGAAACCGAAATTCTGCGAAAGTCCCATGTTGCTTTGAAAAACTGGGCTATTGGCAGATACGCTTATCATTAGATGTGCCTGTCAGATTTTATTGGAACAAAAACATGCTCATGCTTACTGAAGAATTAAAGAATTCAAGCATAGCGCATCATGGAGACAGCCAGCCTTGTAATGATAAATAAAAAACATAAGTTGTCTCCCACATTGGATTGGTGTTAATTGCAGGGTACATTTGGAGCTGATGCTTGTCTACAGGCTTGGCTATGGGTAGGAGGAGATGCTGACCATACCAAGACAATGCACTCTTCTTGGTGCTGTCTTTGCTCAACCTATGTTTGCTAAGATTCTCAGTTGTTTAAGTTGTTTTTTATATTGTGCAAGATCTGCAGTCTCGTGGTCTCAAGAGATTTGATGGTCGTTCATACACAGAAAGACTTTCAGAAGGAAGCGTGAGAGCAGCAGAAATACTCAGCCGTGGGATTTACCTGTCAACTGCACTTAAGCATGTTGGATAACGTACGCTAGACGCTGTGATGGTAAAATAAGGGCTGACGCGTCTTTCCTGTGATCTTCGGTCACTGACGGCTTCCTGTATGTCAACGCCTAAGAGCTAAGTAGAAAATAAACTTGCATTAAAAGATGGTTGGATGGATGTCTGTGTTTTGAAGCCCTCAGTGTCTTCAAAATCATTTTTCATGTCAGCTTATCATAGACAAATATTTGATATGTAAGCCAACATTTCATGAAATGCTCCTTCTTTCCTTTGCTTCATAGTTTAATGGATTACTTTACAGCATGGAAGGAGTGAAAATTCATTTATTATGTCTAGTCAAATTGCAGAGCTATAATTGGCATTTTCTTCAAGGTTTCAGTAAAGGTCTCTTTCAAGGAAAATTCCAATTTTCTACCTACAATGCATGATTTTCTTAATTCTAGACAATTGAAGCCTTACAAAGAGATAAAACCTAAAGATATTGGGTTCACAATCTCATCTAACCTTACAAGTAAAAAAAAAAAAAGTAGCTCTATTAACATTTGAAATCTGCAGTTCCTTGCTCAGTTTCAGACTGCTGTGTCTAAAAGTACAGAGCAGAGTTTGGGGATTTAACTAAGCACAAGAACTCGGCTCAATTCCCAAAGCATCAGCCAACCACCCAACTGCACAGCACTTTTGGAAAATAGACACACAGGTAACTGATTTCTCCACTGACAATGCAACAGAAGAAAAGCTTGCTCTATCATTCCAACCATCTGGAAGTCTGGCTCAGACTTGAGGCTGATGTGTAACTTTTAATTGGAGAGACAGTGGTGGGAAGCAGAAGAGTAGGAAGGCATGATCCCAGTGGATAGACTGGCAGTGCCTGCTGCCAGATGGACAACCCGAGTTTGCTGGAGTGCACACCATTTCATTCTTGGGCCAATGTGATATGTGTTTTATTTTACAAAGAGCTTGTTGGAGAGTTGCTGTTCGGCCCAAGACATCTCAAATGCTACAGAATGCTGGCAGGAACAGAACAGATTTTCTTTTGAAGGGTTTGACAACAGATAATTTCTATTTCATGACATTACATGAGATGCCATACAGTGGATCCCAGTATGGACAGTTAAGTATCAATTAATTGTAAGTGTTAATGTCAGCTCTGACCATCATGTGAAACTATAACCGTCTACTTCACCCCTTCCAACCCCATCCAAGGTTCAGAAATTATTTGAGCTATTTTTTGATCAGAGACAAATCTTGATTACATTGATAATCTGCATCATGACTTCCTGGTACCTCATTTAACTATTGGCCAATATCAGCCTAACACAGTTGGAAAAAGTCATCAATATAAATCCAAGCTTACAGTGAACACCATGGAAAGGCTGGCTCATAGTGATGACCCTACAGAGAATCATCTGAATCTGCTGCTCTCCTCTGCTTTATGGAGCTTTACAACTTAGTGAGCTCATTGTTAAGCTGTCCGGTCCATAACTTTACTGTTGTCATTCACTCTCACTGCTCTCATAATGTTGTTTTCAGAAAAAAAGCTCTAAAACCCCACTTAACACTACCCTCTCAGCACTGAACAGCAGACAGACACAGAGACTTGCTGGTGAACATAGTGGAACATTTAGCAACTGAGCCAGATATTTCTCAGAGGAGTTGGTGGAGACCAAAACAGAGCTAAAAGAGAGTTAATATTGGAATTATTGAACACATTCTGATTCCAGCTCCATACAACACGCACAGACAGGAGAGTGATATCATTTTTTTCATTTCAGTCGCTGAATTACTCAAAATGTTAAACTATTCCTTTGAATCCTTTAATGTTTTCAGGTTGGCTCGGATGTACCATCAGACAGTGGTGTCTGATTTTTCACAGTAACACATTGTTTGCTCATACTGCTGCATTCCATAGGGAGTAAATAAACTTGTATAATGCCATATAGTAGTGTTGGGCCTCTTTCCAGTTTCACTAGTGTGATGCACTGTGAGCGCTTACGTTGAATACTTCTGTACACTTGTCAGTGTACGATGACACATTGGTGTTATTAAAAAGAAGACCATAACTATATCAGCTAGCTGCAGAGATGTATGTATGTATAAACATCTTTCTATGTCTAAGGCCCCCAAAATGTTGCAGTGGTTGCATTGCAATTTAAGTATAACCGACAGGAGAGATTTGTGGAGAGGTGTACTGTAGGTTTGTTGATGCACTCAGTAGTGGATTTCTTCCACAAAATTCTCCTCATTGTGAAACTGAATATAAACAAGCAGTTGTGCAGCAGTGGCTGTCTTTGCTCGTATTCACTTAGAATGCAAAATCTGTGCTATGTATGAGCTCCCTACAAAAGTTGAAATGACAAATCCCGTGCTGGGCCACTATGTTGTGCAGAGTTGTATTGTATCAACTTTCCCAGCAGTCTTGTCGGTGAGTATTTCAACAACAATGTCCCCAGCACCGGGGCAGAATTAGATCTTCACAGTCGTTTCTGCGCGGCCCATCTGATATGAGGCTATAAAGGACCCCTTCAGGGCTCTCTCAGGAGTGCTCGCTTGTTGCTTCAATACAGTTGACTGTCTTGCTTAGCTTGTCTCAACTTTCTCTTTGCTGTGGTTAAGCCATACTTCATTCAAGGAAAATTCCTAGTTGTGTATCTTAGTGATGACCCTTTATGTGTGTTATGCAGCTGAGTTGTAAACAATGTTGTTTAAGCTTGTGGTCCCTGCACAAATTTGTGATATTGTGACACTAATTCAACCAATTCAGGCATTATATTACTAACTTGAGTGACTTTGCAGTTTTGTTCAGCTCTCACAAAATATTAGAAGAATACTTGCATGCTGCTTGTTAGCAACAGTACACAGCCTAGTGGTATGTACTAAAGCTG
This sequence comes from Dicentrarchus labrax, assembly GCF_905237075.1. Taxonomy (NCBI): domain Eukaryota; kingdom Metazoa; phylum Chordata; class Actinopteri; family Moronidae; genus Dicentrarchus; species Dicentrarchus labrax. Next base: position 11,001,460 of record NW_026136717.1, on the reverse strand, counting down.
ATGGGATTAATTCAGTCTGTTAATATTCAACTTCCTGGTTAGCTACATGTATGTGCAGATTGCCAGCTACCGATTATTATAGGAATGCTCAGGCACTGCACAAAATAAAACTTTATGCACTCTTTCCTTTGGTGCATGTAGTGTGTCTTAACCTTGTGAGGCAGCTGGACTAGAGAATCCATCTTGCCTGGCTTCAATCTATGCGTTTGTAGCTGGTGCAGTGGTACTAAATCAATCAGCATCCTTTGAGTAAGTTCTGGCAACTACGGGGGTGGGCAGTTGTATCAGAACTGGAGAGATTTTTTTCATTTAAATAAGCGTAAAGAATGGCACTGAAGGCATTATCAGATGGAAAAGATGATTTTGTTCTTCTCCCAACTGGCCTTGGTAAGAGTTTGACTACATTATATGTTTGATTGATCTGATTGTTTGAAGTTTTAGGCAGATGGTTCATCCAATCACCTGCAGAGTTTTTTGAAAGAGCCTGTCCTTTTCCAAATAGTTTCCAATGAAGACTTCCCAGGTGATTCTGCGTAACAACCAGAAGTTAAGTCCGATAGTGTACTGTATTGTAAATTTCAATTGAAGTTGAAGACAAAAACTAACAATGAATTGATATAGCTAAAGCCTGATATAGCTTATTACCCAGATGTGTTGTGATTTGATGTGCTTAAGTGATTTCTTGCTACAAACTACAATGCAAAGCTGTTTGAGGAAAATATTAAGCCTTTTATAAGAAGGACGCCATATATTTGTGACAGGCTTTTGCATCATCAGTTGGAACCAATGGGCTTAAAGCTGAGTGCCACAGACAGGCTAGAGAAGTCTGAAAGTACTGAGAGCCAGACTAACAACTAATTATTGGTTTTAGTATTTGCTTTGGTTTTTTTTACTGAAAAAATAAAAATAAAAATACAGAAGAACACCAGCCAAATCCTTTAAAATACTTGTATTATGTTATTATATTTTAGTTAAATACGGTATATTTGTACTAATAACCAATTATAAACATCGGCAGTCAACATGATGATACAAATGCTGTGAATGTTATGCGTGATGCTTGTCAGCATTTGGTTTTACAAGTTTAACTTTTTCTGCATATAAGCTTGAAGCCTCTGTCAGACATACACCCATTTACGTTTATCAGTTGAAAATCATGTTGACAAGGGCACAATAGGTAGGAAAAATACCACCGCATCTCTCTCCCTATGTTTTCAGTTCTCATTCATTTCAACAGCGTGGTTGGATATATGAATATCCAAATGCTTTACATACAGCATGTGTGCTAATCGGCATTAGAAGTAAAAGTCGCCCATCTCTGAATTCAGAAAAAGCCTTCATCACTTTAACAGTTATGTACATCTGAAAAGACTAGTAGATAGAGTTTAAATACATTATAATCTCTGTCTGGCTGTAGTGATACAGTATGTATAGTTCTAGCTTACTAACTAATGTGCAAATCTCTTAAATGTCCTGCCCTGTTCTTGTTTTCACAGTTTAGGATTTGGATTAGGTTCAGGCGACATCATAACTACTATTGTCTCACATTTCATTGAGCTGTGTTGCTTGTAGTTTAAATGTGTTTGCCACATTTGTGTAAACTGGTTGGATTGCCCTCCAGCCATGATTGTAGTCTCACTAGAGCTCCAGAGTTGAAAGAAGATCCGAGGGCTGTTTAGGTGAAACCAGGGTGATAAACAATCGATTGTGCCAGGCTCAGAGTTTAGGGAAGGAGGGTCCAAGTTGAAATGTGATACGTGTAAACCGATGCCTGCCTCGAGAGTCACCTGCGCCCCTCCCTCCCTCTCTTTCTCCATTCACTAGCCTCTTCAGACATATGTATGTTTTTCTTTATTTCACACCTCTCTCACACTGCATATTCATTTTTCACTACTATTGCCTTTCTGCAACCCCCCACCTATCCGCCCAGCCTCAAACCCCTTGACGTGGGAATTCAATTTGTCCTGTATGTTTCATTTCTACTCAGATTTAGATTTATTTCATGTTGGCTGCTTTTAATTAACTCTCTGGATATGCGATGGGAGGGGGAGGGGGGGTTGAGTGTGAGAGAGAGAGAGAGAGACAGAGAAATAGATAAAAACTCCTCACATCCGCCAATGAGTTACACCGGCAATCATTTACCACTTAGACAGTAGTGCAGAAGCCCCCCGTTCGTTGCCCTGGCAACCGGTGCCTTGGTGATTGATTCCTTGCCAGTGTGGCATCGCTGCGGGGAATAGAGCGCATGAGCTTACCGTGCCCGCTACATCTTTCTAATTAAAATGGGATTACAGAGTCATCGCCGTTGTATGTTCAAACAAATGCAAGGCTGTGAAGGAAATCAATTTTGGTAAATGTCAGGGCTGTTAAATACAACTATGGATAAACAAATGTAAGCGAGCTCAATGTACTGATATGCACACGCTATGCACACTATACATGAAGACGTGCTTCCATGCGATTGACATGTTGGGGTTGTGGCGATTGACAGCAACTGTGTTTCCCTCCATCCAGGAGTCAAGCTTGATTGACAGTGCATGAATCATGTTATGCAGCACAAATCACCAGACACAACAATTAGTCTGTTTGTTGCTGTCTGCTAATCAGAAAATATTCTTCAAATTGGCGCTTAATGTACATCTTAAATGAACAACGGTTTCTTAATGTAATTGGATTAGGCAAGTCAATCATATCTGTGCAGTTTATGCTGTTGTCTTTCAGACTAGTGTGTATTGAGAGGTTAAATATTCTCTCATGCACAGAGCTGAGACTTGATTACTAACCATTTTACAGTGGCTGATTCTGCTTGTACCATGGGGATACTGTACCACACCGATATTATATTCAAAACATGATCTTACATACATATAAATGAGGAATTGGTGCAGGGTGCATTAGATGGTGTAACAGAGGTAGGGGAATAACAAATAATGTAACACCGTGTAGTAGCATTTTTCAAACGGTGCTGCAGGACCAATGGGTCCATTTTAATTACATATAATAATTTTACTATTTTTGTTAGTCTAGAATAAAGAACATGATTTACTACACAGGTATACCTATAACAGTAAGTAGTACCATATTGTTAAAGGCCAATGCAACTACAACTTTTTTAAAGTGCCATTCTTCAAGATAATTGTGTACTTGAGAATCACATTCTTAAGTCTGTAATTCATGATGTTTAGTGGGTTCTTGAAGCCACTGACGACCCCAGAGTGGCCCTTGAACTCCTAAGCATAAAAGAGCAGGAGATAGAGAGCATGCAAGTGAGTGAATGATCGAAACCAGAAAGAGGAGAGTGTGGCATACAGAGAAAAAGAAAAACGAGGTCTTGCACTCGGTTTTCAGATTTCAATCACTACAATGCAGTTAGCAAGGTGTAACATAGTGCCTTGGGCCTGTTCCCAAGTGGAGCTCTTTGGCACTGGCTGTGTGGGATGTGTCATTACAGCAAAGGTAATAATAGACCAGGGAATTTATAATGTGATGCTTTTTACGTGCCTATGAAAGAGTGCCTGAAAGCCTGGGACTGCTGGCAGAAAAAAAAAGGAAAAATTCATGTTTGGTTGTAAACAATGGAAAGCCATATCATTGGCTGATATGTCATGCAACTGAAACATATATTAAACCTCTCATGAAGGACCTCTGGAATGGAACACACTTCAATTTCACTCGTATACTCGGGTCTACCTGCTGACCGGGTTGCACCACGAGTCCCATGTACCTCTACTATATCATCGCATAAAGCAAAGGTTTTACAGGGCTCCTTGTGGGTAACAAACTACTCTCTGAAATGAAAGTGCAGTTACAGCCTTATGAAACTGAGTGCCCAGATTAGGCATAAATCACATTCAGTCTTGTTTTGCCCTTTCAATCATTACTCAGTATGGGTGCCCGGCTTTTGTGTGCTCAGCAAGCATACTAACTTCTTCTTCTTCTTCTTCTTCTTCTTCTTCTTCTTCTTCTTCTTCTTCTTCTTCTTCTTCTTCTTCTTCTTCTTCTTCTTCTTCTTCTTCTTCTTCTTCTTCTTCTTCTTCTTCTTCTTCTTCTTCTTCTTTGTGCTGTTGAAGAAAATTGAGAACATAAAGCTGTGTGAATTCTTTCATTGCCATTTAAATTGTGTAAATTGAAACCATGTCTATTTGTGAGAATAACATTCAGCATTTCAGCGACTTGATTCAGTAGAGCAGTAGAGTTCACGCATGCACATGGCTCTGGTTAACAGACTTTTAAAGCGAATTCACAGGAATAAATTTAAGGGTTTCAGGTTATCATTGCCATGTCAGGAAAAAGTCTTTATACTGCAAAACTTAACTACAAAAGTAATGTTTTCTACTAGTTATCAGCCATGCTAGCGCAAAGGCTCATGGTCAGTTAATTTATCTCTTTGGTCCAGACTTAAATGTTTCAACAACTACTGGACCAATTTCCATCTAACTTAATACAGACAATTACCAAGAGGATGAAGCCTAATGATACCATGAGGTTGAAATTTTAGATTTTCCTTACGAAATGTCTTGACAGGTATCATCAAATTCAGCACTTGGTGTCCAGACAACTGACTTTGGTCATCCCCTGACTTTTCATTAAGCACCAATTGCTGGTCAGAGTTTTCACTTATCCAGGGAAATCTCTCAAGATCCAAAAGATGGAACATTCATGCTTCCCAGAGGATGAGTCCTAATGAAATCCCCCTATCAGTGCCAGCATGAGTTTGACATATGTCTTTTCTAATTCTGTATAGATTGCCATCACATTTGACATAGACATTCATGTACCCACTCCCCCAACCCCAGTATGAATTGTAATAACTTCAGTGATCCCTTAACTTTTCATCTTGTGCCATCATCAGGTCAAACCATTTAATTTACATATTATAATACTTTGCTGCTTCCTATCAGCCTCAGCTGTCCTTTGTGTTTGCTGCTAATTGAACTAAACTAAGACACTGAATATTGGTCAACATGCTAAACATGAGTGTGTTTACATTAGCATCACAGAGCAGATAGCATGGCTGTAGAGTCTTAGTGTTGTTATGCCAGGGATTCCTGACCATCAAAGACAATGTCATATACTGTAATATACTATATCCATGAATGCTTATGTTACACTATCAGGATTTCAGATCAACCCCACCGCTTTTACTCCAGTCAGATAAAAAAAAAGGAAATGTTTGCATGTTCTATGTGGCCATGTCTGCAGTTTACACAACTCTTAGTCAGGATAACAGGAATGGGCCTGAATTCTCCAAGTGTCTCAACCGGCTGAGGGAGGATGACAGAGTACCGTTTTTTGTTTTTTTTTCCTTTTGGGGTGTGTGCTAAAAATCACACATACGTGTGCGCGAACGGCGTCGGGTTCGCTCTCCTCTTGAACAGAGTAGAAAACCATCTGGGATTGTGTTTGTGTTAAGCAAAGTGCAACGGTTTTCCTCTCTCTCATTCACACCGGCGCCTGGCATCATGTAGGGACTAATGTGGAATCTAAATCTGGACCTTGTTGATAGAAAATGGCAGGTCACACTGTTTGGCATGTGACTCTCACAAACCCCAGTGCAGGCAATGGTGCTAATAGATAATTGCCAGCTTAATAGGAGGTGACATGTTGTATGATGTACTCAGAGCCAAATAGCAATCTTTATTGAAAATAGAGCCTCCGTATTTTCTTTCCATTTTAAGCAGAGGCCTTGAACAGTGTTTGAACTGAATTTGACTTTTCACAAAATTAATAAAATGTTTCTAATATGCTGTTATTTTATAATTACTTATGATAACACAGACAAAGATGTTATTATGCTTTTAATAAAACTAGACCTATCACAGCAACAATATGTCTTCATTTACATTACACTGCGCAGATACAAAACAGTTCATCACATGAAAATCAAGCTTTCTTGGCTCCTCTTATGAAGTTCATGGATTGCAACAATTTGCGTGCAGAGCTCTCTGTCTCTTGTTCCCTCACACACACAAAAAGTCCTCTCATAGACACACACACACACACACACACACACACACACACACACACACACACTCATCATAACCATTCGCTGTGGACTCACACCCCCTCCCTTCGCCTCCCACTCATCCTACTGATTGGAGTTGTCAGGAGTCAGAGGGTCACAGTAGAGGATGTCAATAGGCCTCATTCACAGACACAGAGAAGCACACACACATATACACGCTCTTACACACACAGTGTAAAGCAATAAAGAAGAGAAGCGGAGAAAATGACAGACAGTAACACAGTCCTATCTTAAGTGTGTATAAACACACCCCACAATCACCCTATCACGTCAACAGCTGTGCATCAGCTCGCTCTCCCACTCACCGCAGACGCGCACGGCGACGCCAGCATTCAATTTATATTCATTATTCAACAGTCAACTGCCTTGATTTCAGTGATTGGATATACCCTCTACCACCTACTGGCTCCTCCCCCAGCTTTCCTCAGTCCCATGGGAAGTCTCAATGTCTCCCCTCAGCTCATAGAGTGGATAGCTGTGTGAGTGTGTGTGGTTATGTGTCTTTAATGTATGTTAAATGGTTCTGGGTGTGTGGCAGTAATAAGGCTTTTGGGATATAAGTAGAGAGCATATGTTATTGGATGGATATGACCAGGATTTACCCTAAAAAGAAAAAGAGGCAGGAAAAAATCCTACAGAAAGATTTGAAGTTTTTTTTTTTTTTACACAACATTTAAGACTCATAAATGCAAATTAGTGGGTAATGAATTTTTTATTTGTATTTTTTTTGGCCAACGTCTTTTTGCTATTTATGACTGTATGCCACTTTCTACAGCACTGATCACTCTTTTTTTAAGCACTTGATGATTCTTTAGTAGAGAGTTCTTAAATATCTCTATTTTGATAAAATGATTGAGTTGTTTTATAACATTTTTTTTCTAAATTTGTTATTGTTCGGTATCTTAAAACAAAATGAAACGAGTAAAGTCAAGTTGAAACTGCTTTGAATTAGGTAGTTGGGCCAACCAAGCAATTTCAAGACGTCACCTTGGGCTCTTGGAAACTGTGAACAGCACTTTTTGCTATTTTCTGAGAATTTAGAGACAAAACTGAATAAACAAATCGAGAAAGAAATCTGCAGACTTTTGGTCCGCTACCATACAGTGACACATCCTCCCTAATACTTTACAAAAAAGTAGCAAATCATGGACACAAATCAATACATGCATAGATAAAAAAAAAAATAATTACTTAATATGCCTGAAAACAAGCGATGACATGTTTTAAGACAAATTATTATTTGTCTGATATAGTTTTTTCCACAAAAAAAGTTAGTTAATTAAAAGTATATCTATTCATTGTTAATCCAGAATCTATGAGTATGAAAATATTATACAAGACCATTGTCAGTGTGGGCTGGAGGCTTCAGGTTTCCACATCACACCTGTTTGATTTCCATACTGAACCACGATTGGCTCCAAATGAGTTGTGATGTCACAATTCCTGCTCGTACATACCATGAATGATTATGTAGAACTGGATATGAGATGCAAACATGGCCCAAACATTGCTGTGGAACAGTTACCAGACACTTACATCTGTCTGCACAGTGGAGGTCAAACATTCAAGTGACTTAACAATAAGCAACAACAAATACTGCCACCCCCGACAGATTGGTGATTACACAAGATTTAGTTTATAACCTTGATAAAATTCTCATCAAAAGTGTAAAAACCATGCCATTTATGCCACTGAAGCCTTGTTAGATAATTTGGACATGTAGCTTAATCTCCTCTCCTATCCCCTTTATACCTCCTAGACCTATTACAGTTAGCTTCAGGTAACTGGTGAAACCACCAACACGCAGCATCTCAGTAACAACGTGCTCATCAGAAAGAATCAAGTGCAGCCGAGCCCAGCTGAGAAGTAAAAGAGACGTTTGCTTGACGAGACATTGGCTTGGCTATCTTTATCTCTAACCATAAGCACAGACAACCACACGCAGAAGCTCACAGGCAGTTTGCGCTCAAATTGTTTTGGGCACCTGTCATCCTCTATTATAATTAGCAAGTGGACGTCTAAATAATTGCCATCAGGCTGTGGCTGCTGTATCAGTGTTGGTAGCCAGAGCCCCGTCCCTCGCCTTTAGTTCTAGTATTATTTAAAGGAGCGGCGCGCCTTTACAAAGCAGTGCCCTCAGCAAAGTCTTAAGCTGTGTATTCAGTCAGCGACAGCATCTGGAGCGCTGAAAATAATTAACTGACACAAGAGGGTTCGGTGTTGGCTTCACCATTTGTTTTGTCCACACTTGTCCCTGACACACACAAACACCCATATGCGCGCACATACAGGCAGCTTTTGATCATAATTGTGACACTGCCAGGAGAGAGGGAGGTAACACACTCATCCCAGTGGGGATTGAAGATGGTTGTAAAAGTAAATGAGGCAGATGGGTCTGTCTTGAAGAGTGGTGTGAAAAAAATAAAAAAGCTCCTTTGAGGAATAAAGATAGAGTAGTTAAGTTGAAAGCACTCTTGTAATATAAAAAGGACTGTACTAGTACAACTACTGTAGAAATGATATAGAAGTACAGGAAGTCCATAAATCAATAAAGTATGGCCCAAAGTTCTATATTGTCAGAGTAGAATCTAATGGGAACTTACATGTGAATCACACAAAAAAAACATCCAAATTCTGCTTCAACTGTATGCCGATGTGCCTGTTGGTTAAAATGCAGGTGCATCATCTTGTGTGTGTATAGGGGTGTGTGTGTGTGTGTGTGTGTGTCTCAGAACCAAGCTTGCTGCTATAAAGAGCTACGCTCCAGGGCCGGTGAGAGATATCCCGGAGTGTATCGCCAGTCGTAGCGTGATGACTTGACTCACACTTGTCGTTCTCCCTTCTCCCCATTTCCCCCCGATTAGACTGATGCAGTGTGGAGATGTATGTCAGGACCACACGCATACGCACACACATATATATATATATATATATATAGCATATTCACAAAGAGCTGCTGCCTGTGGGAAGACCATAGGTCATCAGGCTTGTCTCCACCAACCCCCTCCTTCAGGGGCATTGAAGCTGGTTGAGGTCACTGCTGCTCAGCAGCACCCTCGCTGTACTGATAGCAGCGCTGCTTAGATCAGCCAGTCAATAACATTCAGTTTAGTCCAGAAACAACAGCAACACACACACACACACACACACACACACACACACACACACACAAACACAAACACAAACACAAACACACACACACACACACACACACACACAAACACAAACACACACACACACACACATACCCTTCCCCCTCCTCCATGACACCCTTCCCCCTTACTATCTGTTGTTCTACAAGCTACCTCTGTCACACTCTCAGGCTTCCTTTGTTGTTATCTCACTGCACAGTTGTATGTGTGTCAGCATGTCTGTGGGTGTGTGTGTTTGTCTCTTTCTCTCGCCTTCTAATTTTCTAATTTGTCTGACATGTCCTGAAAAGCCCCCACTTGGAGAGACACTAACATAGCACAGCTTAGAGTGCAGGGGTGTCTACAGCAATCACTTCCTGTACAGAGACGAGAAGGACGGAGTTCTTCTGTTTCTTTGCCTCCGTTCTCACAGTGTCTCCTGAAATTTTGAGATTATGATCCAGGCACAATTTGGCCTTCTGGTCTGATGTGGTGTAAACAGAGAGAAAGAGCAGCATTTAGAGAACCATCTTGGGGTAGTGGCAGCTCAATGCGTTACTAGCCCTGCCTTTTCTGTGTGGGTCTATTTTTCCTTGTTGCCTGCTCAGCAGGCGCTCTCCGTGGTGCTGACTTAGATGGGGCAAACCGGTGCTGTCCGTGGTGCTATCATCACTGGTCCGATTTCAGTTGGTCCTCGCTGAGCTACAGCTGACTGTGTTAGCTTTTGTCTGTTCTGTCCTTTGTGCTACCTCATCTCTTTCTAGCAGAGCGCGTGCCATCTGCAGTGCTAACGCTGCCGGTTTGGGCCACGATGCAGTCTGAGCTGCCCAGTAACCACTTACAGCTAGCAGAGCCAATGTCTGCCACAGATTATAAGCTGCTAACTGCCACTCTGGATCCATTTTCAGAATCCTGAGGAGCAACCTTTTTTATACCCAGCTCATATCCTGCCAGTTAAATGTGTGTCAGGAAGCAGATTTGTCATTGCTCTAGCTTATGGGCTCTATTTTCATGTAGGGCGCAGTGGCATTTTCCCGAGGTGCAATGAGGATTTTCCCTGTTCTGTATGTTGGTGACTCACTGTGCGCTGCAGTAGGGGGGAGTGTCATCGGCAGTCTAGTGGCGCACTGCAATTTCCGTTGACCAGATTTTGCGCCGTCTGCTGCCTGTCTGCTCTGAGCAGGTCTTAAACGCATGCCACATCCATATATTGTTCTTTTTACTTCACTTCAATAGGTTGAGGTGCCATTTAAAATCACGTAAAAAACTTTAAATCATGTTTCACTTTCATTATCAATACTTAACCATATGGCACTTCCAGGAAGGCTAAGAGTTAAGATTTATATCTGATTATTCTGTTATGATCAGGGCTTGTATTGTACAAAAGAAAATGTATAAGGTGAAAACCGTAACCAGTTTTCTCAGAAAAATGTGTGTAAGACTTTCCAAAAAAGCCCAAGGTAAAGCCCAAGAAAATTATTGTGGATTAATGCTAGAAAGCTGCAAGCAATTGTACACAGTTATATGACTCAAACGGTGGGAAAGAGGCTATTGTGTCATACATGGGGCAAGCTTACGGTTGTTATTTTTGTCATAATTCTTATTTCAATGTTGCTGCTTTAAGTAGTATAAACAAATTAGCATTGTACATTTGGGTTGTGTGAAGTAGGGTTCACTTTGATCTAATTTAGTGAGGTTGCATCTGAAGCTATGAGGGCACGAATAGGAATAGTAAACTCACAAAGAATAAATAGCCATGTAACAGGAGAAATATCTCAAGATTTAAGATGGTATGAAATAATTAGATATCTCACTGTGTAGCAGATCACAATATACATCAGCAAGACACTCTTCTTCCAGATAAATATTATTCTAGTATAATGCTCTCTATCAACATTCGCCTGCTAAACTTAAATTGGTTGCTTATTTAACCAGCATCTTGTCTTAAAGAATTGTTGGCATGACAGCTCTCTACATAAATTGCACTCCCACACCTCTGTCTCCCACATACAAATGCTTCAACATGTCGCTCAGTTCACATCGAGGGGTGACCAGGGAGAGACGATGCACCTCGGCACTCAACAAATGAATTGGCATTTGAGGCGGCGGCGGTCTGGTGTGTAAGAGAGCACGGGGATTGGTGCTCTGGCAGGTTACAAACCTTGGCAAGGGATGATGTTAATTAAAGGCTCTGTTCAGCACTTTCCAAATTAGATGTGAAATGTTAAGCAGGAGGGGGTTTGCCATTAACGTGGGGCTCGACGAGACCCCTGACCCCGGCTGAGGGCGACGTGTCCTTGAGACATAATTGTGCTCACCTTGTGTGCTAGTTCGACAAAGGGGGCAAAGGGAAGAGTCAAGAGCAGAAGCGGGGTGGGAAAGTGTACCAAGCCTCCCTTTGCTATAGAATAAGCAGCTAGTGCATTTTTCCTCTTCTTCCATTAAGCTGTCGAGAGGTTGAAACGATTTGCCTCTCACCCTCTCTCGCCCTCGTTCGTGTGTTTTGATAGCCACAGGAGGAATGTATTGGATTGCAACCATTTGAGGGATACACCAAATTAGCCCATTTTCACTTATCAAATGTTAGAAGTCTGATTTTGAGCGGCTGCCAGCTTGCTCTCTTATGTTGTCTGAAATAGATTTTTTTTTCTTTCCCAGCTCCTGAAGCTAACAGTGTTTGGCACCGTACCAAGATGATCCCAGATAAAGATATTTTATGAGATGGTGCAGACGAATACTCTCCAGTGTGCAGCCCCAGTTATGTCGGAGAGCTCTCTTTTGTCTGTTCGTACTTGTCCATCACACGTTTCCTGCATCTCCTTGCATTCGTGTCATGTGGTTACTTACACATTCGAACATTAGTCCTTTATTTTTTCACGTCACTCCCTCAGAACAAGTACAAATCCATAATTTTGATCCCAACATCCACATTTAGGCGAACAGAAACGATAAACTTGTCAAAACTCACGTCAATATGCGTGAGATGAATGAATAACCTATCATTACCAGATCCTGAGTGTTCCTCCGGCTGCACAACCACCTATTGAGCACTTTCCCTTAGCAGACGGTGATCATCACTTGCAAAACCATCAAAAGGGACCATGTTGATTTGTACATGAGAGTCGCATCCTTCCTGCTATTACAGTATGTTGCAAGACGACAGAGTTACCCCGGAAGGGGACCAAGTCATGAGCAGAGGAGACACAGAAGTAGGTCAGCTCCTAGGCGTTTGTTACATCATACATATTCATAAACAGCACCCAGTTGTTGCAGAGTGAACTCACTCCACACAGACTGTTTATTCTGTTCATTGGGCCCCCTTCTCTGTTTAAATGTTAAATAGTGATTACGCATCGTGATGATAATCTGAGAAATTGAGTCTGACTACTGCGTTTACATGCATTTTACCGCGATTACGTGAGTAGTATGCTGTTCTAATCACATATTAACACTTCTTTATCTCAATAAGTAATTCATTTATATGAGTTTAAAACATCAGCAATCACACACTTAGTTGAAACAGGAAAAAGTTAGGACGATACATTATTTAAAGGAATATTGGGGCATTTGTTGCTGAGAGTTCAAAGAAGAGGTTGACATTGCTCTTATATCTGTGTGTTAGATACAGAGCTACAGCCAGCTGCTGGTTAGCGTAGCCTAGCATGAAGACCAGAAGATGCAACTGGGCAGCTTGGTTGGCTCTGCAAGAAGGTAGGGGGTGTTAACAGGGAGAAATATGCCACACTGTTTCTTAGTCGGGAGCAGTGCAATCCATTGAAAGTCGGTAGTTGATAGTTCTGAGTGTGTATTCCCAGCTTCGGATCTAAATGCATCCCAATGCGTCTGCTTGGGAAAACACAAACGCTCACATCAAACTGATGTTTGAATGGCAAGTCTATGAACTGCAAAAGCATCTACTGAGGACCTATATCAATTACTACAGTGCCATTAGCAAAGAGAAACAACGTACAACTGTCTTGCTCATCTTTGCTCATTAAAATAACATACAACAGCGTGCTCACAAGTGTGAACCACAGCCGATAACACAATGTTGTAGAAATTGTTTTAATGGGGAGGTTAGTTTGAATGGCCACCCCTCTCACACACTCACATATAACGTGTTTAATGTATCTCTGCTTTTATCTGCTTCTCTCACACTCTTGAAGACACACACGCACACACACGATTAGTGGTGGAAAAGTGTTCAAATCTTTTACTTAAGTAAAAGTAGCAATATCACCTTCTGTTACAAGTGGAAGTCCTTCATGCAAACTGTTCACTGTGTGCGCCACCATATTGCTGCGTTGTCAGGTGAGAATATGTTGGCAAAGATGGAACTAGATGTAATGACCATTCCATTGCACTTTTCCGTGTTGGAGGTCATTTTCCGAGTACAGTGGATTGCAGAAAATGTCCAGCATGATGCAATTTAGTGCAGATGAAACAAATGAGATATAGTGTGTGTTAATTAGTGAGCTTCAGAGGTGTTGGTAGGCGGATTTGTTACTTTGAGGCAGAGCCAGCCTAGCTTTTTCCCCTTTTGCAGGCTTTAGGCTAAGCTAAGCTAACTGGCTGCTGTTTGTAGCTTCACATTTAACATGCAAATATGAAGGTGGTATATATGAAAATAAGCATATGTCCCAAAGTGTCAAACTAGGGTTGCTTATTTTAAGTCTTGATTCATCTATTTCTTTTAAAGATGTAGAAAATAGAACCTGTACCAAGAGAACCATTAAGAAAAACATTAAATTTACAATAGTATGAAAAAAAAAAAAAATGTAGCAAAATCAAACTTTTGTGACCCTGAAAACAGGAAATGTTTGACATTTCTTCAGATCACTTAACCATTCACTGGGTATTTGTTGTCATTGTTGTTATTATGGTCACTACTAGATTTATTTTTGTTGAATGATTGGGTTTTTGGGGTGATTTTGCAGTTTTCTTGGTTTGCTGTAGTTTTGTTTTGTTCCCTTTGCCTTGGCTTTTTAATTACATAATAGTTTCACATTATGATGTAATGTTTACTTGTGTGGAAGAGTAGTTGCTAATGGTTGCGCTAATGGGGATCCAAATATATAAACACATTGGTTAATTTCCTGTCAATTTATTAATTGGCTAATTGTTCCAATTGTATTCCTAATGCGTGATCTTTACTGTTACATGTAACCAGTATGGCCTGAGTGATTGACCTTTTCAGTCAAAACTAGTGGAAGGGGAACACAATACACATATATGTGCACCAGATAATGAAACATTCTTCTCAAATCATTACAGTTGAAACATCTGACTGCATTCTAATAATCAAATCACATCATGTGGTCACTGATGCTCAGCATTCTCATTATTGGCTTATATAATTTGATATAATGGCAGATGTGCAGTGAATGGACCCATTCTTAATTTCAGTGTGTCCTATTCGTGGTGCTGCGCTCGTCCTTCAAACCGCTGTGGATAAAAAGAGAGTTGCAGGAGAGTGTGGGAGAATGAATACAAACTGAGTCAGTCGCATGGCTATGAATTGCACTGATAGTTCAAAACATGATGCTATTTCTGCCAGCTACTGTTATTCACTCAACCCTAATACAATCAGACACTCCAACACAACGATTATGCAGGGGGCGAGATTGACCTCTCCTCAACTCCCAGCAGCCTGTGCTACAGTTTCAGAATCATTTTTGAGATTTGGTTGGATAAAGAGAGAAACATACGGAAGTGTAACTCTATTTGAATAAAATGTTTGTTTGATTTCTATCCTTGGTATTTGCACACATTCTGTTGAATATTAAAATGCAAACATTCATTATTTTTTCTATCATGTAACACCTCTCTTATTACCGCCGCTGAATTAATTTGTGATAACGTAGCTTCTTTTAAGAAAAAAGGAGTAATTTGCACCTCTGGGCGGTCGTGTGAGATGCTAACAGGTGGCTATTAATGCTATCGCCAGCCCTGTTGACAGTATCTGAAAGGTCTCTTGTTCATTGTTACAACCTGCCATAAACATTTCATTACAGGAATCCACAACCTATATTTTAGCCCTCCCCACTCCCCACTCTGCAGTCAGAACAAGTTCGTCATTCGAGGAGGGAAACGGAGGGAAAATGGAGCTGGAGAGAGAGAGGGAGGTGAGGGTGACAGGAAAACTCTGAGGAGCTCATGCTGGAAATATTGAAGGAGCGGAGAATGTTGAAGTCAAAATGAAAAGGAAAAAGGTGGATGATGGATGGCGGTGAATAGCAGAGGTTATGAAGGAAAGTGAATAGGAACCAACTTGCCAGCTTGAGCATGCTGTCTTTATTTTAAAGAGCAGGCTTTTACAGACAACAAAGCAAACTCCTACATGTGCCTTGCAGTCGATGTAATCTAGCTAAAGGTGTCTGTTGCTTGAGTGAGCATGAGGTTCAAGGGTGGGCCCCGCTGCATTGCCCTTGTTTTGTTAAGCAGCATTGCACAGACTCCTGGGCTTCTTTTCTTAGAGCTGCAGAGAAATTGCCTTGCCTATTGATCCATTCGCATGTAAACAGAGCATCTCCGGTCTCCGGCTCAAGGTATGTATGCACAGGAGATTTCCGACAGAGGACGGCATATACTATACAGTGCATTCCTCTTCTTCTATTTTTGCACGCGGCCTCTGTGATTTAGAAACCCTCTTGATAGCGTCTAGTGCTAAAAGTGAAAGTACAGTACACTTCCTGAAAAGGAAAAATCCACCGGTCAGTTTAGCTTCAACTTGCAATCTTTTGTCTTACATTTTCCACATGCGTGTTGAGAAAGTAGATTTTTTACAGTGTAATAACACACTGGTAACAATATAATTGTTACTGATTGTTGAAGTGAGCCATTATGTTGATAAGGTTTAATTTGCACACTAACAAAAGATGTAGCATGAGTCCATAAAAAAAAAAACAGGCCCGAGCAGTTTGATTTACGCTCGCTGTGATTGTGATGCCATGACATCCATTGACCGTATGACAGATAATCCAATCCCTGCAGTCATTAGACCTTAGACATTAGAGGTCTTTTTTGGTATACTGTACATCGGCCTCAGGTTATGTCGGCCTGACTGGTGCAGAGACCATTCGAGAGGCTTTGCACGCCCTGTGTTCCCTGCTCTGGGTACTTCTGTACGCCTGGCTGCTCTCTCAGTCTTTCTTCTCCCTCCTCAGCTACCCCCTTACCATCACCACTCTCTCCATATACGACTGGGCTGCTGCAAGGGGTCAAATGTCACCCACTTGGGATTCTGCGTCTCCTTTTGTCATTGCTGAGCCTTATGATTGGTGTGTGTGTGTGTGTTTGCGAGAAAGAGAGACAGAGAAATAGGGCAACAGAGGGAATCTGAGAGTTTGCAAGAGAGTGCTGGAGAGAACATTCTTCTGTGTATGAAGGAGTTTGAGGGGATCGGGGGTGGGTTAGGGACAGATCTCCCCTTCTTGGTGCTATAAAAATAGCCATTACAGCATGGGAAATCACAGCTTGCCTCTCGGACACACCACATCTGCACTCGGTTTGGCAAGACGTACTGTAGGTGTTGGGGGAATTGTGTTGGGGGTATCTTTATGGGCAACCAGCTGAGACCACATGCAAGGAACATGCTAATTGGTATTCAGGCCAGGGCTGTGACAGCTTCCCACACAGTCCTTACCGCATTGCTTTCTGTTGCCACGGCGCCCAGCGAGCCTTTCCTCGGCGACAGAGATGAACCTGTCCACTAGACTGTCCACAATAAGTTCCCACCAGATCCAGCAGTTGACAATTAAACTAGAGTCTGCTATAATCTCTCTTTAAGCCCCTTTGTTCTGGTTTAGTCCTGTTCTACTGCGGTGTCAGTCTCTCTTGATAAGTGATCCATAACAGATAACTTAATCGGATGTCAGCTTTCATTTGAAGAAGCATTGTGATACGCACACCACATGTGGGAGCAAGTCTAATGTAAATCAGCATCAATGGAAAGAGTAATGCCTGTACGCTGACTCCAAGGCACGTCATGTACACAATTTGGATGTTCCTTTCATGTAACTTATAACTATTTTGGATATTTCTTGTATATTTGAGATATTTTAGATTTTTATACTTGATATATCACTTTAGACTTAGAATCCAGGCGTCGCCTTTGTTACTGTGAATTTACACTAAGGCCTCTTTACTAAAAAAATATTGCCATCATCTCTTAATTTGTTCATTATCTGAATATTTTTTATGACTTGTCGAGTAATCGGTTAATCAGTATAATCAGTATAATCAGAAAACAGTGAAAGGTTTCTCAGAGCCATCTGCAAATTCTTTATTTTGTCAGACCAACAGCCCCAAACCCAAAGATTTTCAATTTACAGTGATATAAAACAGTAAAGAGGCAAACCCACAAACCGGACAGTCTGGATTGTGTCTTATTTTCAGAATTCACATTGCAATTCATCACATGCAATGGCAAACTATGCAAACAAAATGGTACATTTAGACTTTTCCTAACAGTTGCTATGTTTCTATATACCTGTCACAACCACATGGAAAGACTGAAGATCTCACTTCTGTCTGACATGGTGTCATACATGCTGGTGTGACAAAGAGAGACATTTCAACAACATATCCTGGCTGTGGACACCTCTGCTGCTCTCACACTACGACTTTTTTTTTTTTTCTTCTCAGTCTCGGTTAACACAATTGTCTGTGCAAAGAGACCAATAAGCTTGCGGCCTTTTCGGCAGTTACCACACCTGGAAATAACATTTTTCTGTTTATATGCAGCCTTGCTCCTCTCCCAGTCCCTAGATATAACAGCCTATATTAAGAGCCCACTGTTTGGCAACACGCAGCTGTTGAGATGCAACAACTCCGCATTGTTAATTCGTCTGACCTTTTGTTTTGTCTAGCTGCAGAGTGGGAGGCTACCAATCTGAAGAAGGCAGAAGAAGCCTATGAGACAGTCAACATGGAAATAAGGTAAGGGAGGAATAACAAAGAAATAGAAGCAGGGGTTTGCTTCCATTGTCACATATTTTTTTGGCTAAATCCTCCAATCAGACTTGCACTTCGTGTGGACGCTGCATTTGCTTCTCACGTTGCTACAGTATTGTAAGCGGGGTGGCATGGTATGTAACCAGGCCTTAAAATAGACGCCATCCTTCTGTGCTAAAGTAGTGAGGAAAGCTGCACAGTAATGAATTTGCACTGTGTGATACCTAAGGCTAATTTTAATGAAGAAAAACAAACGCTATTGGTTGCCTACTGTGCTCTGGTGGGTAGGCCTGTTCCAACTGACTTTGAGCTGAAGAGTGTCTGCCTGGGTATGAATTATCTAAACTTCTTTGTGCTGTTTTTTAAAGACATACATGGAACTAATTAGTGTGGCAAACACTGTAATTATTCTGTAGTAAAGGAACAAAAATGACTTAATGTCATAACAAATTAGCTACGTACTTACATTTCCATCCAGAACCCCCTAAAAATTTATTATACTAATTTTAAAGATATTAAGACATTCAATTGATTCTGTAGCCTTTGTTTCAACTTCTAATTTCTTCCTAACATTACAGCATACAGTCATACAACATACAGTCACACTCCACAACAGCTGAGAAAAAGAAAAAAATCTGAGCAGGTTTGGATGAGAATTCCTGTTGCATGCTTTTGCTCCCTCTCAGATGTTTTCACAGAGCTCTGAACCAGCCAGAAATAGCCGATAAGTAGCTACTGTGGCCCTTAGGCCTGCAAACTGTTCATTACAGTAGGAGAGCCAACCACAGAGTTAGCAGTTACCAAAAGGTCAAGATCTCCCCCCCCCAAAACAAATGCCTGCATGAGGGGAAAGGAGGTAAAAGGAGCTGGCATGACTTCAGTTGCTCTATTCCTTCATTTTCCACTTGCTTCAATTGCTTCTGGTCAAATGACTCACTCATTTATGTGTGCTGGAGCATCCCCCCACTTGTGCTCTTCAGGTCATGTCCTTTGTCAGTTTGCAGATAGAGATGTGCTAGTGCATTTGTGTCTTCATACCTAGCATAAAATTAAAGCCTCATCCTTATTAGGCCATACCTTTTATTCCTTTAGCGTGTCGTAAAGGGCAATTTGCACAAAAATTGACTCTCTGCATGAATGTTGTGACCCCTGCCCTGCAGAAAATCACATGGACACACAGTTACGCAACCTGCATTGCTTCTCTGACCCCGAATCATCCCCCCATGCCGCCCTACCTTATCAACCTCAAGCGAAACAATCACCCTCCCTAAACATTTGTTAACCCCATTAGCAATTCTGGGATATGAATATGGAAATAAGGGCCTGTGCACCGTTAGAGATAGGACTCACTTCCCTTATTTGCGATTAGTGAAGAAAAGCAGCCCTCACCAGCTCAGATAATTGGAGACAGTGCATAGAAATGGGCTTTAAAGGGCCACCTCATCAACGCACAATCCAAGAAGTCAGTCACTCAAAGCAGCAAGGAAAATAAAGCTACATTGTCAGCACAGTTAGGAGTCATCTAGAAGTTATTAAAACAGCTTGTCAGGGACTTAAAACAAATGGCCTGCATCCAGACCACTTGTTTCTTACATATTAAAAGGAGATTTAGTTGCAGATTTTTGTAACAAAACTATAATGGAATTTAAGTTTAGGCTTATTTTGAATCCCTTTCCTTGTGCTTGGAACTATACCACTAGTGTAATTTCTGTCTGTTTTTGAATGCTATTCTTTCAGATGTAACTATTAATTGTCGAAAATCTTGCATGGTGTAACATCCGTAATATCCGTAATCAACTAAATTCCTTAATCAACAAATAAAGTGGCTTAGAGTGTTTTTGTGACCTAATATATTTATTTTGGTTTCCTCAGCGACCTCCGGAAGAAGCTGGCTATAGACTATGGAACAGATTGGGAGTTTCTGTTTTTGAACAGCCAGTGTTACAAGCTGAAAGTATATGAGTAAGTAGTGACAGAATTTTCATTACTTTTTTTTATTCATATGCTTATTTGAGTCTGGCATCAATATGGAAACTAGTAAAATGTTTGGTTGCATACAAAAAAACACTTTCATTATAAAAACACTGACAGAAATATGCATTTAAATGATTTTGACAAAAGCCATTCAACTTTCTAAAATGGTGTTGTCATGAATTGTTAAAGCTTTTAATAGTTATGTCAACTCTCAATAATAGAGATTATGCAAAGCAATTACCTGTGCAATACCTGTGAACTGCAGTTGTGAAAACCACTGGACAGAAAAATAAAACAGTTTCAAAGAGCCATCACAAAAGCAATGTGTTAACCAGAGGGTGGAATCTTATTTTCAGCAACTGTACTAAAACAAACTCTATCTGTAGCAAATGTGAACCATCTCAGTAAAGATCCACCATTTAAAGTTGATAATTTGTGAGCTCCAAGTCACCCTGGAGAAAGCCAAGCAGCTAAATCAACTAAATTTAATCAACAGAATGAGCTTCTTTTACTCTCTCCCGCTGCATCCCTATGGCCCCTGCTGGGGTAGAATCTGTTCTCCTCAGGATTGCTTGCCAGCTGGAGCTTTAGAAGCCTGTGGGTGGTTGCAGTTTTGAAAGAAAATTATCTGAGATCTGCACTGAGATCTGCACTGCAAATACATTTTTCAGACATCCTTGGAATCAGTGGTTTTCCCATGCCCTTATACACCAGTGTGATTTGTTTGCTTAGTTTGCCATTTAGGAGGCAAAATCTGAAAAAGGAAAGTTGCAGTTCTTGTACATAAGCCAGAAAAATCCATCCCAGTCTGTAGACTGTAGACAGTATTAGATAACAATATTGCACATTGGTTGCGAGACTGTTTAATGTCACAATATGGGAATGGAGAGCTCACTCTTATAATATTAATTTTCCTTTACTTCTGGATATGCAAAGACTTATAGGTCCAGTGTGTAACATTAAGGAGGATCTATTGGCAGAAAGGGAATATGGTATTGATAGGTATGTTTTCATTAGTGTATAATCACCTAAAAATAAGAATTGTTGCGTTTTTGTTACCTTAGAATGGGACGTTTTTAGCTGTAGAGGGAGCGGATGCTTTTCTATGAAGTCCCCCAACCAACATGTTTCTACAGTAACCCAGAATGGACAAACCAAACACTGGCTCTAGATAGGGCCTTTCACATTTTTCTTGAGTTTTGTGGTCACTGTAATTTCTTCTACAGTGGTATTCAGTTGGTTGCAAGCTGCAACTTCACCGCAAAATGTCTCTGAATCCTACACACTGGTCCTTTAACTGAACAAATTCACAGGTCATAGAGACACAAGCGGAGGAGACCTGTGCAGATTCATGCCAGAGCATGCAAGCCACAATAATAGATGAATGCCACATCAGCAGATAAGAATGTAGTAGTAAACCCCTCCCTCAAACAGTCATGTTTGGATTTTTCCACATGAGGGTGGCTGATTTTTTTTCCAGGGCCATGCAGCTTTACCCTCAGTCTTTTAGCAAATTAGCATATATGTAACTATCAAGTGTATATTTACAGCCTTATTTTAGTCAACTGTTAACACAGAAAGTCGGCTGGAGCTAACGTTAGCTTAATTAGCTAGCTGCTGTGCGAGAATTGAAAGTTTGACAGGCGATGTAGTCTTGCACGTTAACTTTAGCAAAACCAAAACATTTAGCTGTACCTCCGCCTTTTGCACAGAAACACATACTGTACTCTGAAACCTCTCTTTCCCTGTCCTATTGGAACACTCATGTTATTTTTCATCCTTCACCTCACTCAAGAGCACAATATCCACTAGCGTCAACTCAGTTGCAGGTCCTTTGACCTACCAGCACCCTCTCAGCAATGTACCAGTTCCCCTCCCTGCCCCCCTTTATCCTTGCTGTTCGCCTTGAACCGTGATCCTGAAAAGACATGACATTGACAGACACATAAACCAACGGCTTTCTATAGCACTCCCTCCCATGCCCCCGAGTAGTGAACTAGCAGAGCTACAGTTCCTCTCCAATAATGGAACAGAATCACACACTTCTCTTTCCAGCTTCTTGATCATCGGTTGAAACCATCTAACATCCGCTCTCCCTGGTGTTTAGATCGCTCACGTTTGATTAAATTGCTCCCTCTTTTTTTTTTCTTGAGTGGAAGCCAATATTGGAGAAAAGAGCCTGGAGCCATAAAAGTTTGCTGAGCTGAAACGCTGTCTGTCTGTAATATAACTAATAGCTAATTTCAATGAATGGAATTCAACCAGTGCTGGTGTAAGGGGTGTGGCAGAAAAAAGGCTCCAGATGCTGCCAGTTGAGGATAATTTGATGACAGTGACACGTGTGGAGCAGCTCGGTGTATTAGACAACCCTAATGGAACAAGAAAATAGAAAGAGATGATTGCTTTTTAGGAGATTCACAGAAAATATATTTGGGCCTGTTTACTCTTATATTCTGCAGGCCAAACTTGTTAACGTTGAAAATGTGTTTCATTTCTATCTGAGGGTGTCAGCTGAGATTTCTCCTTTTGTCTTTGCGAAGGAGGATCCTTTTCTCTGCACCTCTTTGTTGCGTTATTTCTTCTGCCTTGCCTCATGATGGTGTGAATCACTTCTGCAAACTGGGGCTTGAAGCCTTCTCTTGTTTGTCCAGGGAAAAAAAATATAATTACTTTGATTTCAAAGGGAGGGGTGGGGGGGAACAGCCTTTTGTTGTCGAACACTTTCAAGTGGAATGATTAACGGCAAGATTAGAAGCTAAATACTGGGTAGTAGCGTACTCCACATTGCTTTCTCATCATTTTCTCTAAAGACCATAAACAACATGAATAAAAGCTTAGTGAGGGAGCTTGTTCTCGTTGCATTATCATTTAATAGCATTTATTCCTATTTTCCATGCACCTCTCTCCAGCCCAGAGTTACCTCTTTTTTTTAACATTGCATCACATTCGAGCTATTAAAGCTCACCTCCAAAAATTCACCTATTAAAAATCCATGTATTTCCCCTGAAATGGTCTTTAGGGTGCTGGTGGGCCCTTATCACAAGTCGGGAATTTAAAACGCAGGCTTCTGCCAGTGAATCAGAAATAAGCTTGGCAATTCAGTCAACACAGCCTGGCACAGCATGAAGGAAGACACCCCATAATGAGTTCTCAGAGGCGGAGCCCCTACCTACAGCAGAGTCTAATATTCCTCCTGTGGATTTGTTGACACTCCTCAAAGCAACTTAAATCGAAGGGCCGTGATTTATGCAAGACTGTCAGGTCAGATTGACTCAGCCTCCGCTCTCGTGTCATTAGAAAGTACAGCACTTCAGTGAGTCATGCCCGCCACTGTGGTTCAGCTTTGACAGAGAAGAGAGAAGGATAATGCAGCACAAGTGACACTTCCAACTGTCTGTAGAACATCACATGGCCTTAGCAGTGCACTGGGTTATTCTAGGGAAGAAAGAGACTCCATCAGGATAGCCTAGAGGGAGCTGTTTCAAATTGGATATACTAAACTATTGCAAGGCGGGTGGTGTCGGAGTCCTAGATGTGTCTGCTGACTGTCGTGAGAGTAGCATGGAAATGAGGAGCCATATATATGTAGTAGATTTCTTAAGGGCTGTGCCATGAATACTGTAGTTGAAAATTTTACATGACCTTTGGGATCCTTAGACGTTATTTGCTGTCTGCATGTGAATGGCAAGTATAAAGTATTAACCCATTAATGAATAATGACTAAATTTAGTATGCTAAAGAATAGCCCCACAGAATATTTTCTGTTAGAGGTAGAAACATAAAATCTGCTGTGGAAACTGTCAAGACATGTGACTACACATGACATGACCAATTAAAATGTTTTGATCATGCCTTAATTAGTCATTGAAATGTTAAATATTAAAAATCAAAGAAAATATTATTGAAATTGGAGTTGTTTGAATCTAATGGTATCAAGAATGTGATATACCTCCAAGATATAGCCCTTTCTGTAACATACCAGTTGTTTGGGATTACTCATTTCATCCCATAGGAATACATTATAAAATTCCTAAGCTAGTCTTACTAGCGACAAACAGAAAAACTTTAGTTTTAAACTTTGTCTGATTTGAAAAATGTAGATGGACTTGTGCTTAGCTCAGTTGGTATTTAAATGCTGTAAAAAAAAATAAAAATACAATTTCACTATGGAAATTAATGAGTAGAATTCTTGCTGGTCATAATGTCCGTTTTCATATTTAAAGGCCCACTGTGTAACATTTAGTAGGATCCATTGGCAGAAATGGAATATTATATTCATAGGTATGTTTTCATTAGTGTATAATAACCTAAATATAGGAATTGTTTTGTTTTTTTACCTTAGAAAGAGTTGTTTTACAGATAAAAACAATCGCCTTCCATGGAGTTTGCCATTTTGAACCATCATGTTTCTACAGAAGCCCAGAACGGACAAACCAAACAGTGGCTGCAGATAGGGCCTTTTATGTTTTTTGCAAGTTTTGCGGCCACTGTAGTTTCTCTTGCACGCTTCAAAGCCTGTTCTCGTTCCCAGGTCGTCAAATATAGACATGAGCGGTGTTCAGTTAGCTGCACCACTAAATCCCACACACTCGTCCCTTAAAAAAAGAACTTAGCTTGCAGTGTTAGTGCTTCAACATGAAGGCGTTTTGCTATTAGAAATTGATGTAATGCCAGAAAACAGACCGGCTAACAACAGACAAATGCAGGCATGTGCACAAATGAAATGGAACCTTGTTTGCCCGGGTTTATCGAGGGGACAGAAAGGCAGAGGGCCTGGTTAACCATAATTGGAACGTTGTTAAAATAAGTGGTTGTGCTGCAGTAGCTGTTTATGCAGATCCATGCCTTCGAGCATGAGCACTTTGTCACAGGCAGTAGCTCTCAAATTATGATAGATGTGGCACAGACACTGTTGTTAAATTAAAGCATGAAATTTAGCATTACTCTTAATGAGCTGCTCATGCAATTAATTAACTTCAAAAGGTCACGTTTGGTCATTTGTCAATAACAGAGAGGGCATAGGGATTGTATTCGCCAGCTTTAAGATATGCATCCTGCAGTGTCAAGGAGGATATGACATTGTTAAAAGATAAGGATGAAAATATTCTGTGTCAACATATTCCAAGAAAATAAAGAAACGTGTTAGTTCCTCTCTCCATACTTTCCGACTGCTTAACCCAGTTTGTGGCTCTGAGCTCTGAGCCCATTGGTTCTTATTTAAGACATAAGTCTTATATAACGTATTATGTTTGCATACTTTGATTTAAAGAAAAGGATTAAATATTTTCCTAAAACAGGTGTAAATAGTGCATTTGTTGGAGACTGCTTTTAGCCACAGATTTGGCACGCTAGTTTATGGCAGCAAGACTTTAAATAGACATGACAACAATGAAGATCTTTGGCACGGAGGACAGAGCTGTATCAGGCTTTGACTACACAGATAATTCTTGTTAGTAAAATCAGTTAATTGTTGGTTTTGGTCTTTTTAATGAGATTCATTGGCCATGAGAAAAATGTATAATATTAGCAGACTTATCCTTTAAAAGAAATCTAGTTTAGTCATTTTTTTTAATCATTAACTCTGTTCTCATTTGCAGTGAACTTAAATGACCGCAGATTTTAACATTCATTAATAAAACTTACCCCTGAAAAAGGGCATTTTAAAGGACATTTTACATAATCATGAATAATGGTTTTATATGTCGAAGAAAGGAGCAACCGTTTTAAACTCTGTAACAGTCCTTAAAACTACTATGGCTCTGTGCTTCTGCACTGTCGATTGCATCTGTTCTGTACCCATTTTAACTATTTCATTTATTAAACTGGTACCTTCTAATAGGTGTTTCCTAGATGCCATCTTGAAGAGCACAGTCATTTTATCTTCCTGTTGAATCATTGCCACTCTCACCGAATTGTGATTCAGCAAAGCCTTTGGCTTTCAAGATGCTGGTCCCTTCCTGTAAGCAACTGAAAGCACGTGGAGATTCTGCCCATTCCACAGCAGGGGTGGCCATCTGAAGTAGCATGAGTTTTTCTGTTGGTCCAGTAGACCTGTGGGCTGGCAGTGAGTGCATGTGTGTCTGGTGGGGTCATAAAATCATCACATCCCATCGGTCTTTGTTATGCTGCCAACTTTATGGCCAGCGAAGTGGGCAGCAAGCAGAGTATCTGTGGGTTGGTTGTGTTGAAACAGTCTGGGTCCACTTTTCAGATTTTAGATTTTTTTTGTTTATCCCAGCTTGTCACTGCTCACTAGGACTTCCTGTTTCTAATTCCAAGTGAGGTGATTTAGAGCCAGGTTAATCATCTTTATTGTTGTCATTATTGTTAGTACTCCACCAGTTAAATTTTCAGTAGCTTGCTGTTACAGAGACATCACACTTTAGTCAGAGAGCACATAACCCTTCAAAACACCAAACCTAGCCACCAAAACATGAGCTGCAATTATGCTTAATTTACTCTGCATCGCAGAAGCCACGAACCAACAGTGGAGCCTGCCTGTGTTATGTGTGCCTGGGTCAGCTTAGACAAAAGATTTTCATATTTAGGATTTGTATTTGTGTCTGAACACAGCACAGTGTTTCACGCCGGCACTGGTAAAATATCCAGTGTATTTCAATTTATCAAAATATGCCCTTTAATTTGGAGAACTGTAGTCTACTAGTGTTATACTCATAGCATTAATAACCTGGGAGTATTATCTGATCCCATGTTTTAGTCTGAAGTTTGACAATATCGCCATGATTTTAGCATTTACATACAAATATCATGAATCCTTCAGCTTTCTGTGTCTGTTATCTTATTCTGGATGAACTGTTTTGAATTAACTCTGAGGCTAAAGAATGGGATTGTTGAGTGAAAGCTGATCTAAATATGCAAATATATATTTGTGCAGGCATGAGCTTTCTAAGGATTGACTTGCTACCACCATTCCCTTCAGCTTTGTATACGAGGTCGAGCAGTGCTGTTGAATATTTTTGAATAAAACAATTTAAAGTAAGTTAAGGTCACTGTAAAACCGCTGCTGGCAGATACATTGACGTCAGTCACATGGATTTAATACAGAGCTGGGAACTGGTGGAAAGATTTTATTTTAGTCATTTTCCTTACTATGCTGAATGTTTGGTTTGAACCTGAAGGTAAAACGGACAATGAAACTATCCATAGGTTTAACACAGAGACTCAGGAGAGAATTAGGCATAAAGTAAAAATCAATAAAACCCAAAGGAGAGACAGCAAAGTGTCTTGGTTTATAAAAATTACAAACCATGTGTTAAACACTGTTTATATTATATTTATTTTCATGCTGTGTCTCATTTACTGCTCCTGCTATGACAGCCTAGACTTCCTGGTGAGATCAACAGGGTTTATTTTATCTGATCCAATCTAATATGATCTTATTTAGTAACTGTAAGAACATCATTCAAAGTTGAAATACTTTTCTACACATGCACATGTTTTTCTTTTGAAAGATGTATTATAATGAGTAGTTTCAAAAATTGCTGCCTCCACAATAGCATGTAATAGTATCAAATACTTCTGAAATGTCTGGAACAAAGTCTTGAGTCAAAGGTTTCAGTTTCTGCTAAGTGATGTTCTACCACATGTTTAGACCAAGCTAAAGCAGACTGCTCTGGTCTTGTTAATACATTGTAAATACAGTGAGAAGATAGAATGATTGTACAAACATATTTATCAGCTGTAAAGAGAGCCACCTTCTTCTGCTACCCTGTTAAGACATTTATGCGCAGAGCGTAGAGATTGTGGGTGCATTACCATCGCTGTGGTGGTTCTGATCTACTAACCTGTTACCCTGAACATTTTTTGCATAGAAATGGGGCTGAGGCTTTTTGTGCATTTGACCCATTTAATATGTATTTTGAGGAAAGACGATTGTATTGTGTAAATTGGAGCAAATTGTTGAAATGGATCACTCCCATCAATTTACTACACCAAACCACCTATAATTGAGAATGATATTTAACAGCCAGAGGAAGCACATCTTAACTTCTCACCCCGAGAAAACCATTTCTGCTGTGTTGTTCAAATGTTCAACCCGCAGAGACAGAAAATAAGACTGTAATAGGATGTAAATGCTCCATTTGGAAATTACTCTCTTTCAAATGTCAGAAGATAAGATTAAGTTATGGAAAGCAAAGTCATATTTCGGCATACAAATAGTAGTCATAATGGTGTTATCTCATCACCTTTAGACCTGAAGGGATGATATATATTTTTCAAAACTGTGGAGACCCTTGATCTCCCACAGTCTGATTTTATATTGGCATCAGAACGGATCTTATTACAGAGATTGGCTATCAGCCCAATGTGACAAATCTACACTGAATACTGTTTACGAATCTTCTCAAACTATATTTTGTAATTTCATCTGTGTAAGCATAAATAATGTTGGCATCATCTCCACATGTAGTTTGACAAAACAATAACGTCAATGTACTGGCTTGTTCTGGACCTTTCAACCACATCTCGTGCCCTTTATCAGTGAATTGAGAAGATGTCATCATGTAACCTCAGTGTATCAAATCATCATCTCCATGACAACTGGCTCCATCTGCTGAAGAAGACTTCAATATGTGGTCGAAAACTCCGGAAAAAAATAGTTAAGGGATCTTGAGTCATGATATCATATTCAAACTATGAGGATATTTAAACATTACAGCCAGATGTGATTGTTGTTATCATCACGATATTGTCTAAAATGACACTTATTTTAATAAGAACTAAGGGGTAAGCATAACCCACGAAAAATAGCCAAAGACCAAACGTACATGGACACTTAGTGACTATCCATATCAGAATTGGCAACAGGAGGAGTGATTATGGCGTATTTCTCATTTAGAAAATCTGCACCTACTTTTTTTTTTTACATACTGTAAGTGAGGTTTTTTGCGCTCTGCTGTTTTTAGCACGTCTTAAACACAGCCAGTGCAAAAAAGGGAAACTTTTAAAGTGAGCTGGAGTGCCGTGAGAGCAGATGTTTCAGTCACTCTCTAAGTTTCAGAGCCTCTGATTGTTGGCTCACTTCTTCTTTTTCACTTTTTTTAATGTGGGAACTCTAATTATCACCTTAAGTTATGTTGAAGTAGATTTCCTAACACATTTTAGTGTTAAGAGCCATTTTCTTACACCTTTGAGGAGGAAAAGTGTAATGTATTATTTTGAGCCAACTCACTCCACACCTACGTAGGATCCTTTACATTCTGTTATATATATATATATATTATTGATAATCACTGCATGGGAAAAGTCCCTTTAGGCATGTCAGACATTAAAGCCTGCAGTTATTGTTTTTTCTTACATTTCCATTAAAGCTAACAGTATATTTACATTAATGTTGCTGCTATTCAGAAACTCGCTTTATGTTGGATTAATTGGAAAACTGCAGTATTTAAACCGAAAAGAAAGCACAAAACAGTAATTATGGCTTTACTTTGTTTGAAAATGTAAAGAAAATGACTCCTCCATGAATAAATATCACTTAAAAATATCAACATAATACAATCTAATTTTACTGTATAGCTGCATCAAATTGTAATAATATAAAAGATTTTACTTCCTTTAATCCAATTCAATGCTGTTTTACAGACATTTGAAAGACCGATAAAGACCAGCTGTTGCCCCTTACTGCCTATCATATTTTCCACATGCCTCAACCTTCACCTATTTTGAGAAAGAAAATAGCAGCAATAATAATGCAACATCTTGAGAGATGGCAAGGAGAATGCAGCTTTAAATGATCTGCCAGAAGCTATTTGCCTCATTGCCCTTAGTGATGGCTCTAAAAACTAAATTGGCTTCAAGTTTGGCTTGTTTTGTTTCCCATTTTTCGCATATAAATTGAGGCCTCTTGTGAGGGAGGCTGTGTATTATTATAATTTTTTTTCCCCGTGTAATTTATGTGGGAAAGTGGTCTCTGCTGCGCATTCACCTTCCCTCATCATGTTGTTTCACAGAGACGAAGCTTAATGTAAAAAAAAAAAAAAATCTTTCTTATCTTATGCATTGACTCTCAGCACTGCATAAAGAATTTCAGGGCCAAAATATGATAAGCTGTCAGGAAAGTGAACTTCAATCAGACTCATAGTAAAAACCCTGTACGGCATTTTTATTCAGACTTGCATTTGTGATTCGCCATGTGGAAAATGAAGGTAAACTGAAAAATGGCCTACTTTGAGTATGTCTTCTTTTAAACTGGCTCTGGATGGATGAACTGGCATTGGGTCTTTGTGCTGCCAGCAAACTCTCTACTTGATTATCGAGTGAAAGGAATTGCAATGACCCAGTCTCACAATGATCATGATGCTCTTTTTGTCCTATGAAATGGAATTTTAAATAGTCTTCCTAATATTAGTTCCACTATTGGAATTTGATTCCATAATTGCACTTGAGGCCTAATGAGCTGACCATTTGATTTCTGAAAGCAAAGCTCTCATCATGGCTGCACTTTTATGCTTTTACTGTAGGAGAGAGATCCAAACACTGCAGAACTTTTTCACCACCAAGACATAAATCAAAGTGTCTCACTCCCACCTTCATGTTCTACAGTAGGTGCTCTTATGTTAGATGCACTCCTGGAAGAAAATTGGTCCACTGTAGTACCACAAGGCAATTGTTCCTAAAATAAGAATAGGCCTCCCCTTATTACTTAATAAAAGCACAGCACCTGCAGTTATGACAGTACAGTGATTGTAAGTATAATGGTGTAATAGAAGTTACATTGAAACATTATTTACATTTTCTGGCTGTAATACAACAAAAATATAGCTAGATATGTTTATTAATCATACATTGTACAGTATGTCCATAGCCATGCAGTTAAATAGCAGTCTACTGCAGGTGTTTCTGGGTCTGTATTCAAGACACTACATGCCTTTGTGCTAGTGTTATTTGTACAAAGGACTGTATTCTTGCTGCTTTAAAAAAAAAACTCTAAGTGAGTAGTGTTTTTGGATAGGAGCCTCTTTAACCAAGTTTGATCGAAGGCATTTAAAAGATATTAATACTGAGTCATCCGTATTTCAAAAAGCGCATATATTGTAAGTACACACATAAATGCTCTTCTAATTTTCTGATATCATATTGATTCTCTATAAAATAAAATAAGATCCTTGCAGCCTTACATGAAACTCGTGAAACAGCAGCAGTATCAGAAAAGCAGCAGCCACAAACAAGCACAATAAAATATGTTGTAGCATTACTAGCTCTGCATTTCTGTAAGTTAGAAAAACTCAACTCATCAGCACTTATCCGAGTTTAGTCCAGGGAATGCCCCTTTTCCAGGTGGCCGTTTTAAAAGAGGTACACAATGTGCAATGCAGGGTTTTTACAGTCAGGGGTATACATTCAGAATAGCTGTTTGGTTTCTGTTTGGTCAGTTAGCATCAACCTTATAGTTGAGCTGATGCGCATTGCAGTCACATATAGAATTGGTATTGTTGCCAGCTGTGACCAGTAACAAGGGTGCAGTTGCAGCTGTAACCTGCTCCAGAGACGTCTCAGCAAGGTGTAGACTTGTTGACACAGGGGCTTAAAGCTGGATCTGCTGATTAAAGGACAGACAGGCGCTAGACAACCCTGCAGCCTTTACAAGCAGGTCAGATGATTCACTATTGATTCAGGTTGTGGGAAAAAACACCTATCAGGTGTTTCCATCTAACAAAATGTGTGACTCTGTCTGAAGATTTAATATGTGAATGTGATTCCTAAAATGAGTTTCACAACTTCTTCTTTACAATTTCGAACAAGTGAACTTGATAGTCAGAAAAGCCTCTAGTTACTGTAAGGCTATGCTATATTCACACTGAATAATGACTGCCAAATCCTCTTAAAGGAATACTTCAACGTTTTGGGAAGTTGTTTCTTTGCTGAGTTTGATTAGAAGATACCACTTTCATATCTGATGTATAGATGATGTATGATCTGTATAAAATATGGAGCTACAGCTAGAACCTGATTAGATTAGCTTTTCACACAGGAAACAGGGAGAAACAGGGAGAAACAGCTAGCTCCTTAAAAAAGCTGCAGTGCAAAAAAAACAGGCTATGGTTTTACCAGTGGATATACGCAGGATGGTTCCTTTCTTTCTTTTTTTAAGTTATTTTTTGGCCTTTTCATGCCTTTATTAGATAGTGACAGCCGAAGACAGACAGGAAAGGTTGACAGAGAGACAGGGGATGACACGCAGCAAAGGGCTGCAGGTCGGATTCGAACCCGGGCCGCTGCAGCAACTCCGTACATGGGTCGCCAGCTCTACCGACTGAGCAAACCGGGCGCCCACGCAGGACGGTTTCTTAGTCGAGTGCAGTGACTTTCGTCATCAACAGGAGACTGCGTAGCAACCAATGGAGACTCCAGGCTAGGCTATTTGTTCCTACTTTTGTGCATGCGTGTGTGTGTGAGGTTTGATTGGTTTCAATATCGTACAACATTATTACTGGACAACTAACAGTTAGCAATGTCATTCAGTAGTAGTGACTGCCCCTCTCTTCTGTTCATACACAACACTGTGTTACTTTTTTTTTTTACCAGTTTGAGTGCCAATAACAGAGGCAAGAGAATAAATAGCATAGAACCAGACAACATTTTCTCCCCAAAATAATAAAGAATAATTTAATTTGTTTTCAGGCAGGTGTTATGTGTTCATATTGCTGCCACTGGTGCATTTTACTTTCTTTCTGTGTAAATGTGACTGTTATTAGCTATTAATTGTAAAACACCGTGTGCATTGCAGGAAAAAGGTGCAAAAGCAATTATTTTTTATCTCTCAACAGAAATAGAAACCTATTTATTTTGGAGATTGTAGCACTGTGTTTCTATGGTATATTTTAGCTCCATCTTTTTAAAAATAAAACAAATGCCATGTTATTAAACAATTAATAACATAAATCTTTAAATATAATCAACAAGCATAAAGATGAATAAATAAATAACGCTACCAAGACTAAAACCTGGTATGCAACATTGAAACTATTATTTAAACATGTTCTACTTCTAAATGTCTGACCTAAGGTTGCTCTATGTTATCAAGATGGACATTGTTGGTTTACCTTAAAGTTTGCAACTAAACAATTAACCACGTCTATTCATACTGCTGAGTCACCTTTGACCTATGGCATGCCAGCCGAGTGTACACAGTGTTACCTGTAAACCAATTAGCTAGTGTTGACGTTGCTGCAGTTTGCAGTGTCACCCTGAGTGAACTCCACCCACGCCGTCACATAGCAGTCTAGTGGGAGAACGGCTTAATTGCTGTCTCTCTCCTTTTCCTTCTCTTGACTGGATCTCAGTGGACTGAGGAATAAATATGCTTATCCCTCTTCTTCCTATATAGCCCTTGTGACTCCCAGTTGGGTGCCTGTGTCAGATCTGTAATTAACAATAGACGGTTACATAATAATTAATTTATAACAACTTGGGTCTCATTTTTAATGACATTGTACTCACCAAATTAATTTATATGAGATCTGTGAATGCTATCAGTAGAGAAAAGTTTGGGACAAAATAAAAAAACACGAGGAGTCATAAAGATTTTAAACAAACCTTCAAAATTAAAGCAAAAAATCTGTTTCCCCCACTTTTTTTGTATTCTACTTATCTTCTATTCTACTGCACGGCTTCTTTAAACCATGGTACGGTTGGTACGCAAGCTGCCTCTAGTGATACGCGGAGGAATCCCTGAAATATCTTTTTAAAATTAAGTTAGTTTCGGGCTAAAATGTGATGGCAAGATTAAAATTAATGGAAACATAAATCAAAAACACTCCAACTGTGGCTCTAAACAGGAACTATCTGGAAGAGAAATGTGGACCAGGAGTAACCCGTTTTCACCAAATTAGCTCTGGTTCTTGAACTGGTTCGATTTAACAACAATCAACAATAAATTATCTTCTTATTAGGAATAAACCTGCCTCCTGCGTGAACTGTCCGTAGCAGAATAGGGTCGGCCTCCGCTGTTGTATATTAACATCAGTCATAATGGTGGTACTATTCAATTCAGTTCAGTTTTATTTGTATAGCGGCAATTCATAACAAAACTTATGACACACAAATAGAGCAGGTGTAGACCGTACCCCTTACCTACCGTACTAGGAGAGCCTAATATTTTCTGAGGTGCTATGCAATGTAAAAAATGTAAAGCAGTTCTGCTGTACACTAGAAAACATGTTTGCCTGTTACCATTTATCTAATATCATTAGCTTAAAATGGAGAGTACTCGGTTTAGAGTTAGTTTCTCTGAGTTCTGAGTGAACTGAGCCTGCAGTCTGATCCGGTGAAGCATAAAATACTGCCTGAGGGGCTAAGTGGTTGCATCTAAGATATTTATTCTGTAATGGTGTATCTTCCGGCCCCAGAACACCTGCCAAAGATACAAGACACAGTGGTATAGTGGTACTTATTATGGCTAGTGTCAGAGCTGCATTGTCAGACGGTGACAGATTGAACGTGGGGGACGGACAGAGACGCAGTGTGGAGTTCAGGACCCGAAAGGGAAGACCACTGTTGTCATTTTTGATCTGCTGCTCATCATAGGCTTCTAATTATTGTCAGAGGTTGAATCAGTGACCCATCAAGTTTTATCTTCTCATCTCTTTCTCTCTTATCCTTTGCATCCTCCGCCCAGTGTCCGCCTTGCTGCGCGTCATCATCTGTCATATCCGCGGCCTGTTCGGTTGGTGATTCATATGATCAGCCTCACCAGCAGCACACTCTGATTGCCTCCCACTCTCTTTTAGGCACTTTTATTTCTTTTTATCCTTCTGTCTTCCCCTTTCCTCTGTCTTTGTCTTATATTTCCATCGCTGCCAGTCTCTTTTCCTCAAAGCCTTTGTCACCGCCATTCCATCTCAGCGGACATTTCCTCCTTCGTGTCAAACTGTGCTCATTTGCTAAGGATAGCTGGGGACAGTTTGTATAAATGTGCCTGTTTGACCTTTCTGCTGTGTCCTATTTATGCAACGCAGACGGCAGAATGTGAAGTGTCTGTCTTGGAGACAGACAGCTAATCAACCTGCACCTCCATCCGCATGTTGGGCTCGGCATTTCTAATCTCTCCTAACTTTTGTTTTTTCTTACACGGCGACACATTTCCTGTGCCATGCCTTGCCTGCTTTTGTTTTCTCACAAGCTGCCACATGGAGGCGAGCATCCAAGGTCAGATCGCAGTGCCCCCGCACACAAATAGCCTAGCTTTTTTTTATTTTTTTATTTTTTGTGCAGTGCTGGCGTGTCAGCAAAAGTGGGCAGGGATGGATGGCTTTGCCTTGAGGGTAAGAGAGTGGGTGATAGAGAGGGGGAAGAGAGGTACAGACATACAGGGGTACTCCCTTATGGGACTCATTTGATTGGTTTTTCACTGTGTTACCCCTTTTCCTTCCCCCCTTCCTGTGCTCACTATACCTCTGTCTATCAGGTGCCATCTGTTTCAAGGCTCAGATGAGGATGTTTGTTGTTGCTGAAACACCTGCTTTACAAACTTAATGAATCTAGTGGCTTGTATAAGGAACAATAAAGCCAGTGTCGAGAGGGAATTCTGACTTATTTATTTTATTATTCATTTATTTAGTAACGGAGCCTATTTGGCACACATCACATTGCTTTATTTAGCATGAGACTGTACTTTTAATGGTTCTGGTTCTTAACATTTTGGACCAAAGCACTGATTGGTTTAAAATTCCGTTTCCGATACTGTATCATGCAGCAGGTCCATTGGTCCTTCAGGCGTGGGTGTCCTGCTAACTACATCGTATAAT
Source organism: Dicentrarchus labrax (assembly GCF_905237075.1). Classification (NCBI taxonomy): domain Eukaryota; kingdom Metazoa; phylum Chordata; class Actinopteri; family Moronidae; genus Dicentrarchus; species Dicentrarchus labrax. The sequence continues at coordinate 10,965,605 of NW_026136717.1, read as the reverse complement.
GGTGGAGCTGACTGGGAGTGTCAAGTCTCCTTGATGGAGCCAAGGCCAGCTGTGAAGAAACCTTTAACCAATTCATAGCTCTTCTTGTATCCTGAAGAGATGAACAAGAGTCTAGAGCCATGCTAGCACTTCTTTGAGCATGTGCTTATGCACAGTGTTACTTTTGGCTAAATAGTAATAATAGCATGGCAGCATGCTTATAATTTCAATGATAACTAATGTTTTGCCACATATATTGTACCATGTTCACCGTTTTGTTCACATTTGTTAAAGCACTCAAAGCTGGGGTTGACAGGACTGTTGTTAATTTTCCAGCTTGATCTGATGAGGGTGTTAGATAAAAAGTTAGGGGATCACCAAAGTTATTACAATTTTATCCTGAGGGGTACACATCTGTACCACATTTCAAAGCAATTCAGCCTGTTAAGACATTTTTTTCAAATCACTCAATAGGATTATTCCTCTGGGGACCATGAACATCATCACCAAAATAAGTAAGAATCATTCCTGGGGAAGAATAATTGTCAGTACCAAATTTCATGGCAATCGATTCCAGTCGTTCTGGGCCAATCGACTGACAGGCTTTGTCACTAGAATGCCAGACTAAAAAGTACACAGTTTGAATAGGATACACATAAAAAGGAAAACATACCAGTAGGAACAGTGTCAAATTTCTTGGAGGAGCAATGGATTTTCCATAGGCTTAGTCATGGTGAGACACATTTAATTCTACTGTAAGCTGTACTGCTTACTCTGCAGTCAAAACAGATGCTTCTGTTTCTTTTTCTCCTGTCCTTTTATGTGGTGGATGGGGGAAGGGGCATTCCTGTCAGAACATACAGTAGACATGAAAGTATAAATGCCTAAATTAAAGTCTCAGAGATGAGAAGCATTTAATGCAATCGGCAAACAAGCGCATGAGCAAAAGAAGTCGGCAGCCAATCACTTACCTCTCTCCCACTATCTCCCTTTCTCTGATGTTCATCATTTTCGTTTCTTTCATCTTTTTTTCCCGCTCATACATCTTTTGATCCCCCACCCCCCGCACTTCCTGGCCCACGTCTACTTACGCTGCAGCCATTTTTTTCCCCCCTGCAAATTCTCACTCACTCATTCACTCTATCTCTGTCTCTCTTTCTCGTTGTGGTTGTCTGGGCATCCTCTGCTCTTTAATAACAGTCAGTGTAATGGTTCAAATGTCAAGGAAAAAAGCCCGGCTGCCTTTCTCTCTGTCCGTTTCACCATCCAGGGCTTTGATCAGTTTGTTACTGGAGCTAGTGATCGTGCCTCTACTCTCCAGCACTATCCACAGCAAGTACATTAGCAATAGTCTCTGCTAATTGCTAACTCCTTTAGACTCCTCTTTGCCTTAGTAGAAGAGCTGTGGGTGGTAGCTCCTTGTCAATCTTCTGTCCCAGTAGGTAGCCACTGAGCCTAAACAGAGTCTCACTGTTCAATAATTCTGCTTTGTAAAACAAGGCTTTGGTGCTTGACTTTTACTGTCTTCACTATAGTTTCCTTGTCTGCAGTGTAAGTTTTGTTTATTATAGAGACTGACTGATACCTATATGACCTGGGTTTTTTGGCGTAAAAACACAACACGATAAAGTTGTTTTGACTCATGTATTAGCAAACAGTTGCCTATATCCAGACATGTAGCAACATTAGCATTAAGTTGGAGTTGTCCTTTATGGCCAACTGACAATATTCACTCTCCTGAAAGCTCTGTTTATGGTCACTACCAACTCCTCAGGGAAATATTTGGCTTTTTAACCTCTAAATGCTCCACCGTGTTCACCAGCTAGCCCCTAACTTTGTCTCTTTGTTGTTTGTTGCTGGGCAGTTTGCATAATGTTCGTCTGTCAAAGCTTTTTTTACTATAGAAACACTTCTTGCTGCAACTTAATGAGACAAGCGAAAAATGTATTTAAAAAAAACATTAGTTGCTGTTAAATCACTAAAGAACGTAATATAAAAGTATTGTGTGGAAGATGAGAGAATAAAACGAATGAGAGAATTATGAGTGTGATATTTAACGATTGAGAGATAAACTTGACAGTGTTCCTTTGTGGGCTATGTAATGGCGACACAGTTTCCCTTAAACATCTTTGGTATTTCTGTAGTGCAATTTCTTGGCTCTTTTCAGCTGAAATAAACACCCGTAACAACCATGCTGTGCTATACTTCTGTGAAATTGGCCAATAGTTTTGCCAGTGCTGATATATGTCGAACAAGTTCTGGTTTTTCACCATAGCCCGGGTAAAAGAGCAAGAAACAAAGCACAGCATGAAAAGAACTGTTGTGAAGAAAAATAAGAAAAACACTGCACCTGTTTTCTCAATGTGGATATTATGCTTTCTTTTCTGCAGGTATACTTATACCCTGTGCCCATTCAATCAAGTCACTCAAAAGAGCACTGCAGGAACAGAGGTCTCATTAGGGTAAGTACCTTTTGTCTCCATAGTTAAAATCTTAAACAATGACATGCCATGGTATGTCAGGGACAGTTTAAATATTCTAAATGCAGTACCTAGAACTAGATATACATTTTTTTTTTTGCAATTTGAGGGACACTTTTTCCACACTTTACAGTCTTGTGAGTACATTGTGTGCTGCGACATTTAGAGTCTATGGCTGTACACATTCGCACCTCTAATAAGAAGCCACAAAAAAGGTCTTTCATCACACAATAAAGCCAGAAAACCTCATTTGTTCTTATTTATACCAATTAGATAAATTCAAATGACAGAATTTCTCATTTCATGAGTGGACCTGCAACAAATCCTACCACTGCACTCCTATGAAAGCTCTTTAATCATTGTTACAGTGCTCGTACAAAGACCAATATTTGCGCTATTGATTAAAAAAAAAAAAAATCTTATTCAATCTCTGTTAGGCTTCATACGACCTTTAATCAATCCCTAACAGATCTCTATTATAGTTTTAATACCTTTTGATCGATGACAAACAGGGTGAGTTTCATATACTGCTGGAACTGTATTTCCATCTGACTCGAAGGGTTTCAATTTCATCTAAAGGATTATGCTGTGGCCTTATACCATCCCCTTGGGATTGACTGTGTCGACTGCTGGACATTGGTGTGTATCAAAATGCCTATGTGCTATGAAAGATGCCACTCAGTCCCCATAGAAACAGACCTTTAGATGTCACAAGATGTGTTCATTTTTTTTTTCATTCTTTGTTCCCCAGGAGTGTCAGTTTACTGATTGGAAGTGAAATTGCTTTAAAGGATCAGCAAAAACACTCCCTATAGTATAACTATAACTTTCTTGGTCAAGTATGTCATTTTGATACTTTCTACTCTAAAGATGGGGAAAAAAACACATCATGTTTTCTTAATTTCTTACTTTTTCTCTTTGAATTTTTAAGAAAAAAAACATATATCATATGTTTTCCTTACTTTTTCCTCTTCTTTGAATTTGAGGTTTTGAGGTGATAATTACGGGATGTCGTCTCACTGTCCTTTTTCACTCTCTCATTAGCCTTAACCGTCAGTGATTCGACACTTTTATAGGGTGCAATTATGGAAACGCTACTCCATTGACATTGACACCTCTCTGCAAAAAAAGCTTTTATGATTCGCTGCAACTCCTCCCCAAAGAGGAGGACTCAATTGCAGTGCTGTTTTGGTTGGAGCGGGCACATAGGCTAATGACTTGTTTTGCGAACAGACAATATAAAGGCATCAATGACCACGGGAAATTTGCGACAACGTGTCAAAACATTTTGTCTCCTTTCAGATGTAATGCCATTAGGCTTGACTTGTCTTCTTTTTGGCAGTTGAAGTGAGACGTTAAAGATAATTTATTAGCAATTATCCCTTTTCTGCACATGTAGTTTTGCTTTCAGATGGCAAATTAATTGGAATCTGAAGCAGGGCTGTGTTCTTTTTGCACCGCCACCTCCCACACTACCCACTCACTTTTGGAGCGGAAAGTGCAATGCTTCACCATGTTTTTAGCGCAGGAAAGAGGAAGAACAGAATGCTAACTGTGAGTAATGTGACCCCAGCGCTTCTGCCTGCCTGTCACTCATGATGGTATGGAAGGGCAGAAGGACCAAACAGAACCAGTGGTCAAACACGTCTCCGTCTCATGTGAGTTGGTCACTGTGTTTGGAACAAATCGCTGCCAAACAAAACTCGAGGGAATGATTTCAAATATATAATATATTTATGTTTGAAATGTTTTAGATAGGACTGATGTTACTGATTACAACAGAAAATACTGAGGATGGCCATGTTCCCTTCTCAAGAAAGTCTAGAAGGACGTTTGATTTTTCATTTACCTCACCCCGTTGTAAAAATGTAAAAATAATGCTAGTTTGATGTTACTTGGTTTATGGCATGCACACACCTTGTTGGTATTTTCCAGATGTAGGCAGGTGGTGGAACACTATATGATGTACTACACTGTTTCTAGAGAGTCGTGTAGCGAAGGTATATGTGGAATGGTTTTTGGGGAAGGAGGGGGAGGGGAGATACATGAATCATAGCTTGCACGCTGGGAATAAAGTTCATTTTTTATCCAGACAGACCATCAGTCAGCCCTTGCAGGATATGGCCGGGCCTCCTGATATCAATCTGCATGGAGGCATCCTCCTTCTCCCTAGAGGGGGTGAGGAGGGCGAGGGGAGTGCTTTGATTTAAACGGCAGCATTTATCACACCTGCTTCGGCATCCTAAAGGACAACCATGCGAGAGAGAGAGAAGAGGGTAGAGAGAGGGAGAAAACAGCATTAACATGTGTGGCCTGTCAACGAAGTGTGAAGCTGGAACTGTGACTGCTGTGGCGATGACATTGCTAATACTTGCTTGTACCATTTCGACTAATTTGTATTAGTTATGTTACATTTCTGCAGTATTAAATGGAGGGTTGTTGTTGCTGAATTTTGATTACCGCTCATGGCCAGCGCTCAGTTTGTGAAGTATGTCAAGGCTCATAAAAGTTAAAATTGTTCCCAGAGTCCTAACCTTCCTTCATGCTTGGTTTTGCAGCATAGTTGGCATTAGACCATTAACTTTACAAATGTTCTTAAAGAACAATAAATCAGCCTGGGAACACTTTCTTTTGTAGCTGCTTGCTCTTATATTGTGGCCACACGCATAGCCATAAAGATTTCATAAGGCACAGCAGTCATACTGTATGCTTCCAATTATCTGTAAATGTAGATATTATACAACTCATATTCACCTCCTGAATTCCAATGTCTCCGTTTTCCATTTAGCGTTTTCTGCCTTTCGTCTCAGCAGCTCAACCGCTTCCTGAAATGGCTATTGTAACAATAACATCAGCCACGATAATGATAATAGAGGAGAAGAAAATGCTTGCATTGCGACAAACACCATCCCACTGTGACAGCGTCGTACATCTTCATAATGTCCCCTCATACCCACCCTCACCCAGGGCAGACATGGTGGCTGACAGGACAGCAAACACGGGGTTTACTAAATGCAGCCCACCACACAAATCCATGCAGGTAAACCCATGATGTGCAGTAGCATTCGGTGTGTGTGCTGTTTGTTACCGTCTTGTAACATGAAAGCGTTGACTTTGCACTTTGTTTGAAGCAGAAACAACATACACGTACTGTGCATACTTTACATACAAACAGAACATTGATCACCCTTTGTCACCAGCATGTCACATTCATTTCCCACAAGCCCCTGTAGTTTTATGTGTTTCTCTACAATATCACAGCTGAAGGGTGTGTGCTAGTAGTGATCGTTGGAGGAGTAGATGCTGATGCAGTAAATGCTGAGAGTGAAAGTATCAGTACGGTTCTCATTTGTGGTTTAACTATGGAGCTAGAACCATACGGTTAACTTAGTTTCAAATAGCATTAAGACCTAAAGCTGGAGCCCTGCCCTCTCCAAAATTAGCCTAAAATTGTCATATTTTTATTGAATTTTCAGTCATTGCTGCCTTAACTTCTGGGCAAATGTATGCTTTACGGTTGCCAAGTGAAGCATCACATGGTTGGTTAAAAAGAAAGGGGACATGGTAGTATGTACGGTCCCAAAGAGTCAAAACTGAATAGCATATTCAGAATAAAAACTGCATGTTACGTGTTATAGATATGGTGAATGCACACAAATAATGAAATACTCAGACATTTATTTGTAGCTATTTATCACGGTGCCCACAACCTGTCCTTAATAGTCTATTAATATGTGACAAGAGTCTTTGTGATTCGCTTTACAACCTACAGCTGATTGGTTGTTTTGGTAATTGAGAGCGTTCATGGGTCAGAAGTCCGGATTGAAAAAATAAAAACTTTATTATAAAAAAAAGGAAACTAAAACAACATTAAACATAGAGCCAAAAAACAACAGAGAAAAGCGAAAGTGTGACAGCCTTTTCTTGTTTTCAAAAATTAGAGTGAAACAGAAACAATAAACCACAGGAACATAATTGAACGCACTGACATTATACCACTGTTGTGAAAATGATGACAAAGCACAGAACAAAGTAAAGTGTAGTTTCAAATTCTCATTGGCAGAAACACAGGGTGTGCAGTCAACTACAAACAAGAAACAGGTTCATACTAAAGTGATCTAATCAAGTATATCACACAAGACACCAGCAGCAGTTTTTTTTCCAGTTAGCACTGAGCACTAAATATATAACCTCATTTTAATTTCTTTCAAATGACTCTAATGGCTTAAATACACGCAGCACCATAGCTCACTCTCAGTCTGATCCATTTAAGTTTTTAAAACACAAGTCCCCAGGAAGTACATTGTCAACATCCAGTAATTAGCTCAGTGTTCAAGCCATTTCCTGCTAACAACCACAACAGCTACAAAAAAACAAACTCTTTAAAGTATGCCCTCACAACAGCGTCTGGCCATAATAACCTTACACCATGAGCAGAAGTGCATTTGAAATATTTATGTGGCCCCTTTCAGAGTTAGCTTAGGATAAGCACATGGAAATAGCTCCAGCTGAAATGATATGGAACAGTCAGGACTCAGACAAGAAGAAGAAGTTTGAACTCAGAAACCTTTATTCTTTATTTTAAGCCACAACTATTTTAATTGATGCTCTCATAAGGCCAGTCAAAACAAAAGATGTAAGATAAGTGTAGATCAAACATGAATCTATAGACTTTATAGATCGAGGCTAGACAAATATATTAAAGAGGCAACACTGCAACAATAATAGCATCTCCACCTAAAATAAAAGCATATTTTTCTCTAGACAGAAGAGGGAGGGATAATTTAAATGTAGCTGTGGAGGAGGAAGGGATCAGTTGAGGGGTCATCCAATGAGTTTTTGTTTTGGGACTCCAGGGAAATCAGGCGGCCACGCAGTTGGGGTCACAGGGTCGACGGTGTGTTGCCCTGCAAAGTTCAAGGAGCTAGGCCTTCTATTGTGCTGGGGTCAAACTGCTCTGCACTCGTCATCATCGAGAGCTCACCAGGAGAGAGAAAAAGGCAGTGCTGAAATTGTGCAGGGCCCCGGCGAACAGCTCGCTTATTCACCCTTCAACCTTGGAAACACGCTGTGTTTGACAGTCCAAGCTTGGAATACGCCCAACATCCAAATCTGAAAACAGGATAGACAAAACAGGAATAATAATAACTCCTAGACACCGCTGGGCGGATATGTATATACCGAACCATAAAAGAACAGTGGAAGACTACAAAGGGAACATTTTCACCACTCCGGTTATGACTCAGATTGTACACTTTTAAAACAGGAAAATGTAACCAGAAGGTTATAAATGTTCTGATGTATGAATATTATGACTGAACATGGGCTGTAGAGGTAGGCACAGATAGTCTTACTGTGCTACAGAGTCAAGGGAAAAAAGAAAAAAGGTATTGTGAAACAAAAAAAAGGCTATTAGTGTTGTCAGTTACTCCTGCAGGTTCATATCGCTCAGTATTCAAACCCACAGGTCTCCCTTGAACTGCTTTATTGAACAGTAGATTTTCAAACAGAAAACAGTGGAGAAGTGAGGTAGCCTAGCAACATTGAAACCACAGTGAATGACTGTGTATGCCCACTGCGAAGGAGCCAGGCAGTTGAAATGACAGCGCAAAGCAACCCCAGAGAGAGTGGGATGTGCTGGCCACCGTGGAAAATACAAATAGGTTGGCTGTTTGTAGCAGTAGACTGTAGACATACGCATGCTGTTTACAGATCTGTCTTTTTTGAACTACATACCGACATAGCTTAACAATGTTTTCTCACACCAACTGCCAGGCTCACTTTCAAAACCAGCACTAGTGACCCCTATATTGTTTTGCCACTGTGCAGTTCTTGTAGCACTCTAAATAAAAGATCTCCAAAATGTAACAGAGAAAAAAATCCCCAGGTGCTGAGAGAAAGAGGTGCAGTGATGTGAATGCCTCTAGGCTGTCAAAGTCCTTTGAGGGGCTTGAACAATCCGGCTGAGCAAATTTATTGGCGCAGGCCCGAGAAAGGACAGACTCTACTCTGTGGCCATGGTAATATGGAAATATGTTCATTTGATCAATAACAGTCAATTTCTCATGAGGGCAGCTGAAATGCCCAACGTATTTTTTAAAGTATTAAAAGGAATGAAGTTCTGATGGGAAATATATCACGTCCCTTCTCCTTTTAAGATTAATTACTGTTCACTTGCAGTTTTCTGCAGTCCCTGCGAATGTATAAATAGGAGAAAAGCACTGTAGCTAATTATCTCGATAGGTGGCCATTTTTATTGCCCAGCAATCACAAGGGAGCTGTAAGATTATTACTGTAAAACTACTCAAACACAAGCAGGTTACAAATGAGCACAAAGAAACTGAACATCAACCTGAGATTGAATCCGGGGATGACACACTTCAACAACTCTTGGCAAAATAGCCTCACTTAAGGGTGGCCGATATAGGCTAAAAATACAATCAGAATGTTTGCTGGCATTTGGACAATGTTGATATTTGACAATATTTTTCAGCTTGCACTAACTCAGTATGTGTCAGCAAACAGTGTTGGAACATTGGAGCAACAAAATTAGACAGTAAATCAACTTGACAATATTACAATGTAATATTGTTGAGCTGATTGAACTTGATGTGTAATGCTGGTTACAGGAGGATAGAAGTGATGAGTATTTTACATACTGAATCATCGTGGCCAAGTGAAACCGAAGCACTATCTTAGTATCAAACACCTTATTTGTAATTGCTAAGTGTGTAAGGCTGTATGTATGTATCACCTCCATCCACCTTCATCTTCAAAGTTGGACTGCCTTTAAGGTTGGGAAACACCATATGTTTCTTTAACTGTCTAAATTACATCAAATCTTGCATGGTGAAGAACTTACTTCAAAATGTCCTTCAAATTCCGTTAAATTAGGTACCACGAAGACGAAACAATCAATCCCATGTAGTTCAACACACAGTTCTTTATTGAAAACATTTGAACATTCAAAAAACAACAGTGGCATGTAGCTTTCAAGTAATACATTTCAACATACTCTTTCCTATTTGTTTTTCGTCTTCTGTGATATGAAAACATCAGATTTCTGAACAGTCTGTTTGCATCCTGCTTATAGTTTAGTTCTAAAATCCCAGTGCACCACAGAGTGTTTCTCTTGCCAGGCAGGCAGACAGGAGTCCCACCGCCTTCCGTTTCTACCACAGTTATAGTTTTGTGGTCATTTTGAGACTCGGAAATAGTAAACATTACGGATGAATCTGCCTCCTGCACACTCTGCAGGCACAAGCCCTCGCCTTAATCATCATGTGTGATCACATCTGACACGAAAAATGTTCTGTTGTGTTTTACAAGTGTGAAGGGGAAGATTTTCAGCCTTGTTAACAGATTAGAACAATCAGCAGCTGCAGCAACGCTTCACGAAAGAGTCGAGGTCTTGCCTATTTTCTTTACATCGAAAAGGGTATGTTCATATACCAACAAGATACCAATAACATATACACCTTAGTTTCAGTGTCTATATGTGTAAAATATTTCACAGACACAGAAAAAAATATTAATATATATTTTAAACTCTGCTTCAGATTAAATGCTCTCTTACTGTGTTACTGTGGACACAATCCATTCATATGTTAACGAGGCTTATATTGTATGATATTTATCAAAGGCAAACTCAGTATAGACAGATATCGCTGGCAGCTGCAGCTATGCGCAAGCCAGATGTAGCCATCACGTGCTGCTCAGGTCGACGGTGTGAATCAAGTGTTAATGGAAAATTCAAGCTGTTTGAAGCCGATCTTAAAACAGTTATCCACGGTTTTATCACCTCTCTGCTCGATTAATACATACCCACTCCACCCTTTCTCAACTTCAGTTAGTTCAAAAGTTTACAAAGAATAGATAACAAATTGCTTCTTGCTCACCTGCATTGGTACTATTAATTTTTAAAAGCCTTAAATGGCTCCACAACACTATTCTGCCCCCAGGTCACTTAGGTCATCCTCACAACAACTTCTCTCAGTTCCTCACTCATGGCTCAAAATCAAAGGTTACCGAGCTGTGTTGCTGCTCCCAGGCTCTGCTCGGCTCATTAAGTCCTGTCCCACCATTGACAATTTTAAATCAAATTTAAAGACCCATCTTTTTTCTCTTGCTTGTAGTTCAGTCCCCTGCTGCCCCATGGTTTTTGTCAAGCCTCCTCTTAACTTACATATATTGTTCTCCAATTGCGATTTATTCTATTCAAGAATTGTATCATGTTCATTGCTTTAGTTTTACATTTTTAGCCTTGCCTTCTCCATACCATTATTGTACCATATGTTTTATTGCCTTTTTTTATACTATTCCTTTTATCATGCATAGGTATGCAGATTCTGATCCATCTGCCTCAATTGGCAAGCACTTTGGCTCAACTACTGTTGTTTTTAATGTGCTACACTGACTTGACTAGTGATTAACATTATATACATTATCTTGCTGTTCAGATTACATTTTTAATCAAACTGTCATGTTGTAAACAAGCACATCACATTTCCATGCACATTTCTTTTTCATAAAAATGACTAATGGCTGAGTTTGTTGCTTTACTCTCCACTGCTTTGCTTTTTTGAATGTGCTCACTTAATGAGCACAGTGATGCTCCTTTTCATGTGTTCATATCAAAGCCAGTCCTGTGCCTTAATTGTTTTGATAGGCATTTGTTAAAAATGTATTTCTTTTATTATTTCTTTTTTTTTATTTTATCTTGCCTAAGCCGTAATGATTTAACCTACAGAGTAGTGACAGTTCCACTGGAACAAGTGCATAATTATACATTTAAGTGTTCTACTTAATGTGCTCATTTTCAAGCTGTCAAGGTCATTCGCTGGAGTGCCATTAGCAAAGAGAGGGGCCCTCTTTACCTGGGAACATGGCAGCCGCTTAATGCCCAACGCTCAAGAGGAGCATGGCACAATATAGTAGTGCAGCCACTGAAAGCCAAGCAGACACAGCAATTCATTTATATAACACACTCACTTACATAGGAAATGTAACGCCTATATATTTGAGTTCCTAATGTGTTTGTTGTATGTTCCCTGAACCCTGAACAGCCCACACTTTATCTGGCAATCAAGGCGAAAGGGTAATGACTCTTGTGTGTCTGAGGAGAGGGTTAAAGTGGTAGGGAGTGGAGAGCGGGGGGAGCTGACACTGTGAACCCCTGATGGCCTTTCTGCTGGGTAGCCATGGCAACATCTAGCCCAGTCGTTAATGAGGCACAAGTGAGCTGTTAACAGAATACTGATTTTGGTTTGACATCAGCCCTGATTCATATCTGTCAGGAGGTGTTGATGAAATATGCACCCTGAGTTTGTTTTATAACTGCACATAAAATGGCCTCGGTGTTCTGTTTATGCAGCGAATGCAAAACAAAATGTGCCATGGATGTTACTCACTGATTTAGAGTAATTATGTGGGTCAGCACACTATACAAAAGCAAACTGGCCAACAGAATGGTTTGCGAGACAGTATGCCACCTGCAATTTCAATAGTTGACCTGTTGAAGATTTATTTATTTATTTATCCCCACATACTTTATGTATAATATATAATTTAGATACTGTTCTGTGCCCCATAATTCATAAAAACAAAGAAGAAAGAGGATGTATAAATACCCTCTTTGTGTATCAGTCATATGAAATGAAGTGAAAGCAAAGCCCTGACTGAGCATGTGCCCTTCACATGTTCCTATGCGTATGAATTATTTATTAAGGTGCTGGGCACAATGGGTGGTAGGAGGGTGAGAGGAGCATCAGTGACTGGCACAGTAATGACAGTGTCTGGACACGTCTCACAACGCCACTCTCTGATTGGTGACCTTACACGAGTGGCAGAGGTTAGAAATGTTCGGCTATGAGAGCCGGGCCTTTTTTTTTGTGGCGCTGCTTCACCAAATCCAAATTAGCCAGCGGCTCCCAAATTGCTCTCTTAAACCTGCCAGTGCAGCGCGCCGTCTCATGCTGTAAATGATTAGCGCATTAACAGCATAGTGAGGGGACTAACTTGGTGCTCCAGACCCCTTGTTAAAGCAGCGAAAAGCATAGCTGTGAGGTATAATTCATTGCAGTGGCAGCTAATGAGTGGATGCTACAGTGGGAAGGTGACGGTAATAAGCACAGACTTTACTCCATCTTACCACAGGTTAGGATTCAGGATGAGGAGCTGGTTGTTAGAGAAGTATTTACAAGTAATCTAAAGCTGAGTTGGCACATGCGGTCGCTGGCAGTTGCTGGAAATGAATGGAGTGTATTTGAAGGACCTGGCTTATTGTTGACGTTCTTTAATAACAGAAACTGATGGGAGATAAGTCTAACTCTAGAGCTGGGTATCATTTGAAATGAATACCGTTGCCAAACAATATCTGAATTTTAGCACCTCTACCTGATGATACCTCACATTGATAAATATTGACCATGTTTCTTTTTTCAATTTGCTTTTAGTTTAAGTTTCCAGTTAGCGCTAAATTGTGTAAATTTAAGATAAAACAGCCTGTGATGTGTTTTCTAGTTGCCTTGTAAGCTAATTCAGTTCATTCTGAAAGTGTCTACACCATTTGAGCTTCAGAATCCAACCATATTTTGCATTAAAAATCAGAACAATTGGCTTTAAGGACTTTAAAATGGGGGCAGTCTTGGCAAACTACTAAGAAAACAGCACACCCCCACCGGCGCGTCCCCTTCCACTCTTCAGTGCAGTGTTAAATGCATGGTACATGTAAGAACCTAACCAAGCAGTCAATGACACCACGGACACATTTCGGTCAATACATCATAAAGTATTGAAATTAAACACCTAGCCCTTGTTGCCTCAGTGCACATGCAAGTGTCTCTCTTTGCTTGTGATCATGTTGTGGAAATATAAATCTAATTCCTTTACATGACACATGCAAATATGTTTCAGACATGAATATATGCTGGCAGTTTGCTCCTGTGCATGAGAAGCAGATACGATGACGCTTCAGTGGAGTTTACATCAGCTTTCTAATGTCTACAAACATACAAAGAGGGCACTGAAGGCAAATGAGCAAATTTATATTCCGTTTTCTTGAGGAAACCACAGACGTACCAAACGGGGCCACCATTGTGTTCTTTTTTTCCCTGTGGTTTTGTCCATCCATTTTCTCTCCAGTGAAGGCCCAGGGTCTCAAAACACACACAAACTTACACAGACTTACATCAAGGCATGCACAAATACACTTTTGGCCCAGATTTTCCACCCTCGGTGTCTGCGGGGTGTTTAAATACCAGAGTAGGGTTGTCTAAATGATAATTGCTTCTGAAAGGTTGATTTGTGGCTATATCAGAGGGGGTAACTCTCCTCTCAGTGTTGAGCGAGATTAGCCATGGATCTTCGGGATTTATCACTTGAGGCATACGGATTAATGCTGCAATGAAGTTTAAAACAGAATCACTGGTGACCGCATCGTTTTAAAGAAATAAGAAGAGCTTATATCAGCTCAAACCATTATCAGAAGAAGAAAGGGAAGCTAATCAGCTTTTTTAATGCTAATTATTCCTAATGAGGATTAGATTTTTAAAAAAAAATAAGTAAAACAATACTGACCGATTTTGTCAGAACAGTTACAAAAAGTATTTTACATTATCATAAATTCCTAAATTTGTTTGGACATGTATAATACAACATGTTATATAGCATTTCCATGATTCTTCAGTTCTTATTTAGTCTTACAGTAAGCTTAGCTCTGAAGACATTCAATGAGCTGAAACTGCAGTTTTAATGGTCTTTTTTGTCGGGTACTGGATCTAATTAAGTCACAACTCCATCTGCTATTCTGTGTGTCAATAGAAATCACACCTTAGTGATTCAGAGACAAAATTAAATGAGATTGACTCCCTAATGTGTGCCGTTAGAAGCATGTCTGAGTTCTCTGAGGCCCACTATCTCACCCACAATGCAAAGTAAATGTATGGATAATAGGTTTAGCTGCCTAGATATGCTGCTATTACAGGTTTATCTATGATGGAAGGTGCATTTTATGGCATTAGAGGAGGCCAGACAAAGAATGAATCATAACCCAGATATCTGTAAATAAGATTCTCAAGGTTTTAAGCCTTAAAAGGAGCACGTGTTCAGTATCTGCTGTCATTAATCATTAAAAGGAAGTATGCATTTTTGGCCCCTCCCTTGTCTCCATATGGTCGGAAATTGATTTTCTACAAAAAACTAAGATGCAATTTACTTGCCGCTGCCAATGTTAATCTATTTACATACTTTAATTATGTTCATTCATGTTACTTTATTGGACTGAAAACAGAAATGTGTCTGTTTACCCTGCTCTAATCTTGAGAAATGTATCTATTCTCATCTGAATAGTAATAGTTGGGTGTGAACCACTTTGTTGGGCAGGCAAACAGGAGCAAGTGCAGCAGATATACATACAATTTAAGCAGACTGGCCCTGCTGCTATGAGTGCAAGTAAGCATCATGACTGCAGCTTAAGGCCAAACTGTGATAAATTGGATGAGAAAATGAACATGTCATTGAGCCAGGGGGGTCCATTTTGCACATTTGGGTTGTGATACATTGTCAGTCACAGGTTTAGACTAACATAAAGGAATGCTTATGCACCCTGGTGCCATGAAATTAAGCAATGAGGCACAATGTGATGTTTTCCAGAGGTGTAAATAACTAGCTTTGCACTAGTCTGGTGATAACTGCAGAATGACTGTAGAAAATAGCCTGCCAATACCAAGTTCAAGAAGGTATTATTACGGGGAATGGTCTGTCAATAAGATCCCATCTTGTGAGTCCAAATGACTGGAGTGTGTTGGCTACATCTCAGTGATAACTTAAACCTAATTGACAGGGGCTACACTGCCTCCTGGGGCGCAGGAGGACTGACAGAGCGAGAATGGAGATTAAGGAAAGGAGTGAACAAAGGTGAGGTGAGGGAATGAGGTGCTTGCGTGCATTAGGGGATGAGGGGGTACAGCGGAAAAGGAGCCATGGAGGTGATGCGCAAGGGATCGCTGGTCAACTAGCAGCGAGAGCCGGAGCACTGTCACTTTTTCCGCTCGCCATGTCTGCTGGCCCTGACAGCAATCCATTTGAGGGCCTCATGGTACTAAGAGAGTGCTAAAACCCAATCAAACAGGCTGGAAGGAAAAAGGCGAGACGCCAGGGCCCAGCCGGCTTCCACTTGTGTGAGCAATTCACCCCAGACTGACCCGTTCAGGCATCTTAAATAAGCCATGCGCATCATGGACGGCAGAAAAGCCACACTCGGGGACCTGAAGACAGCCATGTATCTGTAAAAGCTGGAGAGTGCTTTTTGAAATCAAAGAGGACTCCATGTTTGCCCTCATCAAGGTCAAATGAGAATGAAACAACATTTAAAGAAATGTAGAAAGAAATTCTATGTTTGTTGGACACAACTTAATGCTACCAACTAGAATAAGTTGTGTTTTTTTTCTCCCTAATTCTGTCAATTATGGGTTGACCTATTCATTTATGTTTGTTGTTGAGCTTTAGAAACATTGACAGATATAAAAAGAGATCAATTAAGCAACCAATAAAAATATCATAATGGGTAATGAAATATGGCAGATTAGCTTTCATAATACAGTTAAAA
Organism: Dicentrarchus labrax; assembly: GCF_905237075.1. Lineage (NCBI taxonomy): Eukaryota > Metazoa > Chordata > Actinopteri > Moronidae > Dicentrarchus > Dicentrarchus labrax. The sequence continues at coordinate 10,949,540 of NW_026136717.1, read as the reverse complement.
ATGCAGAAAAGATTTCCCTCCCTAACAGGATTACATAGTTTTACAAAAATCAATACTTACCAGCAGTGCGACTGCAGTCGATGCCACCTCAGAGAAGCTGCTCAAGTTCAACAAAAGATCAGAGGAAGTTAGCTGGTGAAAGCGTAATCAAATGGCATCTGTCAGTACTGTGAGCTGTGTTGGACAGTGTCTCCTGGCACCCTGGTTTGCTTTGGTTTTCCAAATGTTTGGTGAGAATGTAATTAGCTAGCACTGGGCAGACACAACCTCATTTGAGATGGGCTTCACTAGCGTTGTGTGTTTTTCTCTTCTCCTTCCCTTGTGTGTTATTGTACACAGAATTAACTCTGACAAAATGGTAATTAATATTTCCCCTCCATTGTTGAAGAGGAGAGGGGACGCAAGAGCCCTGGTGCCAGGATCCAAAGGAGGGCACTGCCAGACTGGCCATCTTGCCAGCTTTTTATTTTTGCTAGGAGAAAGTGTTTTTCAATAAGCCAACCTAGTGGTGTTTAAAATATATATGTGTATGTTTCTGTGATCATTTTGACCCAACTGTTTACAAAAGATCAGGAAATAACTGGTTTTAGTTTGGAGGCTTAGAATATTAAAACTGACCATTTATTTTTATTTCAGGAGGTGGGGGATGTGGGCAGGAACACCAAAAAACCAATACAGTCAGATGGTATATGAGAATGGAGAACCCTGCTGGCAAGGAGGTTCACGCAGTACTACAGTAAGTGTTTCACACAAAACCATACATACAAACCTACAGTAGACACACTCACAGTAGTGGGAGCATATGAGAGTACAAAGAGGCAGACATGAATAAACTAATAGACAGACAGATGAACAAATGGTACTAACACACTGACACACTGTCAAATACACAGATGGGTAGATGATACAGTAAAGGACGAGGGACCAGAAAGAAGTCGTTTGCACAGCTCATTAGAGTTCTACCCTAAATAAAAGATGTGATACAGACCCTGTTTGTATTGTAATTCATTATGGCAGATGTGGAAATTTTAGACCTTAAATGTAAATGTAAAAAGAATTATAGAAATTATGGTTTCTATCTATGTAATATTACGTAGTGGTACTTATTGTTAGGCAACGCAAATCCAGTAAATACTTGCACCACAAAACCAATTCCCTTGCTGCTATTATTATTATTATTATTAATAATAATAATAATAATAATAATAATTCACCATTGTTATGGCAGTTGTCATCATCGTTGTCGTCATCATCATCATTATTATTAGTCATTTTTTACTAGTAGTTGTTGCTATTGTTGTTGCTGTGCATCTCTGTCTCTGTATTTCTCTCTTTACCATCCACCCCTCCTCCTCTCCCTCTTTCTCTCCAACCCCAACCGGCCGAAGCAGACTGCTGCTTTCTGCTTCCTTTTTTTTTTTTCTTGCCGCTGTCATCAAGTGCTTGTTCTTAGTGGGAAGTGTTGGGTCATTAAAAATAATTTAATAAAATTAATTTTAATAAAAAAGGAGTACAGTCTAGACTTACGCTATTTTGAAAAGTGTCCTGAGATAACCTTTGTTATCAATAATTGATTGACGTTATACAGATATAAATTGAATTGAATTTGAATTGAATTGAATTGGATTTGAATTGAATTGATAAAACATGTCTCCAGTGCTGTACAGCATTTAAAGTATCATTCAGAATTATTATATATAATAATTAGTCCAACGTCAGTCAGCCTTTACTTGCTTTAAGTCTTTTTTAAAACAGGACATTATTTCTTATTTTCTCTGTTGTATAAGAATATCATATCATAGAAGCCTCTCTGTTTTCTAAACTGCTCCTGCTTTAATTGGTTGCTGATGCAAACTCAATTCTGTTTCACTCGGTTATTCATGTTTACCTGCTTACTTTATGAATTAAGTATAATGTACTTTTCGATCAGTTCAACAGTTACATCAACTGTTTCTCTGAGTTTTTCTTCTCTAACACAGTTAAGTTACTGTCCATGAAACTGGATGGTTTTCTTTGTTGTTGTTTTTTAGGATTTACAGTATTCTCCATATTCTTACTTACAGATACTGTAAATTCTCTTATGAAAGCCAAAATTAAAATAATGTCAGTCTCAAATAATATCCAGGGCATGACTATCACACACAACTAAAGGGCAGTCGCTAATAAAGGCCAGATAAAAAAACATTGTCTAGGGTGGAATTACCTGTAGCTTACTACAACAGCTCATATAACAAATTTGATATACTAGTAAAGTATAAAGTCCATGTCTGGTGTGTTTTTTCTTATTAACTACATATAAAGGGAAGACTTTTAATTTGAAAATTCTGGAGGAAGAGTTGAGTTTTATTCGTGGTAGCTTAACATTGTTTGGGGGAAAGGGCAAAGTGGAATGCTTGATATGGCTCATGCTGATTGAATTAGTACTGTGACAACAGGTAAACACATAGGAGGTTTTGACTTTGCATTAACTTGGGAAATGATTAATAAACACATGTATCTAATATAAGATTATTCCAAATAAAGACCTGGTTCTCTGTCCCTGAGGCAAATATATTTAAAGGAAATCACAGTAGTTTGGTCAGGTTTCTGCTGCCGCTCCAAAAAGGTGGACAGGCTCTCCAGAAACAATGTCCTCATTACTCTAGATAATCCACACAACCCACTGTCAAGCGTTTTCATAGAGACTACTAAAGTGGGCCTAGATGAGCAAGTCCTCAGAGACTTTTGACACATTACTCATAGGTCATAAATGATGCCGAACCCTCTTTTTACATCAGCCCACAAAGATTCTTAAACTATACATTTTAGAAAACCCTCCTCCCACCACAGAAACCAAAAGATACTGTCGATAAAGACTTCAAAAATCCACCTTACAAATAAATACAACTTAAGTTAACTGTACAAAGAGGCCACGCACTGCTTATTTCCAGAGGGAAAGCTAAAGAAAACAGCCAAATGAAGCTCCTCTCACCACATTCATCAGGGACAATTTGAAGCCTTCTCGCCCAGTCTGCTCTCTGCATGCCTCATTCTGCGCATGTGTATTTCAACAATGGGGAGTTAGTCAGTCAATCAGTAAAAGACATTCAGTCCTCATGGCCCACTCAGCAGCCTGGCAAAAAGATGTTTTGTTCAAAGCCAAATGATGGAAGCTGACTTGCTTTCCCCCCTCTGTCAGTCTTCATTGGTTTTATGGTTAATGTTGCTCCGGTTGCATTCTCCTGCAGCTCTCTCTTCTACTCCTCTTTCTATTTTCCCAGTATTCCCTACTCTTTCAGTCCCTTTTATGAGATCCATTTACATTTTTGTGTGAGAATTTGCTCAATTAAAAATGCAGCACATTTAATCATCTTATTTTCTGTGCCTGGCCCCCTCTTCAAATCAGAGTCCAATAAATGTCGTTTGCAAATGTATGTACTCAAGCCATCCAGGGGCCCCCCTTGAAAAGACTAAATTGAATTCCTTTGATACAACCCCCTAACCGTGTGCAGTCGGCATAAATGAGGTCTCGTCAGAAGTCGACGCTCATTATATTTGAAATGCTGAAACTCGTCTCTCTCTTTCAGCGGTGAAACACACTTTATACTTGAGTAGTGGGACCAGTGATGTATTGTTTCAGTGGGGGATATTGAGGTAATCCAAATTCAAGCTCCTCACAGTGTATCTTAAGACTCTGTAGGGAAGGGTGAACTCAACTGTTTCAGTTATTAATTAAATGCAAAGTGTTGGACTGTGACTGTTACATGTGAGCAGTGAGTTCAGCTACAGCTAGCCCAACTGTGGCTCCAGATCTAAACCAGCCTCTCCCATTGTTTAAATTCCGGTATATTGTACATTTCTTTGTAGATTTGGCCATTATTTCTATCTTATTCACCAACATTGGCAAGAAACATGAACCCTCATACGATCATACACGTTTGAAACAAACCCCCAGGTTTACCAAAGTTGGAAGAGAAAACAAAAGCGAACAGTAAAAGACAAATCACCCAAACTGTCTGCTGTGAACAGACAACACTATAGTGTCTTAGTTTCTGTAGTTGTCCACATATAGTTTTCCTGTGAAATGAGGGGATAACTGACGACATTTTGTGTGCACTCACTATCAATTTTACCTCCAGAGAAAACTTCTAGACTGTTTGCTTGTTTACAACCTGTCATGTTTCCTGCCCTTTTGTACTTTTTTAGGGCAACAGTTCTCAGCCACTACTTTTGATGAAAGCAGTGTTGTCATAAGCACTACAAATGCTACAAAAATAAGACCCATATCTATCTTTTGATTTTATTTACATTATTTTTCCACTCAACCTGTAGTCAGATGTACCCATTGTAGGGTGTTTTAGCTAGTGGGAACATTAACATGCATCACATTCATGTCTTAGGGGAGAGACAGATGAAGACAAAGAACCAAATAATGATGCAGCAGAAACCAAGACATTTTGATTTAACTCCAAAAATCTAACCAAATGCAACTCAGTAGCATCTTTGTTTAGACCCTCATTGCCTGTTTGTGACTCAGGCTTTTTGTTATAAATGAGTCTCCATGCTGAGACAACCCTGATGATGTCACTATGACATCATCTGGTTTTTTTTTGGTCAGATTTGACAAAGCTCTCCAAGAACACATGAGTAGTACTAACCACAATGTGTAATCTGATCTTCATGTGAAATATTTGTGGAGTGTCTCTTTAACATATATAACAGAGAGTCAATACAAAAGTACACACACAAACTTTAACTGTAAAACCACACAACCCCCCCCCAGCACTGATCTCTGGCACCTGCAAGTCAAAATTGAATTTCAATGTGCACAAGTACATAGGAAAACACTTGGTCTCACCAAGCAGCACACACCCACTTAATATCTCAGTGCAACAAGATACTAAGTGACATAACAAAAGACTCTATTTTTAATCCAAGTACGGGACAAAACCAAATCACCACTTGTACCAGCCTGAAACTTCAGCACAATAATACCTGTCAAGTTCCCGTCTCTCTCCCTCTCCAGGTGCTTTTGTTCGCCAGAGGGATCTGTTCAGGGTGCAATATGATGTGAGGGGTTGCTATGGAAACCCTCTATAAGTAAAATAAGTTGGGTTTTTTTTTTCCCTTCCACTCTCTTGCAGAGGGCGTCAAAGTCACCTATTAAAGTCATGACAGTCCTCGCATGTCCTGTTCACACGTGGGGAAGACAGCGGTGATGTATCATTCACAGCAGTCACAGCATCACTTTGGGTCTTGTAAAGTCTCTGATTGCAGGCTAGGCAGTGATGAAACTCTTCAAGTACAGTACGATCCTTTTATTTGACAAGAGGCCTGATCATGTTTGATTCACTAGTTCTGTAGTTTCGGCATAATTTATAGTAAATCCCATTTCTTCACAAAAGTTTGAAAATCATTAAAACAAGAGGTGGGACAGCGTCTTCAATCAGCCCCCTTTGGGAGATAAAACTGGCATGGCTCTTGACTCAGGCTAACTATGGCTCCTCTACAACACCACCTCAACTTTCCTTTCTTTGTGCTTTTCTAGGTCACACTGACATGCGGAACGGAGACAGCCTTGCGATCGGTGAAGGAGCCCAGCAAATGCCAGTACATCATGGACTTTCAGACTCCTGTGGCCTGTCAGCCGGTGCTAAAGCAGCGGGGCATACACAGTGAACTGTGACCTCTTCCCTCACTGGCCTAGCCTAGATTAACTTAGCCCCCTCCCACCGCACCCCCTTGGCTAGCCTGCGGTGACAGGCTGGGGTCCTGAGGGTCCCCTCTGACATCTGTGTTGTCAGAACATATATACTTCCAAGTAAGTCTTGCTGAGGTCAGAATCAGATTTTCAGTAACACTGCTCCTAGACAACTTTAGTTTTCATTGATTGTTACAGTACTGCTTTACATTGAATATTTGAATACAGCATGTATTGAATCATTTCATGTACACAAGTATTCACACTGCAGTATATTCCTTATTCGTGTTTACACTTAAGGCCCAGCAAGATTACTATGTAAATAATTGAATAAATAAAGTGAAACCAGATCACTTGCTAATGACATTGCCACTAATGTAACTGCTGTATCAAATCAGTGCCCATGCATGGGCACAAATAAAAGGAATGTGTCCTTCTACTTCATTCCAGTGGCTAACTTACTCAGGCTTACTTAACTCTTAAAAGAGAAGTCTGGCAATATTCAATATTTGTCTTATTGTCTATTAATTCCTTGAAAAGACCAAAACCAAAAATGATTTGATCCTCCAAACAAGTATTGCCTGTTTAGCCAAAGCCTGATATAGCTTAGCATAGGCTCCATTGAAAACTATTTAAAACACATCAGTGAGTCGCACTGTTGCACATGTTTCTTCATTACCACGGACATGAGAAGTGTCAATCCCCTATAGATCAGGGGTGCTGATTGTGTATTAATCCGCAGCTGAAAATAGTCTAAAACAAATAGTAACTAGAGGTAAATAGGGCTATTTAATTGTTTGAGTAATGTTAAAAACAAAACACAGTTCTCAGCTGTTTTAGGGAATTATTTAGCTTCTTTTTAGAGAATGTAACTATATATTTGTGACCCGTGACAAGAACAAATAGACTAGGGTAAGGAAGTCAGAAAGTATTGAGACTGTTGGCTTCAGTACTGTTTTCATTATATGTATTCCAGTGTATTTACACTTAAGCCTCAACAACATTACTATGTAGATAGTCAAATCAATAAAGTGGCACTGCAAGTAATGTAAATGCTGTATCAAATGACTGCTCAAGCACAAATAAAAGGACTGTCCTACTTTATTATAACCATACTTTAATTCTTTCTTTAATTCTGCTTTTACTGCAACAGTTTTAATGGCTCGTGTATTATTTCCTACACAGTTACACAGTAAAACATCCTAAAACGTGTTTTTAAAAATAAAAAATGAATGCTGTGTATGATGTTGTTATGTAACAGATTGTGGGGTTTCTGCAGCAGAGCCCTCTGCTCATTAAGGGGGAGCTAAATCAGCTGTCAGGTATCCAATAGGCTGCCTGATATTTTCCTGCCCTGCTGGGGCAGCTGGGTGGCTGTTTGCCTGCTAGCAATGCAATAGCCTGGGGCCCTGTTGCCCAGGGACTGCTGTTTTTTATTTATCTGGCTTCAGCTCCCATCCACATTCTCAATTTGATGGCGAATGTAACTTTTTAGGTTCAGCTTCGGTTTTCTGAATAATAGGTTTGTTTAAGGTGTCAATAAAGTCGGACGCAAGACATTCCTGCAAACAACTTCTCTAAACTAACCTCACATGTAAGTCTACTGTAGGTACTGTTTTTCTGAGGATGTAATCCATTTTGATTCCTCAACATCTCTGCAATAACACAATATCACTGTGTATTTTAATCTCCCCCTCATTCAACGTTTCAAATAGGCAACAGATGCCAAAGCTGATGTCAGCATAAAAAACACTTAGTCTCCACAGGCTCCTAACTCTACCAACAGCTGGAAATGCTGCCAATCACACAGACAGTGTCAAGAGCAGCACTCTGTCTAATATTACATTACTGGCATCTGGACAAAACTTTATATTGCATCATTGCCATATGGAGACCATGTGATGGTGTCTCATAAATAACTTTTCCTTGGATAAAACCTGCTCCAACAAAGGAACAGAATCAACAATCTGCAGGGTATCAACAACTCCTCACTTTACTGAATGATCATCATGTGTTAAATTACTTGCGTGCTTCACCCCACACAGTGTGGGTGGGAGCCACGTTGGAAGACTGCAGTTTAAATGGACAGTTGTTTGGAAAAAGAAGAAGAAAAAAAAAACTTTCTGTATTGGGTTTTTTTGAACTGGCTGGCCATTGATGTGTTGCTGCGGATCAGAAAAGGTAAGGAGGGATTTGTGGGAAGGATTCAGTAGGGAAACTGAGCACATGCTGAGCGCGCACACACACACACACACACACACACACACACACATACTTACGCACCTCCATTCAGCACATTTGCACATGAAGGGGCAGGGATGGAAAGTCTTTCCAGTTGAGCGTGGGCGTATTTGTGTGTTGACTCCAAATTGCTAAAAGGGCCCAGAGGCTTTATATTGCATTAAATCTCCGACTCAGCTTTGTAGAAACTAGTTCAGGGTACCTGTTCTCTGGAGTGGGAGACGCCGAGGCCTTCGTCTGACTGACTGACTGACTGACTGACTGACTGGTTGACTGGTCGACGGACGCCCACCACAACCCTGCGCCGCTTTCACTCTTTTGAGATTGTTTTTAAGCTTCCTCCTTTGAAGGCAGGCCAGTTATACCCTCAGGGCTGAGAGGGAAAAAAGGGCGCTCGCGTTGAGTCGGCGTGCGGCAGTCACATCCATCTCCCTCGTGTCCACGCTTACTCCAATCTATTCAGTCACGATACTGACGCTTCACAGTCAGCCTCTAGCCTACATATTCTCTGCAAACAACACCACTGAAAGGCGTTTGGTTTGTGAGAATACAGTACATACAGTATGTACAGTTTCAGGCCTACACTCACTGCTCTATCAGGCTGTAGTACCGATACTATTTCTGTGACTGATATGTTGTCATGACTAGCGTTATTTGCTTTTATCGTGTCTAATATTAAAGTCGATGGAATCCTGTTTTTCTTTGGAGTAGGTGAACAACTGAAGTCACTGGTTAGCATTTTCTTCCAGAATTGAGATTGGTCATAGACACTGTTTGATTTAGCAGGTCTTGGTCAATCATATTATTTATTTCTCTTTCTCCGCCAAATAGTTCAAATTGGCTTTAGAATAACATTAACACCTTTTTTTTTTAAATTATCAGTCAATTTTGTCAATTTACTTAAAAGAAACATTTTTCCTTAAACCTGCAAGAACAGATGTTTTTAGCCACTTGGAGGCAGCAGCAATAAGCTGACATGCTGGATCACCTTTTAAGTCAATGTGGCGAAGCTGTTAGCAAACTGTTTACCTATTTGCACATTTAGCAGATACAAAGAAACAGTAGCACTAATTTAGAAATCGTGTTTCTGGCCACCTAATAAGTCCGATATTCACTCTCCTTTTGACTCTGTTTTGGTCTCCACCAACTCTGGAGGGAAATATCTGCCTCTCTTTAGCAGCTAAATGCTAAATGTTCACCAGCCAGTAGCTGATGTTAGCTGTTCTGTCTGTCGGATTTTTAGAACTTTTTCACTAATGGACACTGATGAGAGCATCGAGACTGAAACAAAACAATAAAGCTGAGGGCCCTAAAACCAAACCAATAACAGGCGCTATAAAGCTCTGTAGAGCTGAACTGCAGAGTAAGGCGATAATTCTCTGAGTTCATCACTACAGGAGACCCTCTTTACATTACATGTTGTCATTTGATCTTTTATGTTAAATTACTGATTGCACCAGCTTTAATGTTACTGCTAGCCTAACAGTAGCACAAGCAGAGAGGTATTTATAACTCGCTGTGTACAGTGTGTACGGAATTAAGCATAGCTGCATTATTATGCATTATATTCCTTATACTTTTCATTTATAAGAGGCAGAATGTTATTTCTGGCTTTGAAGTTGCTCCATTGTGTCTTAATTAAGGTTTCTGAGAAGCTGAGGGCTTCTTCCACACAGGCTTATTCTGTTTTACTGTGCAATATTTCAGAAAAGCAACAAAACAAGTCGTAATAATGGCAAAGGCTAATAACAGTCTGAGGCATTACCTTTAAATCTACACTATGTCAAAACACTGGTGGATATACTGTAGAGTATCAGCTTCAGAATCACACGTTGCATTACTCAGTGAGAGAGCATGTTGACACCATATAGGAACGAAGAGGAGTGAGAGAATTAGAGATGCAGATGAACAAAGACTAATATTGACACGAGGATGGGAAAGAGAAGGGGGGGAGGGGGGGAGATACACAGACAAATAAACAGAAGCAAAAATGACAGAACGGGACGAAGCTTGAGGGAAAACTGCTTTGAGAGGAGGAGAGAGACAAACTGACTCAGTAGAAAACAGCAATGGGAGGAGCAGAGGGAGAGAGAGAGAGACGTGAAACTGGGAGAGGGAAGGGGGGAGGTATAAGCAACACTGCCTATCTAGCGGAGGGTAAATGTTTCTGTGTTTGTGCTGTCACGTCGGCGAGCGAGGCTCAACACTTCCCCTGTGGAGTGGATGAGTGTAAGCGTGTCGCGGTTGGAGGCTGGAAGGCCGAGCTGTGATAGCATGTGGTTACCAGGGGCCTCCCGCAGTTGGCTTCTCCCACTTACAGTAGAGGTGGCTGTTTGAGAGGAGGTGCAGGGCCTGGGAAGCCAGGCAATAAATGGGCACGGTTAGATTCTCCTTAAATTACATAGAATAACTGTAATATTGCCGGCATATTCAATTAAGGACAAATACTAACACTGCCACAAAGGTTAGTCATATTTAATGTCAGCTTATAGCTTGTTTGTTGCCGGAGCTCGGCCGAGGCCAGATCAGAGCCTAAAGTGCAGGAGCACTGCTTAAAAAAAAATCAATTGTAAAATGATTTCTAATGTCAAGAGGAGCAATGTGAGTTATGACAGCATATATCAAACAAAGACAAAGACTGTGCTGACAAAAAGGAACAGTGGTTACAAATTGAAACTAACCAACAGGGATATGAAGGAAATCAACAGCTTTGCGAGCGGCTGCTAATCTGCATAAAACCTAATAATGTCATACCTTTGTCGCGGTGTTTGCAAAGGGGATTCAGTTTGCTCAAAGGCTGATTTGCATTTTAAAAAATACAACGATTCTTTTTTTTTTTTTGAAGGGAGATGATCGGCAGAACCCCCAAAAAAGTTGTTGCCTTTCCTGCTCCAGTTTTCTGTTAATAAAAAGTTAATTAAAGAATGCAGAAGAGTATGCAAATGAGCTGGTGATTATATAGCAGAGTCCCTATAAGTTTTAAAAGTGTTGTAAATTGCTTTTTTTGGTGTTATTGTATTTTTTAAATCCAATTTTCATTTATTTTCCTTCTGCAAATAAACACAAATCAAAACCAAACTGTATCTCAAATATCTTCAAATAAAAACCTAAAATAATGAGCTCAGGGACCCGCTAACAGCAGATAATCGGTTCATTTTTGCTGCTTTCAAACATTAGTTATAAATAAAAACTTGATTCCACATCAGGTGCTAAATCTCTATATTTATTTACTTTCATCCATCATCAGAATTTTAACTTAATGAAATTAATTAGCTCAGTTTGTCGTTTACAGGAGAATGCAGACAGTTCTGTCTTGGACCACACTCAGTAATATGAGAATTTTTAAATAAATGTCATGTAGGTGTCGGTGTGTTTATGTGAATGTACAGTATGTGTACTGTTGCAGATGATAATTTCAGCTGTTGTGGTCTGGTCCTGTGCCCATCAGCGTCACATAAATAAACCCGTTGACATGCTGGAACTTGATCAACAGTTGCAATCCAAACACTTTCCTTGCCCTTCTGTGGCTGTTTCTCCCTCAGCAAATTGTTGTTTTTTCCCTCTTGTAGCCCCCATTAGGATGATAGATGAGAGGAGATGCAGAGCGGATGGTTAATCTTTCAGGGAGAGAAAGACCAGAGAGAGAGGAGGGAGGTAGAGAGCGTTGTGCCATGTACATAAATAAACAGGATGTTGGGATTTAGCAGGAAAATGTGTGGAGGGAAGACGCCGCTCACAGATAGAAGACAGAAGGCCGAGAAAGAGAATAGCGGGCCCGAGTGAGGAGATGGAAAGTGATTGAAACGGAACAATGTGAAAAACAGATGGAATGAAAAGGAATGAAGAAAGAGGGAGAGAGAAAGTGGGATATAGCGAGGGGGAGAAGGAGAGCAGCGGGATCCTGGTGGGCGAGGGGAGGGGATTCTGGAGGGCTATATTAAGCTCAGTTTCTCCACAGGAGCTGCTTAATGAGCACAGAGTTTGTAAGTAATTATTGGTTATCAACCTGATAATAGTCATTGCTCCATTTTGTGTAGCAGTTTCCACATACTTATACAATTATGGCAATTATTAACGAAGCAGCGTCTTTGCGTCGCCGCTTTGCATTTCAAACAGTGTGGACAGGCTTCTTTTTTTTTTTTTGTTGCATAATGCGGGTTCCATAGGGAGGGGCAAGAAAAAGTCCATGCATTCTTCTAAGCAATAGGGTAAACAATGAAGAGCCAATTAAGCTTTCAAAACAAATACCAGAATTTCATTTAGCAAAGGAGGAAGCCGAGACTGTGGATCAAAACCTCGCTAGCTTTGGCAACGGCTAATATTTGCTGACGCGGTCATCGCTTAATGCCCCCCCAAATTTAGATCCCCTTGCAAAAAAACAAGAGAGAAAAATGGTCAGAATTGAGTGTTAGCATGCTGCAGGGAGGGTTAGGGAGGAAAAGGGACGAGGACGAAGAGTGATGGGGGAGCCAAGTGTGCACGGCAGCCTCCGCTGTGCGGGGAAGTCATCCATTTTAAAGGGCTGCAGCAGAGTACCTGCTAGCTTTTCATTAGCAGGTGGGACACACTGATAGGATCGGAGGATGCGGACGGATGGCCGGCCAGACAGACAGATGGCTCTCTGCTCCATTACCCAGGGATACAGCGCTGCACTGGACACATCATACTCTCCACTCCACACACACACTGGATTGTAAGGCACACAAAAGAAAAGAGCACTTGACTCTTTTAAGGGAAGAAAAGAGGCAGAAAAAAAGCACAAAGAGATGCATTGGGATGATCTACAAATCTGCAAAGAGCTGAACAAGAGATGTGAACACTGACAGCGTAGCCTCAGGATTTATAGCTACAGAGTTTTTGTGAATGAAATCTGTCTCTTTAAATAATAAGGCTTGGTTTTTTTTCCCTCTTTTGGAAGTATTGGATTTAAATTTGAGATGAGTGCTGAGAGGGAAAAGATACACGATAGGCTGTTCAGCTGAAAAAGCAAAGAAGTCAGCGGTTACTTTTCCACACTATGTTTGATTCAGTCATCAATTACTGTACAGCAGCAGCAGTCGTGATAAATAAAAGTCAACAACTGACTAACTGCGAGGCCCCGTCACTGGCACTCATCCAGCACCCGCTGCCTCATATTGAGTTATAGAACTACAGTATCCGGCTGCCTGTATACACACATCATTGATCTCTATAAGTTCTTCTTCAAAGTGTACACATTTGATCAAAGGTAGTGGAGGGTGGATGGCATTTTTCGAAAGCAAAAAGACCAGCCATACACCTGAGGAAGAATGTGGGGGGAGGGTGTCTCTTCTGCCACGACAGATCTGGATCAAAAGTACCTATTGCAGAATCAAAGTCAGCGCCATCAATATTTCATCACAGGAGAACCTGCCGGTCGTCGCCCCCTCCCTCCCTCCCTCCCTCCTGCAACCTTTCCTTTTCTGTCCTTTCCTTTCCTAGCCTACTATATCGGTCTTCCTTCAGTCTGTCATTGGATCCTGGTTACTGACAAATCTTATAGATGATGCCGCCTTTGGGACATTTCTGGTAAAATCTTAAAGGGGCAGTCCTGCAATTTAGGGTTACACCTTCACATAGAGATTTTAAAAGAGGGGGACTGACTCTGTGAGGCTGTACTTGCTTTGAGCGAAATGCTAACATTAGCATGCTAACATGCTCATAATGACATAGTAACATGCTTTGAATATTAACTAAACATCAGCTGGTAATGTTTGCTATGTTTCCCATCTTAGTTTAGCATGCTAACATTTATTGATTAGCACAAAGCAAAAACTGGGATTTTGCTCTGAATGTGGAGTTATAATAAAGAACGAATTCCAACCTCGTGGTGGCGCTATAGAGTCAGAAGATCACCAAAGTCAGTTGGAATCATTATGTTAGGAATGCCTGTACAGTATTTAATGGCAATCCGTCCAATAGTTGTTGAGATATTTCAGTCTGGACCAAAGTGGTTTCTGGACCAACCGACAGACCACATGCTCTAACCGTGGTTTAAAAAACACAGAATGAACAACATGGAAGCAGCAGAGACCAAGATATCCTGTCTTTTTGTCACAGGTATGTATGGCTCCTACATTGCCCACAATGCAACTTGACAGTATCTTTCATTATTATAAACCCAGATAACCCTTAGATTTGTTTTGGGGGGGGTTATACTAGAACTGAACTAGAACTAACTCAACTGTAGCGAGATGAAACATTTCCCTTCTTTGTTATGAAGGAATGCTGTTTAATATGGAGTAAATCATCCTAAAGAAAGCCAACAAAAGTTACATTAATGGCCTGATTATAATGATCTGTGTGAGCTCAGTTTTAGATGATATGGGTTCTGTTCTACTTGATAATAGCAATGACTACAAACAGGGCAGAACCAGCTTTAGTTTAAAAAAAAAAAAAAAAAAAATACAGACATCTTTTGGCCTTCACTTCAACAACCAAGCCTCCATCACACAGCCTGCTAAATTGTCAGCAGTCTCCAGGTTCAGTCTAATTAAGGCCAAACGATACCGACAGATCCAGCTGTTGAGACTCTGTCTGTGCACAGAATAAATGATGAAATTTTGTGTCGGCATACACAAAAGATTAAAACTTATGAGAAATCTATGCAAATAAAACTCCAACAAGTTAAAAGTACTTTAGCTAGACAGTATGTCATATTCATGAATACAACCCCAATGTGTCAGAATTTGGATTCTTCTCCGATCCCAAAACGGAGCGGGAGCAACGTTCACGCTGTGCAGAAAGTAGGCTACGCTGTGCTTAACATGGCACCACACCGACTAATACAGGAAGAGGTTAAGTTAATGCATTCGGGGAGAGAGAAAGAGAGAGCAAGTGGGGGAGACTGCCCCCCCCCCACACACACACAACGGTATTAAGGGAGTGGAGGGAAATGAAACTTTGCATTATTTTTAGAAGGAAATTATGTCTGTGCATCTCAGTAATTATAAAGCAATTCAGAACTGACTGATAGGCCTCCGGTGGACTTTCTTTTTCTCCTCCCTACTCTCGCAGCCTTATCTTTTCCCACCACAACTGCACAGACTCCTACATGCATTTTAATATGGTAATTATCGAGTGAATTCTAAACATTAACCAAAAAGGAAAAGCTGGCGAAAGCATTTAAAATGGGATTCAGCCACCAGTTTCCTATATCAACACAACTCATGCTTCTCGCTTCCTGATTAGGAGGATTTATTCAGGGTATTTATAGCCCCTATCTCTTTTGTGTCTGCTGGCAGGCGTGCTATTTACAGTATTTTGCTGCCGTCATTTGGCTGATTTGCAAACGTGATAAACTTAGTCAATGAATGAGGGAGCTTATTATTAAAAAGAAGGATACCATTGTTTAGCACGGGAGAGCACTGGCCAGTGTGAGGCATCTATTCAGTCCACATGCATTGTTGCACAACAATAAAGAATACTTGTGGAAAGCTGAGTTTGCAGATTGTTATTTGCTTTTTACCTCCCGTAGACTACACCTCAGCTGGGGAGAAAAGTGCTGTTTGACAACCTCGGTCCCAAAGTTGTTTTTTGCCAGCTAAAATAAATGGAAATAGAAAGAGAGAGAAAGAGCGAGAGGGGGAGGCGAGGACCTCCCTACGGACTCCTCTATCTCCAGGCAAGTTTTTCTCTTGTTTGATGGAGCTCAACAGACAAGAGTTTTCTCACTGAGGCAAAGTTAAGGGGAAGCGGCAACTGCGGTGCCAAGTCTGAAAAACATCTTAGCTCACAGTTTACCAAAAATCGGTTGCAGGGGAAGTCGCTCCTTTTCTGCTTTGTTTAAGAGGTCGTGGAGGCCAATAGATCCATTTGTTTCAAGTTTATGTTGGAGTGGGTTGGACCTGGATGCTCTTCTTAGAAATCCTCTCTCACTGGAGCACACGTCTGCTGTCAGTCTCCTTCTCTCTCTACCTTCAGCGGTGGTATTCAGTTATTCCGTTAGGAGGAAGCGAGGGGGTTTTAATAGAGTATAAAAGCTCAAAATCTAAAATATTCTCTACACAGTGTAGCTTGTAGTTTGTGAGACTAAATTCCAGGGTGGTCCTATATCACTTTCTGAATTCAATTTCACTGTTCAGCTGTGTGACTTCTCCTCCTCCTATATTTTCTTGCAGAAAACACAGTGAGTCTCAACTGAAGGAACTAATGCAGAGGTCAGACCGCACGATATCAGCTTGACTCGACAGACGTGACAGGAACAAAAATGAGCTTTGGCCATGACAATAGCTCCTTTTTTATCCATGTATTATGTGTTTTTTTTACTCAGGGGTATTACACCAAAAGAATGTCACATGCTTAAAATGCAGCATGCACCCTTCTGATACCACGTAATTTATTAGCTGCTCGGAAGTTGCTTTTTTTTATTGCCCGCCCTACTCAGACTCTGACAAAGGGTTTAAGCTGAGCCCGGCCATACAACAATTATAGCAATCATACAGGCTTGGTAATATGTGCTTATATATGTAATGTAAAACTAAAAAAGTCCCAAATAGACGCAGGTCTCCTTTACTAGCCTGGTGTGGCTGCATGTTATGACAAATAAACACAGGTCTCCATTAGAGGCCTGGTCTGGATTATATAGAAATTATCAGGATGTATGAAACCTCTTAGAGCCCACCGGGTCGTCCACTTGAGTCAGTTCTAAGCTGCTTAGATTGCCTACACAAACATCAATGTTAAAACTTATGTCAATATGGACGTGCTACACATCGTTAGATCAGTTAGATTCTCCACAGTTCTAAACATCAGCACCAAAGTATAATTCATTGATGAACAAAAGATGGAAAAAAGTGCAGACTCCCAACCTTTGAAGCGGTCATAAAGTCTGCACCATACGGTCCATTCCTTGATTATTTATATTCCGTTAGTTCATGGGGGTCCACCAATCAAAAGAATCAAATGAATCCCAGTTGTTAATATTTGAAGTCTGATGCTTGCTGTTTGTATGCTGGGTGCCGTAAATCTTCAGCTGTCGCAAAACGATGTTTATATTCAAGCTTCATGGCGCCGGCACAGAGAAAAAAGTACGACATGGAATTCAAGCTGTTAGTTGTCAAATTTGCTCAACAAAACTCAGGAGAAGCGGCACAATTTGACAGTATTTCCTAACTTTGCTGAGCAAAGGTTTTGTGCTAAAGGAATTAAACACATGTCCCTAATAGACGCCTGTCCCTCATAAAGGCAGAGGGAGTTCAGTGATTTAAGCAAATAAATGCCCGTGGCTATTATTTTTGAGTTTTATGTGAATATATTTTTAATGCACATTTATCAGATCAATACTCTGTATTGGAAAAGGTATGGGAAAAGGAAAAAAATGTCTCTACTTTCTATGATTGGTTAGGGTCTGCCATGTCTCTTGGCAAAAAACACTATGATCTCTTAATTCGACAGTGATCATCTTGAAAGATGGAAATATCACGTATTCTGATCTTGGCAATAAGATTTGATTAAGATTCAGCCGTATCAGTATGTCTCAGTTGTGTGTTTCTATTGTGTTTTCCTCCAGTCCTGGCATACTGTAGCCTTACTCTTCACACTTCTATCCTCTCTGTACATATCTACGATTCCCACGCATGATTTGTCCTTTCTTCCGTCCCTTTCTCTGTCTTCCTCTCTCTATCTCTTCCTCCCTCCTGGGTTAGCTTTGCAGCCTAGCCTGTGGGCCCAGGGATGTTGTATTAATTAACTCGCCTCACTGCACTCTCATCAAGCTGCCGGTAAATGGCCCCGCTCCAAGTTTCCCTCCCGGAGCGCACCAAGATGGCAGCATCCGTAAACAACTTCAAATTTACGGTACTGCAGTCACAGTGGCGAGGCCCCTGCTACTCCTTACACTGAGGGAAGGCAGGCTGGAGCGTGCAATTCAAACAGAGCCTCTGCATGCTGCTGTGTGGTTTAATATGTAAATGCATTTTCGTTAGACACAAACTGCCATCGCAGTCATCTATTTTTCCTCTACTTCTCTGACGTCTGTGATTTGCAATTGCTGCTCAGAACAAAGTGCAATCTTCTTTAATGTGCACTGCGGTACAGAATGTGCCTATTGCTCAGCGGTGGAGCAGTCATAAACAACTTTGTATACCTTTTACGTGGCATGATTAAAATGGGAGCAAATCTTTGTCAATATTAACATGGTTTGACAAGCAGCCATGCAAATGACTCTGCTCCTCAGAGAGAGTGCAGACTGTAATGAGGTAAATACTACGCTGCGTTTCTGTAGCATTCAAGCTGAGCTGCTGAGGAAACTAAAGGTGGATAAATACAACCCACGATCCCAGGAGGATTTCCAAGCCCTACTTTTGCTTTGAATAGCCGCTACACATAATAAATTCCAATCAGAATGGACATTTTTAATAGTGTTTGTTAGAAAAGCTAATTAGTTTAAAGTGTTCCTTTTTTGGTTTGTTTTTTCCCCTATGCCATGTTTACCTCATCGTCTGATGATTAAAATTTATTTAATTCATTTTTGGAGCTTCGCAAAAACAGGTCATTATGTTTTACTCACTGTCATGGATGGATTACTGAACAAGATAAGTAGGCACAGGAATAGGGACCCAAGTAGTCAGGGGGACCCTCGGCAGAAAGTGACTCCTCATTTCAAGTTTGACTGCAAACAGAGAGAACAGCTGAGAGTATAGCTTTACCTGAGAGTGATGCAAAACGACTACAAAGAGATGCAAAATGACAACAATTACACAAAAATAGACACTAAACGACTATAAAGAGATGCAAAAGACTGCAAAGAGAAACAAGATTACTACAAAGAGATGCAAAATCACAAGAAAAAAAACAAAAATAGATGCAAAAATCCCAATAAAGAGGCTCAAAATTACCACAAAAATATGTAAAATGACAACAAAAAATAAATATAATCGACCACAAAGAGATGCAAAAAGAACATAACAGCTACAAAGACTTATGGGAGTCTTTCAGTGGGGATGTCCTGCCCCTTTGTACTACTGGAGATGTGCAGGGCCTTATTACATGTCTTTGTCCACGCTTTTCCTTTCAGCATCTTCACACTGAATGCAAGCTCAGATGGTCAGGAGCATCTAAGTGAAATGCAATAAGCTGAGAAACTGAGTGTGAGTCACGCTACCAACAGTGCAACACAGCAGCTCTTCATTCTGAAGGCCAAGCACAGAAATACACCAACCAAGCATCATCCATAAACAATGATCTGAGGCTTCTTTTTTTCCTGTGGACATGGCTTCTGTCTGTTTTCTCTCTCGGTGGCAGCAGTGGATGAAAATAGCCCTAACAGAGACACACCCAGAAGAGAGTCAAATCAAACATCATTATTCCCTGGGTAAATATTGTGAAGAGATCTCATCTCCACTGGCTGCAGAGGAAATGAGGGACGAGGCACTATTCCTGGTGTGCTCTGGTCAACCTTAAATCAGACGTTATTACAGGAGAACAGACGCTGGCGAAGCAGCCGGCAGCTACTTCACCCACAACCTAGCAGACACGTAAACACCGCAATGCAAAACTCACATTGCATAAATGTATGGACACATCTTTAACATGCAAAATGCATCCAGATGTGCAACACGCTGAAACTGACTTCTAGGACAAACAGGCACACTCATGCCGAGCTTTCATCAAGGCCTCATGCATATATCAGCATGCACAGTGGGGTGTTGCAATCTGTCAAGAGTGTCCAAAAAGCCTCTCTGTCCTCATACATGCTTTTGGTTGCTTTGTAAAAAAAAACATTGAAACGCTGCTGCAGTCAAAGGGAAAATTAAATTACCGTAGTAAACCTGACAGAAGGTGCCCTGCATTGGCCACCGTTGTCATTCATATCATTGTGCTGCAGTGGTAGCAAATGGGCAGAACTGCAGCAGCTCATCAGATTGTGCTGCTGATGAGAGAACCTGACACGTGCTGAATCCAGCTATGGCTGCTACACAACAGGAGCACAACACAGTGACATGTATCATCAACATTATAATAGAGGAGAAACTCACAACAGTGCAGCGGCTGCAGCTACAATATTTTGTTTTCAATGATAGCTAATAAAATGTTTAGTATTGTTTTATGGATATCAGTGCCATATTGGAAAGCCGTGTCAGTGATTATAAAAACTGTAAATGTTTAACTACATGACTGAATTTGCACAACAAGCACAAGCCCTTGAATCCACTCACGGACTTAGCATCGCTGGATTTATACCTTCTTCGACACCCTTCTTGAATCCCTTGAAAGACTTTCATCCATTTGCTTTGATTGGCAGTTTCATGGTTAATTGTGTGATGGATTGTCGCTTACAGTGTCAGCACAGAGGAGTTACCCAAGGGTCTCTTTTGGGTCCTTTCCTGTTCACTATACATGAATGAAATTGAATCCCATTTAGGTATAATATGACTGTCATCAGCATATACTCTAATGCTCAAGGTATACACCTGGCTATCGAAAAACTGTAGCTTGCTTTTAATAATATTAAAAATTAAATAATCTTAACCTTCGAATTAGCATTTTTTGTTAAACTTATACTGAATTAGCATACTATTTGACAAAACTGATCTATGTCAAAGCATCAATTGCAAATTGAAGGTGAAGCTAAATTCTAGAAGATAAGCCCACTTCCTACATCCTTTGAATGTAATAAGGTGCAAGCTATCCGTCTCTAATATAATATATATATATATATATATATATAATATAATTTCACATAACTTATGAACATGTTTTACTCCAAAAAGCCCCAGGTCCTATCAATCAATATCCGGTTTGTGTAGATACACACATTTTTGATTTGCAAATTGGACACACTTTGTAAAAGAGGGCTCTTGGTGCTCAGTAAATCTTTCCTAATGTAAATTATGTTTGAAATGAAATATACTGTACATAATTCTGTATTTGACCTTTAACTGCAGGACGGTATGGATTTAATCTTTAAACTTCTTTTGAAAAGCAAACAGTGTTGACCATTTTGCCAAAGAGAAGCTGACCTGAGTTCAAAGTCACAAGTAGTATTTCAACATTCACCACAAAACTTTTCAGATTAACTAGTTCTCAGTGAAAAAATGTTATATCCGTTTCACTTAATTTAAATATTCTTGCACATTTTTCTCATTGCACCACTGTGTAAATCTATAGTAAATCTGCCTGCTGTAAATTCTTTTGACCAGCAGGGGCCCCTTGTGAGCACTTTCAGCCAGAAATGAACCCATTTTCAAAAACTATTGGCTGGAAAGCCTCGTTGATTCAAGAAAGCATCACTAAAGAACAAGACTTATCGATAGCAATCACTGGCAGAACAGCCTCTGCCCCTGAGATGGGGACTGGAGTCCTCATTAGTTTACTCCGAACTGAAACTCATCTTTGATTTCCAAAGTCAACAGTCAGAGGCATGGATTTCCTCTCTGTTCTCCTCAGACTATTGGCGGGAGCTGAGAAAAAGGAGAGAGAGGAGAGAGACAGACAGTGGAAGAAGCTATGTTCTGTTGATTGCCGTCCTCGTGCCGGCGGCTTGCGACAGCAGCTATTCTTGGGGCTTGTTTTTGCGTGGGGGTAGAGAGAGAGAGAGAGAGAGAGGGAGAGATTTTGCCATGGCACTGCAAAATGAGAAATGACACGGTTCCCCCAAACATGGCGCCTCATCGGCCTGTTATGGATTAGTTAAGGCTGTTATTCTAATCTGCACCCCTTTTCTTCACTGCCTCATTATGGAACGGAGGTGCCAAGGCCTCATAGGGAGAATAACATGGAGCCCTGGTAAGAGTCGTTAGAGAAGATAGATGGAGCCTTGTTGATGGAAGTCGTTGCTGATCTGACAGGGCTGGAGGAAGCCAAGCTCCATCCATTTGTGATGTAAGAACTTAAATCCAATCACTGAACATGTTTGACCGTGGACTGCAAGAAATAGGAAGACAGCAGAACAAGGTCCTGTTCTGAGCCGAACGTCTTTGATGTCTGAGAAATGGAAATATGATGCAAAAGAGAAGCATTCAGCATTGTATACGACACTATGTAAGCCACATGGAATTTCCTTTCAGTGGCAGTGAGAACAGAGGGAGATTTCTGCATGCTGTACATAAAAAAAGGTCTCATTTCCTTTGAACTTCAACATTTAATTAATTTCAAGCTGGACAAAAATGCTACTTTAACTCCATTTCACTCGTTTTGAATTTATGCGCAATCAACAAGGACTGCTCATTACCACTTATCCTCTTAAACAGACAGGTGCAACGAGTCTAACCCTCCGTCACCGCTGGTTAAAAAGAATATTTTAGGCCATGCTTAATGGAAGAACCTCACACAAAGAGAAGGTACTTGTGAATCTACGTGTGAATTATCCATGACACCGGGCCATTAAAGGGATCATATACAAGTCACATAAAGGACCACTATTCATCCACTCCACCCCAATCAGCTTAAAGGCCTTTTCATTTAAAATGCTCAAGAGCGTTTCATCGGTGAATGAAAGACAATGTTCTACAGGGGACAAATACTCAGTGAACAACTGCGCACGGAGCACACTGTAAATCAGAGGAAAGATAGATAAATGACACAAATGCAGAAGGGTTGAGTGGTGAGGTCTGTGTACTAATATTAACCACACAAACGGGAAGCTGAACTATATGTTGGCAACTGGTTTACTGGCTAGTTGCCATCTACCATGTAGACATAGAGGGTTAAAGGTCTTCACAACAAAATATAGCAACAGATTGCGTCCTGGTCCGCACATTATTTTCACATTTGAGAAAAATTATGTTCAGGTAAGTCAACCATGTTCCTATCAGATACTGGTCAGTGTAGTGAAGGTAAATACATTTAATCCAACCCAGTCCTGCCCCAAAACTGTAGCTACTCTGTGGCAGGATATGTGAGACTGATTGGGAAATGATGCATCTCGCCATGTTTCACTGTTTCTGAATTACTTTGGTGGACTCCCATTTAGATCCATTTGTAACTGCATTAAGTCAGAACTGTCAATCTGCCACAGTGGACACACAATAGAATAGAACATGTTTGTCTATGGCTTAAAGGAGACATTTTACTGTTCTATTGATTGATGGGCGACAAAATCTAAACTTTTATATTAATGCAATTACTTCACATGACCCCATATTTGTTTTGACTTGATGTTGATTGTATCTCACTTTCAGGCGAATAAAGCTTTCAGTGTATACCATACCAAAATGCTGGTATTCTACAGATTTGCGCTCAAACGAACAGACATTGGACTCCTATTATCTCCTTTATGTGTGCATGAATACAAGCTCTCATACACAACTGGAGAAAACCATGAGATGAAAAAGCGCCTTGTGTCTTACTGTGTAATCTGAACAGGAGGGTAGGTGCAAATTATAAATGAATAGAAAACCTGGTGGGCCATAAATCACATCGGCAGACAGACCGTATGCAAATACGTTTACGTGACTCTGCTGACATCAGCAGCTCTGGACAAAATGTACGAGCATATTTTATTTATCTCCTGTCCCATTACATACCATGCTAAAGTATGTAGCATGTATGTTTGTAAGTGGTGTGGTTCTGAGGGTGGTATGATAATGGAGGGACCATCTATGTGACCCATTTCCTCATTAACACACACTGAAATGTAGGGTAGGGCAAAGAGGAAATGCGTGGACACACTGCTGGAGCGCAAATCTCTCCACACACTGGCTGTGTGGGAACTGCAGGTGAAAGCTACGTCACCTTACAGCTACTGTATATCAAGGGCATACAGGATAAAGGATTTTATATACCCTAGAAAATGCATCCAATATGCAAAGCTGAAAAAAAAAAAAAAAAAATGAAATAACACAGATAGCATTAAACACATTTTACTTAAACTGGTTATTCCCAACTGGGGGTACTTGATTTGATTTTTTTTTTAAACTAAAAAAACGCCCTAACCGACCTAAAGACTGACATTATAATTGTATGAAATCTGTAGAACAAATATTCACTTTTCTATAACAAATAGTGCCAAATAATATCCGGTTTAAGAAGATGAGGGGGGGAACCTCTGCATTAGACAGACCAGATGGTGCCACAGCAAGGTAATGAGACTTTTTTCCCTTTATGGTCTTGGTTAGTTACGATTTGGCAGTTTCCATCAAAACACAATTTAATATTTTGGTCTTCGCATAGCAAGCATCGAGTGTCCCCCTCTCAAAGTTTAAAGCAGATTTCTGTTCCTTGTACTTCATTTTGTGATCTTAAAGACTGCTTGTCCAAAGTGCTCAATAAGGAAACCCCCGATGATTCATTGCACTGCACTGACTGAAAAGCGGTTTCTTTGCGTCAAAGGAGGACGTGACCAACTTACAGACTCATCTGTGATGGCCATTACCCGCTGAAGCCTAATCCTGTTTTTACTAGCAGCATGTAATCATAACATATAGCTAGACAATGCGCAGTCACATAACTCGTCTGCCAGGGTAAGACCAGTTTCAGCTGGGAGCCCCAAAACATGCCAGATAAGAAACAAACACGCTGTCAGTCAGCCAAAGCTCCTCACATCAATATCTGTTTCCAGTAAAGCACAACAAACCCCCTCAACCTTAACATTGACATGCGGGATGCTTTTAAACTGCACAAATGACTTCTTTCATAGTAAAAACTGCTGTCAGGAAAGATTACTTCTGGTCTAACATGCAGGCTAATGGAACAGTAAATATCGGAGAGACTCTGAAAGCTTTTTAAGCAGCACACAGATTAGCCTCCTTATCTTCTGCTAGCGCTGTGCTAAAATGACTACATGATTGAGCATGCCATAAATATTGTTTTCATTAAACTGAGCGACATGCTTTTTTACCCAAACAGTGAGTACTTTAAAGCTTTCTTTACAAAAAAGGCAGTGTGGTTCCTTTAGCTGCGTCCTTGCAATGCCCCTAAAATGACAGTCGGGCAGCGTGAGGTGGCTGCGCGGCGGGGAAGCGCACTTCAAAGCAGGCCATTTCATCTTCAGTGAGGCTGTCTGCCTCAAGTGGAGCATGAGATAAAAAAAAAGAAAAATCAATACTCTATATCAGGCTTCTTCCTTCAAGCCTTGCGCTGCTCTTTGTGACAGCACCTTCAAGCCAGCAAATGAACTCTGACCCAATTATCTGCTGTGGTAGAATAGGTGAGAATGTTTCAGACAGTTGAAATTGAAAAGCTTTAAAAACAGTGTATTTAAAATACTGCACATTTGTTTTTCCTTGAGCAGTTAAAGACAAACAAAAAGCTTCAAACTGAGAGCGCAGCTTCTCACTATAAAGTACATGTCGAATAGTGTAGCACGCCACAACTACCAAAAACTCATCACTAGAACAAAAAC
Organism: Dicentrarchus labrax; assembly: GCF_905237075.1. NCBI lineage: Eukaryota > Metazoa > Chordata > Actinopteri > Moronidae > Dicentrarchus > Dicentrarchus labrax. The sequence continues at coordinate 10,924,317 of NW_026136717.1, read as the reverse complement.
TCAGATCTTCTAATAGCCGATTTAAAACAGTACCAGATAATGTCAACAAAGAAACAAAAAAAGGTTGCCAATATAAACAATGGGTATTGCAGGAACTAGAACAAGGGAAGTCAGTACAGTACAATTCAGTGTTTGACATTATGTGAAATAAACTTATTCGCTTGGTTGCAGAGATAAATCAGAAGATGGCTGTCTCAAGCTTAGAAAGAGTAACAGCAAGGGGAAGCTCAGCTTTGAGCAAAAGGTTACAAAAAAGAAAAAACTGGCAGTGAGCTCCAAAGCTTATTAATGAACGTTACAGCGCTTCAGTTTAATCCATAGCAAACTACAAAGCGTGACAATTACAATATATAGTTTTAGCGTTGGACTGTTTATTGGCCGGGACCGGTGACTTCCTGGATTCTCCGCTAACGGCGACAAGACTCCAGTGGATTTTTGTTTCTAAACCTTCAGAGAGAGCGAGGCTAGCCGGCTGCCAACGCCTCCTGGCTGCAGCTTCGTATTTACTGTACAGAGGCACTGATCTCAACTAACTGAAAGACAAAGCAGCGCTTTTTACAAAATGTCAACTATTCCTTTAAATTGTGCATTTGAAAGCAGATAGTATGTGAATTAAAGACTTTTTAAGAGAGCAGAACTGTTAATAAAATAACGGGTTTGCTTAAATACATAAGCACAGTGATTTAAAAAAAGTAAAAAATTGAAATGTAACATGTGAAAAATACGTATTGCTGACATTTTAAACGTTAAATTGGAAAAAAAACAAAAAACATTTTTCCGCAGGAAAAAGGGAATGATGGGATCCATTCACAAAGCTGCATTGCCCTTCAACTTATTTATTGATGTACTGAACATGGAAAAAATCCAAAGTATCCAAACACAAAGTAAAGAACATGTACATCCTTTTAAATACTCAAAAGATATTCTATTCCAAAAATGTTGTGAACCAAGTCAGACTATACAACTTCAAATAAATAATCATTCTCATATTTAGAATTGAGATAAGAGGGGTGGGAGGCAACATTCTTTCATGCCAGACCATCAGCACAATTTGTCAAGACCAAATAATCATGAGGAAGTTACAAAAAGAAAAGTTATTTTCAACAATGACAGGTCAGGCATGAAAAATGTCATCTCTACCCCACAGCAGCAAGTATCACAACTCATCTAGACTTAAATTTAACTTTTACAAGTAACACAAAGAAGGAATAGATAAACAAGAAAAAGCAGTTGCAAAGATAATTATATAATGCATAGCACACTGCTCATTTAAGGGGAAGCATGACTAGTAATTGGTTTAAATACCAAGCAGGATGCAGGTGCAGTATTCAGTGCATCTAAGGCTCCACTGGCCTCCATTTGTTAGTTCAAGATGAGTTAGATGTTCGACAAACTCTTGCAACCAATTTTGCTATCGTTAATGGAACTGCTTCACTGACCTTCCCCCAAAGTGAATAAAGCAATATACACCTTTTTACGATTTTAAAGACAGGTTATATGCATTACGTATATATATGAGTATGAAAAAAAAAAAACTAATCAAATAGTTCAAAACTGTGGTTTATATCCATTCTTTACCACATAAATATATATCTATAATGTTTATATATAAAAAACAAAACATATGTCTATAGTTTCTTAATACCTTTTTTTTTTTTTTACGAAGCAAGACTATCTACAGACCAAACAACCAACAAATTTGATGCACTGTAATGCTAGTCCATGGGACAACAAATCAAGTTTTTCAACTGAAGGCAAACTGAAAATTAAAAAGGTTAATATCCAAAATGAAAATACCTTACATACTCCATAAAAAGAAAAAAGATATATATAATATCACACTTTCCGATGAAGTCCAAACTAGAACCAAAAGAAGTCTGCCAAATACTCAACATAAAAAAGGACTTATTTACATAGCTCAAAGCTCAGGAGTAATCCGTTCTATTCTTCAGACTAGGTTATCTTAAGCTGCTGCCTTCATTGGCTTGTCCTCAATCTTTCATACAAAGTATGTAAAAACCCTTATTGGTTGATATTAAGACAAAATCAGTCTAATGATATATTGTAGGTACACCACAAAACACCATGAGCTCCGTCTGAAGGGAATCCTTTAGGAAGAACTGATTTTTATCCCCCCCATTTACCTTTTAAGATATCTCCACGTTATAATTTTGCATGCACTTTTTTGCGATTAAACCTTTGTATTTTTTGTCCGTTTCCAAATCAAATCGGAAAGCGAGTTGCTAGTCATAACAACCAGGATGACAGGGGGACCCACAGATGATTTTACAAATGAAACCAGCACTGCCATTGATTCTATAATCTAAAGATAATACAAAGATCTCAAAAGGTATCTTTTACATCATAAATCTCCCCAGAAATTTCAACCACTGCAAACTTTCCTGTAAAGTTCAAAAGCTCACAAGGTGTCATATGAAGATATTTCTCAAAGTATCCAAGTCAAAATATTTTGTTCCAGGTCCAGTAAAAAGTTTCTCCAAATTTTTCTTTTTATAAAAATAGATGCTTTTTAAACCCACATCAAAGAGGTTCTTAGCTCTTTGGCAAGGTACTGCTTTAAGAATTTTTTTTTTGTCTTTATCCGTTAAGTTTACAATAAGCAACATTATGCAGCCAACCAATAACCAACTTATATTACAATGAACGGAATACTTACAAAATCAACATAACTGCAAATAGTTCAAAGTAAGTACTTGCTAACCACTGAAGGCATAACGCACCTAAGGCAAATCAGGACACAGAGAAATACAAAGAAAATCACTACACATAACCTTACAAGACTTACTGTTTCAAAGCAGATGTGCAACAAAATGACAAAACCTATAGTAACGTTTTAGATGGTCCATCTGTAAAGACAGCAAGAGAATTCAACATCACAGGCATTAAAACCTGCAGTATTTTTTTCCTGTTTTAAAGTATATTGAGAAGATTCAAAGCGTAGCAATGAAAAGAAAGAAAAATCACATTGTTGGACGCTAAATATTGTTTTTCTTCGTAACACTGATTTACAAAGCTGTTTTTACTAATGTAGAAAGATACGGTCGATGCGCTTCCATTTTCTGTTTCCATTTTCTGCTGAGTTTTCTAGAAACAATCTCAGTGGGTATTAGGCTTTGTGTGTTTTGTTGGTTTTGAACGAGACTTGTAGCACTCTGTCCCCAAGGCGGTATCCATTCAAGCTGGCGATGGCCACGGCTGCTTCGTCGTAGTTAGTCATGGTGACAAAACCAAATCCTTTGCACTTGTTTGTGTTGAAGTCGCGGATAACCTTGACGTTTGTGACGGCACCAAACGGCCCAAACATCTGCCAAAGGATGCTTTCATCTGCGTCTGGAGCCAGATTGTAGACGAAGATACACCAGCCAGTGCCTGCGTGCCCCGGGATGTTGATGCCAGCCAAGCTGGTCACCCCGTCAATGGCCATGGGGGAGAACCTGCTGTAAAAGACAAAAAGGTAACATGGTTCAAGGCAAGAGCCAAAATGAGGACAAAATGGGCCTTTTTATTAGACAACAGATCGTGCCAACAAGCCTAACACAATCTGACAAGTCTCTGCAGAGATCAGCGCTCGCCATGCTTCTTTCTGAGCAGTGTTTACTTTGCTTCTACAGTCTGCATTAACGCCCTACTTTCATTTCAGAAGCCTCTTTTTCAAACTCCATTCAATGATCAGATGAGATATTCTTTTATAAGTAGCAATAAGTTGGGCAATAAGTTATCAAGTTAAAGAAATAAAAGCTGAACTGTCACTTCACAGACAAGTCAACTGCATATATGCACATTCTGTTCTGATACTAGAGCTGGAGATTATAAAGCCAGCTTTTCACGTTTCTTTTGTAGCATCTTTTTGAGCTACAAAGACAGCAGCACAGATTTCTTCAAAAACAAAAAGTGGCAAATTATAATGGTAACTAAGTATCATTAAAGCGGAAGTTTGTGCCAAGACTGGATTAAAAGGCACGCAAAAAGCCCTGGCCTTTGGTAAATGTGGTTTTGCAGTTTGAAGAAACAAAATTCAAAGTGCATGGAAAGCCTATGAATTATTGCAGCAGGTGTCACATAAGATTAGCTGCTCCAGTTGGCCTCTCAGGGAACATCCACCATGACAGGTGTGCTCCCAGCATCAAGGACACAGAGAGAGATTTGGCAACGAAGACGTCAGCCAATGAGCAGGGCAGAAGAAAAATCACAAGTCTATTGTCGCTGGTGATGGGCCTTTGAGCTTTCAGGGGATTGGACTTCAATCATACTCGAGGAAGGCATTCTTATAAAACTGAACTTAGACAAACTGGTATCCTGGCGAATCCTGAAAGACGTATGACGCAACAAAGTTTAAAACAGGACAGGGCTGTCCATAATAGATCAAGGCAAAAGTATGGAGCTCAAAATATAAGTATGCAATTTTGTGCAATAGCAAGTAAGAGATTGTAAAAGTCTGTCCTTTGTTATGTAGACAAGCAGTGTAGACAATGCTTTAATCTAGACATGTTGTGACATTATGTCAAGATTAAAGCACTTGACTGCATCCCTGTCACTAACCTTATTTTAGACAGCAATATTAAATAATTACAAGTCAAAATTAAAGTGCAAATGATTGAATGTACCCACAGTAGGGGTTAAAGGTAGAATTGTAGAGTCTGGCTAATATGACAGAAGGCCATCATCATGGCCACTGGTCAGACAAACAGTAGCAGCATACATGTTGGCAAGTGTGTAATAAAAACTATGCTTGAGGTAATTGACAATGTGTATTACGCGATCTTTGTACAGCAGCACAGTCTCTCTGCTTTTAACTCTCTGCAGCTGAATGAGTTTGAACTGTGAAACAGGCTGCCTCAGTCAATCTATATAGCCTGCTGGCTGAGTGCTTAAGTCTGCCTCCTCATATTCAGAAGGTCCTGGGTCTGAATGCCACTAAGGCCTTGTTGTGTGCTTTGTTCTCCGGTGAATATCAAGGTAGTTAAGTAGTTAGAATGGGTTCAATGTAGGAGAAATGTGTCTTAATGTGCCCCAACAATCCAGCATCCATCAGCTCTGGTGAATTGAGGCAGGGAAAGTGACTGCAAGTGGTCTTTAGTGGCACCCATCACTGGTTTCTACCTAGGAGCATGGGTGGCACCGGCCCTCTCTTCTCTATTCGTAACAGTCGACATTTCAGCTAAATATTTACATCACTTGCTGCTAGAACAAACAGCCTAATTCACTCACACCAACTGGATTATATATATATATTTGTAGAGAGAAGCACTAATGCATGCACACAAAAGCATTTTTCTTTGATCAACAACCTTGTATTGAATCAGTGCTACCTTATGCAGTGTTAACTACCTACGCAATGTTGCCAAGAGCTCATGCAGGAAAATATAAAAAGGAGAAAGAAAATGCATCCCTCCGGATAAATTAAAGCAGACTAGGAAATCTAAAAAAGGAAATCAATTTACCTTTTGACTCCATAGGCCATGTTCAGTAGATTGTCCAACCTAAAAAGAAACAAACACAACAAACACATATACATTAATATCATTATATAAAGAAAGCTTTTTATGGGGTTGATGATCCATTTTGACAGGATTACAGAGATGAGTAATATTTCCATTCAAGTGAATCCCAAGACTATCATGTCCTATTAACCTGTTGACTGAACTTGTTTATCCCTGTTGAGACTACACCCATCAGCAAACAGGAGACAAGTGTTTCATAGTTTAGGCTGGAAATACTGCAGCTTTCAAAGCATAATACATCAAAATTCCATTTCTATAAATAGTGATTCGTTTTGCATACCACTGAGGTCAGTGGTTTAAAAAAAGCGAATTCGTAATGGATTTATTTCCACATTTATGCTCACTAACCAGTCCGATTACAACAAAAAGAAAACTTTCCGACCCTCTACTGATTTATCCACCAGAGTATTCCTCATCTCATTTTCATTTGTCAAAATCTGCTCAAACCCAATTGTGTTGTAGGCCTACATCAGCAACAGGAGGAACACAGCAAAGTTGAAAATGTGAATATGGGGATGAATTATTCTGTCCAGAGTGTTGATGAGCTCCATCACAGAATATTTTCATAATACTGCTGTGAGACAATTTAAATGCTAATTTCAAAAAGCCTCAGACATCAGTTGCAGTATTAACTAGGCTTGGCTCTAATCAAATTTTTTTTGGTGTGCCCCTTTTACCTGAAGCGTTGTGCCTGCTGTGCGAGGGGTCCTGGGTACCTTCGATTGGGCGACTGATACAGCTGGGACAGCAGTGCCTGGCTGGTCTTCTGGCTCGGGTTGTTCGCAAACTTCACTGTAATGGGTTCGGTGGCACCAGGCGGCTTCTGACAGTTAAGGCCCTTGATGGCCTCCTCAGCCTCAACTCGCCGATCAAAACGAATGAAGCCAACCCCTCTGGAAACACCTGAGGAAAGAACATTATCAGTTATAGGCTGAGTTTTTTTTTTTTGACAGCCATGAATCAATCATCTGCACTGTGAACTTCACTGAGACAGCTTAAATAGTAACTTTAATAAGTTTATTGGGATGTGCGGATTACAAATCTGTTTTTCCTCCATGGTTATTTTACCCACTGCTGTGAGGGTATGTCACTGCAAGGCTATGTCACTGCAAGGCTCTGCCTAAAATGCTAGTTCGTAGCTAGTCATTTCTGTGTGCAGTGATAGTAACTTACTAGGTAACATTACTTTTCAGTGTGGTGAGCTAGCTGTTTTGGGTAAAACCCTCCACTTCAGAAATCTTTTACATAACATAAAAGCCAAGTAAACTTAAGTTCATTTAAACCTATCCTTTCTATTTATTTACCTCTTACTGCCCTCTTGGGACATCTATGCATGTCTTTTTGCTCTTAGTCTTCTTTCCTGCTGCGTGCCAATCAGCCTTGAGCTTTAGTATCAAAAAAGTAAAGTCAAAAAGAGGTTGTCCCTCATTTTAAACAGTGTTGTAAAACTGTCAGAATCTATTAGTACTCTTAACATTTCATTTTCACAAATAACTTGATCACAATAATATTTAATATACTGAACTGACAGATTATATATTTCAAGGGCACGGAGAAAAACAGACCTGTGGCTACTTTTTATGGCAACACCACGAGAAGCAGATTAATGATTTTTACTGCCTTGCTGCCACTTGCTTCCCCTGTAACTAGGGATGTCCCGATCCAAATTTCAGTGATCGGTATCAGCGCTGAACAAGGCATTTTTAATTTGATATCGGCTATGTTGAGCTTTATTGATCCAATCTGAGCTTTTGTTTTACGTCAGCTGCCATACGATTGTTTTTACTCACAAAGCTTTCATGCATAGTGTAGCCATCATCAACTGACTCACTGTTTCTTTCCTCCACTCTGCTCTGTGTGTGACAGAAAGCAGCCCCGCCCACTGCGGAGTTTCACTGCGGGCGGGGCTGCCTGTGCTCAGTGGACAGCAGTAGAGATCCGACACAACCACACTCAACACGCCACTGAAAGTGCAACAAAAACCCCGCTAATAAAAAGCCAATAAGAGTAATTAATAAATGGAATCCGCAAAAAAAGATGTAGAGACGACGGAAATAAACACCAACTCAGACAAAGGCTGCACTGAAGCAACAAAAACTGGAAAGAGAAACTCAAGGCAAAAAGATTACAGGGTTTGCCATTTTATACTTTATTTATAGTTTTTATTTATGCCTTTATACTACTGTGCAAAAAAAATTAAAGGAACATCTTCAATGCAGGTTTTTGTTTAATGCAATGCAGAGCTATTCAATTGTCAAGCATAGACATTGGATTGATTTTAAGAACTTTAATGTACTGGTTGCACTGTATTATCTAAAAGAAAAATACAAGTATCGGATCAGTACTCAGTATTAGCAGTTATTAATTAACTCACATCGGGACAAAAAAAACCCCAAAACTATCGGGACATCCCTACCTGTTAACACTAGCGACGGCTGGCTGCTAAACATTCAGTACTTAAGGGGGTGTGTGTCTACTACAGGTGGTCTACGTGTGGCTATTGACCGTATTGCATGTGAATTACTTAACATTCAAAATTACTGACAGCCTCCAGATTTTTCCTTCACTTTTGAAAAAAATTCCATCAATGAGGGAAAGGCATCAGAAAGTATGAGTAACTTTTTTATTTGTTTGTGAACAACAGCAGGATTTGCTTTGGATTTTGGTGATTGAATTTCCTCTTTTCTTACAGTTGAATCACAGATTCATTAATACTCAAGTAAAAGCAAAAGTGAATTCTCAAGAAACAAGCTTTTTTCATGTTTGAAAATAAAGAACCATTCCCATAATGCATGCCTCAAAGAATATTACATGTGTCTGCTGCACACAGGAACAGAACTATTGGGAAATGTCTCAGTGAAAGATTCTGTTTATTAGTGTTTCATAAGGGTTCTGCTTCCACATGACAGTTGAGAAATATAGAATATAACTGCTCTAAATGCATTTCAGTTTCTGCCATGAAATGGGCATTGCATGTACACCTTGGGGATGGGAAGAGAAAGGGGGAAAAAGCAAGAGAAGGCGAGTGCAGGCAGAGGGGAGATTGGACAGAAAAAGGAATTATGAAGCATTGAGTCCTGCTACTTTACACCCATTTCATATTCTATCCATCTATGCATATTTATGAACACCTCTAGTGGAAAATTGCATTTTTGGGGACCTCATACCACCAACCCCTGATGCATTTCTCATGCCTGGATGTGTCATTTTGTTAGGAAGTCACTGGGGGAGGGAGGGGGAGAAAAGAAGCAAACTAAAAAAGGAACAAAAAGAAGGAAAAAGCAAAACCGTTTGACAGCTGTCATGTCCTACTCACCAGTCACCTGGTCCACCAGAATGCGTGAGGTAATGATCCGTCCATACTGAGAGAAGAGCTGCTCCAGTTCTTTCTGAGTCATGGTTTTTGGCAAGCCACTGACGTACAAATTTGCATCTCTGATGGAGGCGGAGCTTGGACGCGCATAGGAAACCTATAGGTGGAGACAGTTCACATGACCATTACATTAAAGCCTGTTTTAGAACACGCAGTAATGAACCTGTAGTACAAAATTGCGTTAGATCACCTTCTGTTACTTTTGTTCAAACTCACAGAACAGATGCTGCGACAGAGACCACACTAAGTCATATTTAACCAGGCTGAGTTTACTTTAACCCTCGAGGCACCTTGGGGGACCAAACGTGTACATTCTGCCTTTTTGACTTGTTTGATTCTCAATATATCAGTCAGTTTAAAGGCTAATTGTATGAAACTTGGCCAGGATTTGTTTTTTTTTTAAATTCCATGATCCCCTCTGTTGTAAGGTGTATAGGATGGAAGATTCACATCTATACCTACACCCTTTCACCTCGGACACATTCACTCCCATTATAACCACATGGGGCAGCAGAGCTTCATCACGAAGATTCAATGGAGGCCTGGTTCTCTTACCTTGCAAAATGCATGGCAATAAAAAACACTTAACACCCTAAAAATGGTCTTGGTATGTTGGGGATATAAAAGTGTGAGTGAGGGAAATTTGAATCAAAGGCCACATGAACTGTTTGTTTTTTCTTGATCAAGAGAGCCTCTTCTCTCCTATTGGATGCTTGATATAACCTGTTAATGCAAGTGCATGTTAGAAGTGTGTGAGAACAGTTGGAAAGGTAAATGGATCTGTACTTCTATAGCGCCTTCCTAGTCTTCCGACCACTCAATGCACTTTTACCCTCCTGAGACCTGAGCTTTTGATTGGGGTGCATTTTAAATTTCTCCTAGCTATTTAAGATTAGTAGGACCTTATAGACATAAGCATTGTTTTTGAACAATTTGTAGCTTTCACAAAAAAAATGATGTCCTCATGACATCTTATGACAAAAGGGCATAAAATCAAATAAAAAAAAATTATAAAAACTTTACATCTATGGTTAGGTCTGAAGTTGTTGAAAAGATTTGATGCGGTCAAAGTGAAAAAAATATTTATATACGACTTTTTTTATGACACTTATGAGAGAACATTTGGGGTCCCAAGGTTAGCTATCACTGCTCCAAAAATAATGCATCCAAATCAATGTTATCAATTATTGACCTAATCAAGGCTCTAATTACCTCATCCCAAATATTCCACATTGCACCTCATTTTTGGAAAATCATATTTTGTTTTTCCCATTGAGAAAATCTGGTGTGTCTATGACAAAAGGGGCAAAAAACAAACAAAAAAAAAAAAACTTAGGTCTGAAAAAAAAAACAAACAAAATGACATTTTTATTACACTTTTATGGAGGGACCATTTTGGGTCCCCAGGTTCAAACTTGTATGTTCATTTTAAAAAGGTGCCTCAAGGGTTAAATATACTCATGTAATGCAGACCACATATTACAATGTACGCAACAAATACTGCATTCAATTGCTGATGCAATCACATCTAATGGGTTATGCAATTAAGGGGATGGGACATGGGCCAAACAAAAAACAAAGTACATATTCAAATACATTTTCCCCCAAAGATGGTTTCTGTGATTTTAGGTAGTTCTCACACTATTCTATTTTCAAGTGTTTATTTTTCTGGAACATGCCTTTAATTAATTACTTGAAGCTATAAAGATGGCACCAGCAGTATCTGGTAAATATTGGCTTTATTTTTGTACAGGAAGTGAAGACGCAACACCCATCTTATGTGTTGAGGGTTCAAATGTTTGTACCATACTTTCAATTTCTCAGGATGCAGTGTAATTGTTTCAGGCCACATTAATAAAACTGCTGATTTCAATGTATTGATAAAGCTTGTTTTTGTTCATTTCTTGAAAATTTCTATAGACAGAGCAGTGTTGCTGCCTCTTAAAACCAATCTCGCCCCTTCCCGTCTCTAAAGTCAGGACATATTTGGACAGCCCCCAGCACCAGGCCAGATAGATATGCAGCATAAATCAACATTTGTCCATAAACACAGCAGAGTAATAGAAAACAGAGGGGGACCAGAGAGTCATCTACCAAGTCCTGTGGATCAATACATCATTACACCCATGAGTAGTCTTTTTTTTTTTTTTAAACTGTGAACCATCCAATTTTCAGTCATGTAGACATTTATACAATAACATGCAGAAGGAACGGCTTGAGGATGGTTTTGTACACTACTACAAGAGGTGGAGAAAAGGGAGAAAAAAAAAATTTGTCAAGATCCTGCTCCATCTTGCTATTCCCTCAGTCTAGTAGCTCCAGGCTCTTGTGACACGGCTGTCAATTGACTGAATAGTATATGGTAATGTAGTAGTAATGTATTTAATTACCAGACATGTTAAATGCTCCTACACATATATTATCCCTCTCTGCAACGAAAAGAAAAATCACTCACTTTAATTAAACCTTCAATAAAAAGGATTCCTTTATGTGCTCTCTGATCGATAAGAACTCCTCTTGGTCACCCCACCTCAAAACTACCTGTTCCTGCCCTTAAGGAAGGCTGACAAAGTGAACGTGAAAGCTAGAGCTCCCTGCTCACAGCCAGGCAACTCCCTCGCTTCTCCTCATCCCTGCCTCCGTCCCAGTCTCACCTTCACACTTCATTTGATGCTAATATTTGCAAAGTATATTCCTCTACCTCACTGGGGTTTATTTGCACTTCTGACAGAGCAGCTACAGAGTTTTGGATGTGTGATATAAATATATAAAAAAAAGATTCCCATGTTCTACTTTCAGAGGTATGAACTGAGGAAGAGGGGGAAAGAAAAGAGACGTGTTCTGTTTGATTGGTCAGGCTCATAACACGCCTTATCTTTAACCATCTATACAATATTGAAATGGTAAAGAAATAGTCAAGCATACAACTGACAAATCTGGTGCTATTCAAGTATGAATTTTCTATCACAAAATGTGTTTTTACTCAGACATTTTCATTAATACCCCTCTGCCCGATGTGAGAAGGGATCTGGCTAGCTCCTTGTAAGACCACTGCGAAAAATATCACAGCTAATAATCTGCCTCCACCATCCCCAAATCCTGCAGCACTATATGAAGCAAATGAGTTTTTCCCCACCAGCACATTGAGTGCTACATTGCCTGATGAATGCTAATGGTAGCCACCTCCCTGTAAAGGCATACAGCAGTGCTACAGCACATGCAACCATAGAAACAGTTCTGCTCTACTTGAGGCCCAGGCAAAGCCGCATGTGCCCAGATTAACAATAGGCTCCCATTCCACCCTACATTTCTCCAGCCTCATTATGCTTCGACTCCAACCCAGAGAGCTAGACATGAACGGCATATCTTGGATTTTTGCAACCGGTCCAGAATGGTAACATTTCAGTAGCTTATTGGAGATAAAAATGTACATGACGATGCCTGTCTGATTAAGAAAAACAAAAACATCTTTGCACGACATCTTACCTTGATGGTTTTGGTCTGAAGTCTCAAGCCATTTAAGGTATTGATGGCCTTCTCTGCGTCCTTCGGGTCCACGTAATTAACAAATCCATAGCCTAGGCTCTGCCCTGCAATCACAATACCAGAACATACATAGAGGGTCACGCTTAATAGAAACTGAAAAGGGACAAACATCAGTGCATTACCACTAAATATGGACAAAACTGCCTTTTATGAATCATTAGTGAATACAAATACAAAAAGTATCAAGAGTGTCAGTAATACTTTGACACACAGATAAACAGTCGATCTTTATTATTTTGCAGAGCATTAAGAACACAGGAGGTCACAAGCCCATTTCCAACAAACATCTATTTGGCTTATAACCTATAGTAAATTCTCAAAGCGACTATTTGACGAACACATCTTAAATTAAAAACGACAGGCAATTGCTCTGCTTTCACACCAACTCATCTCTGACACAGTGCAGTAGCCGAGGCTCAATGTGTTCCCCTCCCTCTACAGTTTATCTCTAAAATGTACAATAGATTGACACCCACTCTTTATGTGCACAGAGGCAATTCAATTTCCTCCACCCACACTGCTGGGTCTCTCTGCAATTCCACTGCCGGTCAAGTTCACCAGCTCAAGCAGCTTCAGCATATTAATACAGTCCATAAGCAGCTTGAATTTTATCTAAAACTTTTGATGAAATAAGATGGAGTTCATATTTTCACAAACCAAACTATCAAATTTAAGCACCAGACAGCTCCAGACAGACTGTTCAGATTCTTTAAATTCAGGGTGTTTTTCTAAAGATGTCATATTAGCTACATTAGTTGTTTACTGTGGTAGACTGTTAAGACTAAACTATATTAATTTGTGTATGATGTGACAGTATACAAATTTGATATAAATTGTATTGGTCAAACTGACAACCAACTGTCACATATTGCCTGCAGCATTGCTATTAACTTAGCTTTACTGTACATCTGAACACCCTGTATACATCCATACTGGCTTTATCAGTCTTACCACCATGAGTCACTGCTCTCATGGGTTGTTTTGCTGTGATCAACTAAGGTTCATAAACTTAATTTCACCTTGCATCTCAGGGAGTGCCATAGCTAGAAGAAACACGCCAAGCCTTTGAAATAAACTGGTGAAATGACACTTTTACTTAAGCCTGGAGGGCAAACCGCCTGCCTCACTGTGTTGTACTGTACGCATGTGGGCACATTATGCCCCTATACTGATGTCTTCATATGGAACGTCTACTATCTGCTACATACGCAGTAGAGACTGGGAGACCCTGAATGTTTTCCTGTAATCAACAACTCTCTCACTTTCAGCTGTTATTAAAGGGGAACTTGGCAACTCTAGCCATTTCTTCGCTTCACTTTTGTCGTCGCATGTTTTCTCAACGAGCTCCCCCTACAGCTCTGGGACGTTTATTTCAAAACTCACTTGAGGCACTCTCCTCCCCTTTTCTATCGCTGCTGATGTGCATTTGTTGCCGGGCAACTTTTTCATGTGGAGCAATGTCTACCGAGGTGGGTAATACATTCATGGTCGCTTGTTCTTATAGCCAGCGTGGCTAACCGGTATCGAGGGGGGCGTGTGCGTTTATGTGGAATTGCCGTAAAAGCAGTTCGTGTTTCTCGCTCGTTCTTACTTCTCACGATACTTCCTATTTCCAACTTAACGGGATGGTAGTCCCAAAGTTGCAAGGTTGGTTTTCTGCCTGGGGACGCTAGGGGGAGCAGAGAAAGTCACCATTTTCACCGGAACAGGCCATTTAACCATCCAAATGATTTCTAAACGGGTTTATTAAGTTGAAATAGTTGCCAAGTTCCCCTTTAAAAAGGAGTAGGGGAGACATGCTAGGATACACCTTCAAACAGAAAACTGCACCCAGCTTCCAGTAAAAGACTAGTGCTGCCCATAGTGGGAGGAAAACGACACAAAGACTAAGCTGCTGCAACAGCAGCAGCCAAGGCAAGAACATTTAAAGCAAAGAGGAAGCATGCATCTCTCTGGTGATTACTTAACATCTGATGTAGCACCAGTACACAGATGTAGGCTGGCTTAAATCCATTGCCACAGGGCCATGGGAGAGACAAAAGCAACACAGTCTGGAGGGGATCGGGTTTTATGTAGAGCTGAAATTCAAATCAGAGCATCATTCCTGAGATATGACTAGGAGGCTTTGAATAACATTAAGGGCCTAATTTTGTTCCCAACTGAGTTTTTAAGTCTGTTTTTCCCACCCCAATTCAAGCTTTTATAGGTTAAAAATACAAGTTTAACTGCTTAATTTATAACAGTCTATTGGTTAGATACTGTTGATGGGCAAAGCTGGTCGTCAGTCCATTATCAATCCATACTGCAACTTGTATAATCGAATGCCTTAGAAATACATTGACAAAAACTACTGCTCGGCAGTGGGGATCAATCCCATGTTCTTACACTCAGTCCTGGGATTTAAAAGCTTTTTAAACCCTGAACTTTCCAAGCATGACCAAAAATGACAAACTGAAATTGTGAGACATTTTGCACCAGCACTTAGAGCAATATTGGGCATGCTAAAACTTTAGCAACTCCTTCAGAACCAGAGTCCTGTGTGCTTTTGTTTTTTGAGCAAAACAATTTTAAATGTTTGTGTCAGGGCTGTTTAATACATTTATATAAAAAGAAATATGCGTTCCTTAGGTGTCCTGTTTGACAAGTATCTAATGCCAGCCGGAGAGCTAAGAACTCACCCTTTCCAGCTGGCTGCATTTGTATTTCTTTAATAAAAAGGCAATTTGTTCTTACATGGCTAATTACTCCTAATCAGATCACCACTGATGCTAAGAGCCTTTGGAATGGTGCCCTAAACAACCCCCCCTACACTCTCACTAAAGATACTGGTGCAACTGTCAACCCTAATCCCATCTAACAGAAGTGAAACGTGTGTAATTCTATACCCTACATTACTTGCTCCTTTTTGTAAAAGTTGTACACTAGAAATTAACATGACACATGCAAATTTTTGCAGATGTGTACAAGTTTCCAATGCTCAAATAAAAGTTGAACATGACTGATGCTGCACATGGACATAAACACAGATCTAGTAGTAAGTTATCTAGAACAGGATAGCTGCATAAGGCAGAGGACAAGTCAAATAAACAACTGATATACACAAGGGATTGTCCCTTGAATAGAGGATAATCACAAACAATGATAGTACCACTTGTAGAAAGGAACTGTTGACTTCAAATTGAAAAAATATATTAATTCTAATTTTCACGTAACAAATATGACTTAAAATTTAGAAAAGCTAGAGACAATGTGATGGAAATGGCTGTGGACACTAAAAACACCAGGTTTGCTATTCTGTCCATACTATGGACATGCACATTTCTACTTTCCTATACATGGATGAAACCTTTGTGATTTTCCATCATTTCAAGTAAAGTCTTCCTTAAATTTTGGTTTTCCAATACATCTTTTACAGTTGCTTCCTAGGCTCTAGATGGGAGGCATTCATGTTTTCTGTGCATCTCATGGCTGCTGTAGTTTGTCTTTGCGTTTGGAAGGGGAAGGTGAAGCAAGGGAGTTGTGATTTGCAATTACACTGCAAGATACCACAACATTCTACACACTGTACCTTTAAATGTCCAGACATTCAACTTTTGTCACATTGTTAGAAGACAAGCCATTTATGTAGGTGATTAAGTCTACTTTGGAGAATCAGAACATCGAAATCTATAAAACAAAATCCTCAACTATTTCAAAGCCCTGTAAACAACCAACCAGTGCCAAAAATCTAAATCGACATTCAAGTCTACAAGGTCAGGCTTTTAGTGAACATTTTTAAAATCACCTGCTTCTAACATATAAAGTAACAAGGCAAACATACAGCACTACAGGGGAACCCACACATTGGCAAAAATATAATGTTTTTGTTTACAGATCACTTGAAAAGATCAAACTTGACTTTCAAGCGCTAGTCTTTAAATTTGAGTCATCAGGGGGCTGCAGCAAATTGTTTTCTTGGTCAAACCACAACAGGTTTAGTTATGTTACTTAAAATCTGAAACTACAGAGTGCTATATTCACACTTGCTCTACAATATGCAACCTATCAAGCATGTTTATGTTCAATCACCTAAGCAGGCTGTACTGAACACTGATTCTAAACGAGGATCACTTGTCAATTCAGCTCAACCCATTTCACACATTAACAATCAAATGCATTTCTTGTATGCATGGCTAAACAAGAGCATTTATTCCACACAAGACTACACACTTCCCAATTTTCATCAGCGCTGCATGCCAAAAGTCTAAATTCAGTAAATACGAGAGCCCTCCCCACACCTTCCACCCTCAGATATACAACAACCATTGTGGTCTACCTCTGCCATTTGTTTACAGTGAATTTTGTATCTAGAGCACTTCTTTATATGTGGTTATAGAAGCAAGTAGAGAAAGAGTTTAGCTAAACATACTTAGAGCATTTGACAACATTTTTACAATTAAAGCTTTTAGTTGCTGCAGAGAACAGTAGTCACCATGCAAAGACAGACTTGTGAAAACTGGTCAGCTATACATAAGCACTGAAATATTAAACATTATTAATAATTCAAAGTCAGATGTGGTTGGGCACACATCTTCCATGTTAAATTAATGAAGGTGACTACCTTGGAGTCAAAGAATAAAGACAATCTATAATTATTAGCCTCTTAGTTCAGTGCTTCTCAATAAGAGCCCCCTGCACTCAAGCCTCATTTCAATGGAAAGATCTGTCCACTCAACTAAGACTGTTGATGTTTCAGGACCAAATGCAAATGAAACAGATGTGCGTACACCTCCTTAAAAAGGCCAGAGAGGATTGCGTGCCTGACCATCAGGCTGCCTTACAAGAAGCAGATGGAGGAAGGTCTGGGTAACCTTGACTAAAACAGCAAGCAGTAAGAATCCAGCAGCCTCAGCCATTATCTACCTGCTTATGTCACACAGGCAATGTCAGCAGCATTCCTTCCAGTAAAACCTGAAATAATTTAAAGTCTTCTACCTGCCTAAATATAAAGAGTGTAATAATGCAGTTAAATTTGAGAGCGTCTTAAAATTCCTTTAGTAAATAACGAAGGAAATACCCTCTTTGAATAGAAAGTCCTGTTTGTAGTAGTCCTTATGCCGTTGCTTGCTAGGGTTTATAAAGGCCTCCATAATGTCATCTCTCATTATGGAGAATATCAGGCACTGACTTTCAGAACGGAGGCCTCTGCATTTATTGGGGGTAAAAAGGGCCATAATTTATGATGCTAGATGTCAAATACACAAAGAGGAAATCACACAATGTGCATGCATAAACAGACAAATTTATGACACGGAAAATACTGCTACTAGGGCCCCACTGATACATTTGGGTTCAACGTTGATGTTAATAAGTGAGGAAAAATATTTTTGTAAACATTTTCAACTTGCATCACATCTATTTTATATGAATATTTATAAAACTAATTGTGTGCCAGTTTAATGGAACAATGAATGCACATACTTGCAGCAAATAAAATTCAGTCCACATAGTATCGGTCGGGCCTGAGCTATAAACCAGCCATAGCAACGCAAACAGTTGTGTTACCTGTTATTTTGTCTCGAACTAGTTTACAGGACTCAATTTCTCCGATGCTCCCAAACAAACTCTTCAGCTCCTCTTGGGTCATGTTCTGAGGCAGATAGTTGACTATCAAGTTAGTTTTACTGTCCTCTATGCTCCCTGACTCTACAGGTGAGGAGCAGTTGTTTGAGATTGTTGAAGGACCGTTGCTTGTGTTGTTGCAAGTTGGCCCATTGGACAGCTGTGTTTCCATGGCAGCAATTACCTGCTAAAGAGACAGAAAAAAAATAATAAAGTCAAAAACACAGGCAAACTTAAAATGAAAAAATACCAACAAAGTTAAAAAAGGACACTCTTCACACATTGGAACACTGTTTTGTTGGAATTTTTATTTGAATTAAATGTTTTAAACCTAAACACATAATATAACTAAGGCAACCAGGTTGCAAAACTGTAACTTGTACTCTTCTTGCTATTCTTTTTACTTGCAATACCATACTCTAGTGTAGAAATATAATTATTTAGGAGGAGAACTAGCATACTTTTTAAATATGTAAGGACCTATATCCTTACATATTTAAAAAGTAGAAGCTGTGATGCTGTCAATGTCAATACTTTGTGAATTTCCCCTTGGGGATGAATAAAGTATCTACCTACTCATCTAATATAATCCCAGAACGGGTTGAGGTAGGATTTTCAATTATGTAAATTTGTTCCTTTAGCATAGATATCTGGCCAAATATGAAATGTCAGATCTTACAGCACTACCACAGGTGGAGAAAAAAAATAAAGTTGAAAATAGGAAAGAAAAAAACAACCACAATGAATTCCCTCTTTTCTATTCATGATTGCTACTTTTGTTTCTGGGCAAATAGAAGAGACTCTCTAGTGAGAAAGCAATGTGACGGTCTATTAATCTGTCAGAAGCTCAACAATTGATAAAGCAATATTAAAGTTGGTAAGTGGCATGTTTAAACATATCTTTCAAAGTAAAATGTGGCAACTAAAGTGAAACATTTCATTCGGCAAAATGAACTGGATAGGCAAGGCCTATAGCAGCACCAAATCGGTAGCCATCAGTACGCAAGCATCGGACAACAGGCCTTAAACGATATGGTAGTCAGTTAAGGCAACCAGCGACAAGTTAATGTATGAAGAGTCATCCTTTATTAACAGATTCATCATGTGCAGATCAGTGCAATCACACCACTGTGCATATTATTCTTAGGCAATCACATTTTCACTAATTTGTACACCGAGGCCATAAAGCCACCATTTTATAAAGTAATTCTATGAGATAAACACGTCACAGTAGACAGTAGCAGACAGGTCTAGACCATACCAATACAGTCAAACATTAACAACTTGGGAGCTTTTCTTAAACAAAACCCAAAAAGTGCCTCAATTCCAAATTTAACGTGATTAAAGTTTGATTTAAGCGTTTAAATATGACTGAGCGCTAACGTCATTGGTATGGCCTGAGCACTGAGACAAAAAGCAGACCTTCTGGCCAAATGATTTTAAAAAAGAAGTGCCACAGACCCCAGTCCAAGGCTCAGGTGCCCACGAACCACTTCTAAGCAGAGAAGCCACATCGCACAGTCTGACTGCCATGTTAGTTTGGAGTTGCCGTCTGAAAATGTGGACACAAAAAGTACTTCATGTTAGATCAACAAGAACAAAAGCAACAGTCAGAGGTGATCACATGTCATTGTTGGGGGGGAAGAGAAGAAATGTATGTTTTTTTAACTAGCTGTCCATGCAGATTGGCTTAAACCAGGGAGAAGCAAAAGGCAATGTTTTCACTGTGTCACAATTCATCTTCAGCAAGCAAACAGCAGAACTAAGTGTAGTGTTCAGTCAAAATAGAAACCTGGCCACAACAACACTGACAATAAGCATGAGGAATGGCAATTAGTTAAATGGATGAGTGCTGCACAAAGATGATCACTGAAATTGGAAAGACAAATCAATTGGTCTGCTCAGATTGCTCACATCCAGCAATAGAGCTGATGCTTAAGTTACGCTGACACATCCTACATCTGTTTTCCAGTCTTTGCACACACAAAAGCAGTGGAACTGCAAACTTCCACTGTGAAATAATCTGCAAGCTTCACATCAGTATTAACATGCTCATACAAAAACCACTGACAACATGTTCAAATCATCAAGGGGAGATGAGAATCCAAAGTTCAACAGACAACACCACCAAAACTAAGGCCATCAACTAACTAACATTGCAATGACAAAGGAGGTTTAAAAAGTTCAAAATGTATCACATCATATTAACATGCTTTAAAGCAAAACTAAGCAGTTCGAGATCTCACTAAAAACAACCATCAGAATGAGTAGTGCGCCATATTTACATTACCATCCAAACAATTTACGACAACTGTTATTCGGGATGTCGCAATCCCCTGATCGGATCTGAGTCAACTTAAAGTTATTAAGTCAATCCACTGTATATGCTTGATAATTAAATAGCTCTTCATTACATTAAGAAACAAAATATCCACATCAAAAGCAGCTGTTTTTTTTACACAATAATATAAAATAAAAACCCCTCTAATCTCTTTGGTCTTGTCACTGTCTGGACTTCTCCAGTATTTTAGGCTTCAGTGCAACATTTACACGAGTCACCTAAATGAACTGTATTTTGGTGAGTGCTTAATTCCATCCTCTACATCTTTTGAAAGGATTACATTAATTACACCCATTGGCTTTTTGTGTGTGGGACATTACTATATATCTATCTTTTTTTTTTAAATTAAGATCTGAATTTGTTGTTGCCAGTTTCCAGTGCCACTCGAAGGGCTGTTTTCAAGCACATTTGTAAGACCAAATAAAAGCCTTATTTAATGACATATTTAACATGTATTTAATAGCGGCGGGGCGGGTTGTGAAAATAGATGCGGTTGTACGGGGCGGGATGGAGCGGGTCAAATTATTAAATAAATGCGGGGCCCGTGGGTTGGAAAAAACCCTGACCCGCGCATTGCTACTCTGCAGCAGGTGTGGCCACACCCACACTGGAGGAAAAGAAACAGCTGTATGACGGCTGACGTAAAATAAAGGATCAAATCATTTAAGCTCAACATAGCCGATATCGTTCCGATACCTTGATTAGCGCCGATACCAATCGGTGAGATCGGAACATTCCTATTTGTTAAAACTACAATAGGAATATGACCTACATGAGTTGACAATCAAAATGATAACATTTTGCATCAGTGGCCACTAACATTTGGATCTGGTGCTGCCATTTACACAAAAGGAGTCCACACAAGGGTTTCTCACAGCATTTCATATTGGAGGCACCCCGCCTCACCTGAAATAAAGAACGCCTCTGCTAGCATTTTACACATTAATCACTTCTGCAGAATAATTTCCTGTTTGAATCCGTGTACATGTGTTTTTTTGGTTGTGTTTAACCTAGTAAAATAACCCGCATACAGCTGTTCAGCATGCCAGGAAAAACAAAAATACAGGGGCAGTATAAATGTTACAGCACAATTCAGCATGTTCAACACGGTTTGTGGCTTAACCACCACTTCACTGTATCTTTAGGGACAGTATGTTAAGACTACTGCTGTTCCATCTCCACCATGTATTGGTAAACTGAAGTTAAACTGCAGATCCAAACAGATTACAGAAGATTTCAAATCATCCACAAATACAGCACAGATAGCTGAACATGTGATGTCCTATTTCTGAATTTGTTTCACCTTGTTGGTTGCATCTAGTGAAGATGTCAACTTGCCATAACTCAATTCACATTTCAGTTATGGCAAGTTGACATAACTCAAATGTGAATTGATTCTCTACTCAGGTAATGAAAACAGCATTGCAACGGTCAGAAGGACAACCCAATAAACCTGATCAATACTTCTTAGTGGAGAACATCTCAGTCAATGTGCCATTTTTAGTGTTTCACCATACACAGTCAGAGCTGGATAATGTATGAATCAAAAACCATTTAAATCTTAAATTTCCTTATTATTTCCAGAAGCCAGAAGAGATTAAAGTCTTTATGCCATCTTGATTGCCCCACTTTGTCTACATTTCTCTACTACCTAAAATATACTGTTCTGTGCTCTCATACTGTGGTCCATACAAGTATGAGCACATGCCGATAAACATGTACTGGAGCTTTCACACATCATCCCTCTTAACATTTGATTTATTTATACATCATTTTTTTTAACCAAACAGTATTTTGAAACTTGACTAAATAAAGTCAGTACTGCTGTCATGACTGAGAAAAGCAGCAAATAAAACTGCTTGTTCAAAATATCAAAGATGTGATCCTCTTCAGTGTGTTAATTGTGTTACACTGCCACAACTCAGCTGTCACTGCCAGATGCAGTGATTGGCTGTGCTGCACATCAGGATATACATAAAAGGCACTTGAACTGACAAATTGAAGCAAGCAACTGTCAGTCAGATCAAACAGCTGTAGATTGGCTCTGGGTTCTTATTTAATTCGAAATAATCACGACCTCAGCTTATCCAAGTGTTAAAAACTGGAGGTGTAATGTGAGTGTGTGTGATTACAGTCCACTCCGATAGCTTGACTTAAAATTACAATCTACCTAACAGTGTTATTTATCTATGTATTTGGATATTTCTGCTCTTAAACATCAGTGTGCATCTCTGTGCACAGAACAAAGCTAGTCAAGCAGCACAGTAATCAAAACTGTAAAGAACAAAATGCTTTACGTTGATCAACATCACATGCTGCCAGTAGCAAAGCAAAATTAAAAAAATAAAAATAAAGGGGTCACTTTTTTATTCACCCATTATATTTGTACTATCCAATGTTGTGACAGGACAACAGTGAATTCCAGCCAATACTCTGGTTGAATCAGTTGTGTTTGAGAAGCTGTGTGTGAGGAGGGAAGTCAACAGTGCATGCTCATCTGAATAACATCCTATGTCACTGACAATATGTCCATTCCATTGTTTGCTGGTATGTGGCAGATCAGAAGTCGTGTGTAAAATAGCGTAATGCACAGATTCCTCAGGGTAGATATAAAAATACACAATATCACTTGCTGCTTCAAAATAACGGTGCTTACTGACTGACTTGTTCTGTGTTAAGGGCAGTGATATAACTAAACTTAACCATCACAATGGCTGCTCTTGTGTTTCATACTATTCATTTAATCTCTTTTCAACCAGTAGTCTGGAAAAAAGCAATTATAAAGAAATAACCTTGGGCTATGAACTTGCAATTATCATCTGTCTATTATTGAGATTTAAACAAACATAAATTATCAATAGGGCAACTGCAAATGAAAATGACAATGCTTTACGGTAAGTTTTACTCCATTTATTACATGCATGCAAGTTTGGTTTTGGTCTAAGTATGTTGGATAACTGAAAAAGTCCACGCAATAATGTCTGTGAATGTTATACATTCAGGCCAACATTTGTGTGAACATGAACAGTTGTTTGTTTTTGGTTTGATGAAATACATCTATCCTTACCATCACTGTTTTAAGGCTTCTGAATGTGAACAAACTACATTACCATGTTGCAGTGCACAAGTGCAAATACATGACTCATTTGATTCACTGGCATGTCCCTAAACCAAGGTCAAAACCCAATGACTACATAATCCAAGCAAAAATAGAAACTACAGCCAAACAGCAAACAGCTTCAACACACGACCCATTACCACAAATACACTTTATTCACTAGAGGGAACAATAACCCCAGATGAGTGTACCCGATTACTATGTGGAAGCAGAACTTGAGAACATTACGGCAACAGTCAACAAGGGCTGGTGATTACCCAAGGACAGTAAGAAGTTAACTTGGATCAGTATGCTAGCAGTAACCTGCGTCTTCACATTGCTTTTTACCATCCCTGTGCTTATCTGATCTCCTGTGAAGCACTATGAAGCTTGTGTTTTGAAAAGCAGGTATGACAATTAAGGAATAATGGTGCTGCCACTTTATTTTGATACACATGATATTGCTAGCCACATATTTTCCCTAACTTTTAAGCAAGCAATCTTCCAGAGAATGAGCATCTGTTAGTACTGATTAGTACATTTTGTTACCTTTGTTAGGAACATTTTTCAGCATGTAAAGAGATGGTAAAAGGAGCTGAAGCAGGAAACATTAGATGGACAGCTGCAGACTGTAAGCCACAACACTCAAATTTCCAATACATCATTGAGGTATACACACCAACTTTTACAGTGCTGTTCCTCTCATGGGTTCATTTTATCCATAACTGTTTCTTAATTGATTTGCCAGAAAAATGACCATATACGTCAACATACAGCTCCTTCTATTGGGAACCCACAACTATAGGAACTGATGTCCCAGGGTGGTAAATCAGTATTCAATTAATCATTAACAATCCTTATAATTAGGGCTGTACTCAGCCAAAAATAATCTTCTACCTACTCCTGAACCAAGCAATTGTTTGTTTTTTTTAAATCTGCACATAATTTCCAGGTTGACTAAACTGGCCACAGTGCACCAAATGAACTTCACCTGCTAGATGCTGGGTGCTAATCAAAGTTACTCAACACTGCCAACAAATGAGTGAGCGAGATGGCTCACTCCTTAGCTACTTCCATCATTAGCTCCAGAAAAAACAAATGTATTTAATATTTTCTACAACTTGCCTGATCGGGGCAAGTAGTTGCTAGGTTTACTTGCCCAAAGTTTTATATACATTATATTTATTTGCCCCTGGCAAGCAGGCAGTCCTTGCTGAGCCCTGCAGTAGTAGCACTGAGTAAAACAGTCTACAGACATGCAGGTTGTGATGTTCACCACTGCACTTCACACAAATGTGAAGACCTAAATATGGGTTCCACAGTTCAAAGTTTATAGCTATACACTACAGACAAAAGACAAAAAACAGACATGATATCATCCTAAATAGTTGCCATCCTCAAACTGACTGAAAGATTATGGTTAATAAACAATGGTTTTCCCTGTAGGTATTAGTCTAGATATCATTTGATTTAGGCAAGTACAGCAATAACAAAATCAGTTTAACTTCAACTTCAACTGGTTAAAGCACTATTAAGTGAAGCAAGTACAGTCAACATCCAAATATACTGCAAGCAGCCCAGTCATGCAAGGATGGGGGCTTGAACTTTACAGGTCAACTGAACCCCCCTGCTGCTCTTTCCATCTGTTATTTGTCTCAAAGTATAAAACCAGTTGGTGACTGCAAAATGTAAGTAAAGCTTTAACAGGTTAACTTTTTTTGCAGTTTTGTTAACATGACAAAAAGGGCACAAAGACAGAAATTTCAGAAACCTAAGTGATATTCAGCAAACGGTTCTCATATGCCAAAAAATGCCATTCTAAGCAGTTATCCGCTCCAAAAGCAGCCTCCCCCACGTGCATAGTAACAGAAAAGCAGGCCACCAGAGAACATATTGTCATTGAAGAAAATGACTTACTTCAATCTCCATTTCATATGTTCACCTTTTATTCTAAGTACAAAGCACAAACATTGGCCATTGTCCCGCTTGAGATGGTGCCACAAGGCAGAAATATTTCATTAGATAAACACTTGGAAGAGAAGGCTTGGCAAGACACCGCTCCCCAAAAATTTTAGTCAAGGCTTTCACCATGTGCAGCCAGCCAGCAGCCTCCTCTTAGTGCACACATTTGAGTGCAGAGCATCTTGTTTCCCTAGAGGCCTTGCCTCACAGTTTTCGTCAGAAACCAGCCCCAGATAAAGACCACAAGGTTTTTTGTTTTCCCATCAGTGCTAAGATAAACCCATCCACCTCCACAATTTTACCCCACTGAGCAGGCTGCCTTTTAGGACTCATTAAAGTGTAGCGTGTTTAGTTATTGGTACTCTCAGATCCCACGGCCTTCTCACAAGGGGGAGAAAGGCGTCTGTATGCAGAGTTACAATGAAGAGAATGCAGACATTCCCAATTCAAATACAGTGAACATGTTTGAACTTACACACAGGATAAAGTTATCTATATTTTTAATATATAATGCAAGCATGAGGGACATCCATATTTTTCATGCAAGTGGTCCACTCAAAATACTTCTACAGTCACTAAACTTTTGTTCTATACCTGAACCATGTGCCATCCTTTGACATGTGAAGCTGGTGGTGCTGGCTCCGTTTTAGCAGCTCATTGATTGTGCAAATAACATGGAAAAGTGACGTAAGTGGGTGTTTGGAAGCAAGATTTCACAGCTGATCAAACTCTTGACTGAAGTACAGCTGTAAAGCAACTGATGATGGAATCAACAACAACCTGGTAACATTTCATACCTGTATCCTGTTCAGACCTAAACCATTTAGTCAATTTATAGATCCAAACAAAATTAATCTTATTAATCTTCTAATCAATTCATTGTTATGGTAAATTTTAAGCTATAACACCATCCATTCTCTGGCTCAAGCTTCTCCAATTTGAGGATTTTCTGCTTCTCTTATATATCATTATAAACTAAATGGGTTTGAACCGTTAGTCGGACACATTGAGCAATACAATGTCATTAAGTTCTGAGAACTTGTGACAAGCAATTTTTTAGTAACAATTAATTGTTTAAATCGTAATAATGAAAATAACTTAGTTGCAGCACTAATCCTGATGCACCACCACCTGAAGAATGATGTTTCTGACAGACGCAGCATACAGCCAGTGCTCCTTCAGCTCTAAATTAAATCCAAATGATGTATTTAAATCACAACTGCCACTTGAGGATACTTGGACCGCCATTTCATTTTCAATTAAGGACAGCGTCAGTAAAGACCATCAAGCAATACACTCTAGTTCAGAAACATTGCATGTATTGATTTTTAGAAATAGTGTCTTTGAGCTAAGACAACGCAGCAACAACCTTAAATACAATTAATACTGTTAGCAGTAATGCACAACAGGAATCCACATCTGACACCCTGCACATTAGTAACTTATTACAAGCTGATCCAAGTTGTATCGGAAATTCCTCCAACACTGCCTAAAATGTTGTATCGGATATTGGCAAATACTTGTGTCTGCAGCATTCTGATACCATGTAATTTATCAGCCCCGGCCCTGCTACATCCCAGTAGTGTGCATGTGCACAGTCATTACCTACCCTACTCTGATCTGACATAAGGTTTAAGCTGAGCCAGATCATACAACTTTGCGTTTGGGCTGATATGCAAAGTTTGGATATTGTCTCTGGAAGAAATAAACTGACTCATACTTTTAAAGCACTGCCAGTAGTAATAAAAACCATATGATTTGGGTGAAAAGGCCTTTGGCACCTGTTTTCTTCAGCCAATCTATCAATTTCAGGGATTATGTAAAACAATATACTGAAAAAGAAATACAGTATGTACTGTATTGTTTTTTGACAAACTAACTGAGTGGAAACAGTAGAATAAAGTTTAAAGATTTTTTCATACATAAATTTGGCAAAAAAAAAAAAAAAAGGCAATTAACAAATATGACTAACTATAACTAAGTTTAACCTGAAGCCAACTGTGAGATCAGCATGTACTGATGTGACACTGAGCACTTAAAGTGAGGAGGCACGAATCTCTGCTACTAGCTCCTCAGAGGATTAAATTGACCAAGTATGCGTGACAAGCTGCAGAGTGAAGAACTCCACAGAGTGCACACACTGACATGCACGGCCTGTCCTTGAAAACTAAAAGCCCACAAGTAACAGTTCAAAATATCACAGCTGAAAACACAGATGTGACTAGTCTACCCACACACTGACGTCTACAAAAAGAGATGCTGCAACATACAATGCTGTAATACAGTAATACTTGTACCTTGATGAGAAAAATGGTGTGGAGCAGTGACTGTGTTTAAGCACTGCCCACACAGGTATATCTCAACTGATTTCTCTTTTTATAACCAATGAATAGGATTTTCATGTAATTGACCCTGGTGTACATCAAATATGCACTTTAATTTCAAATTTTTTTTATTACTTTGAATCTAATTGGATCTGGTATATTGAATTCTCTGGCCAACTTTGAATTACCTTAATTTTGCTTAAAACAAGCAAACACTGTAATGTGTAATTTGCATCACATGCTGGATGGACAACTTCCGTCCACCGTTGCTCAGTCCACACCTCAAATCTCTGCTCAGTGTTTCACGGCATCTTTGCTCTACCCTTCCTACACCCTTCCTACTGGCAAGTCAACTTTGTTTGCAATTACACTGATCAAGTTTGTCCTAAAGGTGCAAAGCTACAGTGGGGAAAGGGTTGAGAGCGGGGTAGTTAAGCAGCAGCTCTTACATACCAGCTCCAGTCAGAATACTACTGAAAAGTGATGCAGTTATAATTGGCAGTCTGCCTCCAACGTAGAAGTGTACAATTTCTTACCAACACTTGGAGAAAAGAATAATCCAGCAATATTAGTAAAAAATAATAAAAATCTCCATTTACCATGGAGTCCGCCTGAAATAAAATTCAGTTGGGTAGTTTGCATTGCTCAAGAGACTGCAACACATGTTCATCAATATCGACTGAATTTTTGGCCAGAGGCATTTTTTATTCTTTCTGGCTTGTTGCTGTTTGAGAACCAGTGTAAAAATATCAATGTCATTGCTTGTGAAAAATATTCTCCATATTTACGTCTGTTCAATTTAATTTTATTACAAAAAAAAAAAAAAAAGAATCAAATCAAATTCATTTAACACTATTAGTTATGTTTACTCATAGTGAAACTATAAAAGTAATACCACCAAAGGGATTGAGAGACCTACGAGCAGTAAATAGACACAATTGTGGTTCATCTAGTACTGTGCCTCAGCTACTTTTACGTTTTTTGACAGGAGGGCATTGGACCTCAAAAACTAGTTAAATTTGATTTTGCCAAATTTAGCAATCAAGCCCCAAACAGTAATTCTGGGTTCAGACAACACAATACACTTGTGCCAATCCAATTAAAAAGGAAATGTCTGGAATATTTAGACACCACTAGGTATATATTTACACTACCTCTGCTTCTCACCATCATAGGCCTACACACTAATACAGCCTAACATTAAACTACACAAATCAACACTCACCACATAACACCTATACACAGCATGAGATGTGGTGATCTATTAATGCTGCTGTGATGCAGTGACAGGGTCAAGAACACTGCATTGCTGGCCTCCAGTAATGACCCACACATGCAGAGGGAGGGCCACCCTGTGGCCAACAGACAATAAGAACCAAATGAAAACAGTCATGTGCACCCTCCACAGAGCCAAGACTAGATCGACTGCAGAAGGGGAGGCCACAAAGAGAAGAAAGGGGGGTGGGATGGACATTTAACAAGGACAAAGGGGGCAAAATTGCTTTTATTTTTTGCTAAAGCCACCCACTGTACACTAACCCAGTTCTGAAAGCAGCACACATTGCTGTACACACCACAGTGATGTGGCCTTTGGAAGTTCACTCACTGTCCTGCTTTTTAGTCATTCTGTCAGCAGCCTTTATTTAGAAAGGCAAACGTGGGGGCTCAATAATACATAAAGACAACCGCTCTTATCTCTTGTCCCTCTCAGGAGCACAGAGGCTGCTGAAACTGTGGAAGTTGCATGAACACCTAGGGAAAAAAAGCAGCAGGTATATATAGAGATAGGAACATGTGGGCATCTCATCTATACTAAAGCTGAACAAACATTACTAATATGAACAGCAATATGACTACTTAACAGTGCTCTTAAAACCACAAACACCAAGACTCAAGTAAAATAAAACCTGATACATTGTTTTTGTTCAAAAATAATGCTATATTTTATTACTATGTAATATACTGAATTAGGTGATTGGACAAAAAGCAGCACAGAAAACTACATCAGCAACAAATATTGTATTTCTAGTCACTCATATTCTTTTTCATCTGTCCTAAACATATGTTACTTGTCACAAAGCGTCAAAAGAGTGTATCACACCTTTAAAAAACGCCCAGTAAGCAGCACCCCTCCCAATTTCCTTTCACTGGGCTGTCTCCCTATACCCACAGGACCACAGATTCCTTGTGTGTTGGCAACCTCCTGGTAAATTAACTGGTCAGGCTCTTAGCTGCTGGCTCGACGATATGTCATCTTTTCACGACCTACCAACTGAAGATTACTCACCGCAGACTGCCAACTATAATTCAAGATGCCTGTAGCTTCAACATATTTATGCTTCAATATTCAAGGCCAGATACTACAATCTTAAACACAAAATATGCAAACTAGAAAGAAGGCGCCTTTGGTTATACCATAGATTACTGTCCAAACGGTGCCCTTAAAGCCTTTGAGCACATATCTACAATGAACAATAACCTGTTACTTTACTAAGAGTTGCATCAAGCCACAAACCGTGAAACGCCCATTAGTATGAGTCACTCGCCATGATATCAGGCAGTAACTTAACCGTCATAGATCACATATAGGGAAATATGGTTTAATATACTGGATTAAAAAAAACAGACACTATTAAAAGACATGCCATTGTGGGCACAGTGATAATACAGTCACAGCCTAAATAAATAGTCTGCTAATGAAGTCGTTTCAATAAGAAAATTGGCAAGAATTATCAACCAAAATAGTAGAAAATATAGTCGTATTAAAAAAAGTACACCTGCTACATTTCTCCAGACAGTGCATGGAAAATGTGGGCTGAATTAAACCTTTATGTTAAGGCAAAAAATAAAAAATAAAATAAAAAACCAGACATTTGAAAATAAGCTGAGTTTAAAAAGGTAACCCTTCTTTGGGTGAGGCGTTTCTAATTAAGGGTGAACCTCAACGTGAAGTGGCTCAAGAGGGGGGCTTGAGAGCTGCCTTGTTAATTGATTAATCTGACACACCTGTGCTACTGCGGGCAACTGCGACTGAAACTCGGTTCATGCAAAAGCCCTAATTACTGAGCAAAAATCTCCCAGACCATGGCTGCCGGTAGCGAACAATACAATCTTTTTTTTACGTTTAACTTCGTGAAACTCCATGCTAGTCATAATTAAGGTTACGCCAGGAAGCAGCGTGGTTGTTAAACTGAACGCCGAGGTGTATCAGACGGTTTTGTGAGGGCTGCGGTGGTTTATGGGGGCTCAATTCTCGTGATATATCTAGCCAAGTCACTTTTATAGCACATTAAAAAGAAAAAAAAAAAAAACGCGAGTCGACACAAACTTCGTATATATGTATATAGGGGTAGTCTGGCGTGTGAGCTAGCGCCGAGATTTACGTTTTACGCTTGCTAACACAGCGCAGATTAATTTGAGCTAGCTTAAGGTTAGATAACACGGTGAAACATTAAAACACGTTAAAAACGCTGATATTTCCAATGAACTTCTGCGTGCAACATGTCCGACTCGGCCGCTTGCTGCGCCAGCTTCTGTTTGACCTTGCTAGCTACCTTAAGTCGATAAAATTCCATTTTTTTCCCTGTGTACATTGAGTACAGTTGGTTTTTGGCAGTGAATATTTTTTTTACACTATTCCTCTGTGGTGTCTTACCTTG
This sequence comes from Dicentrarchus labrax, assembly GCF_905237075.1. Classification (NCBI taxonomy): domain Eukaryota; kingdom Metazoa; phylum Chordata; class Actinopteri; family Moronidae; genus Dicentrarchus; species Dicentrarchus labrax. The sequence goes on along the minus strand of NW_026136717.1, from coordinate 10,892,892 downwards.
AGGAGTTGAATCGGCGTCGCGGGTATTTATTGATGTTAAGTCTGCAGACATCAAACTTTTGGTCGCAGTCTTTGCGCAGTAGAAAAGGGGGCGGTGGCGGGAACACGGCCACCATAAGTAAACTAATCAGACCCTCGGCCAATCAGCGAAGACGCGGTCTCTACCCCGGAAATTCACTGGTAATTAATTGATTTGCTGCAGGTGTACCCTCTACCTAGCCTTTTCCAGCTAAATGCCAATGCAAAAACAAAACAAAAACAAAAACACACAGCCATGATATTGCTGGAGCAGTGGCCCCCAAAGCTGAGTCAAGATGCCACCAGGCTCTCTGGGGTATTCAGTGGGAACCCAGCAAAATTAGAGACTTGAGTTTTAATTTGATCTACTACTATTAGCCAATTACAATTAGATTTACTGACCCCACTGTTACTTTTGCACCTACAGAACAGACAGTAATTTTACATTAATATGTATAAAAGGCTAAAACCTAATCATATGAAAAATGCTGATAAGTGGCCTTTTGCATGAAAAAGGTTAGAATCCAAATCCAGTGTGTGTGTGTGTGTGTGTGTGTGTGTGTGTGTGTGTGTGTGTGTGTGTGTGTGTTTTAAATATAGGAATATAGTCTTGTCTACACTTTACAATTAACACCTGCATGGAAATCCAGAAATTCCATACAAATATGCCTATGATAGCAGAACTTAGAAAATATCATCCAGCAACTCCAAGTAGCGCAACACACAAGCTGCACTTAACCTATATAGCGTTACTCCTTTTAGAGTTACACTGAATCTTAAGCCCTATTGGCTATTTTACATTTAAATCTTAGAAGTAGTCCTTGCAACAGTCTACCTCTTAGTTTAAATCAGATCAATCCACGTTTTAAATGTACATTCTAAATAAAATACAAGTTTTCATTTTAATACAAGAGCTCGGATTAAAAATCAAGTCAATTTGGTCAGTTTGTCTACTGTAGCTGTTATTTCCACTATAAATGACTGATTCTACATATAAATCAGGGCTGTTGATCTAATATTTCCAACATAATAACGTTTTTACTTTAGATGCGGTAAAATAAACCGACTACTATGCGGATCCCACGTTTCAGCACTCTACCAAAGGCCTGTATTTCTACACACTGGAGCAATAAATGCGTCCGTCCACGTCTGAAAACCTTCAGCAAGATTTTTGAAATTATAACACATGTGCGGCGATAGCCTTCTTATCCTGTCGTGTAAGTCTATGATTTGCCAAGGCACCGCAATCCAGAGTTGAAAATCAGCCGTCAATGGAAACATGAATGCATCACGGTGACTTTCCAGTCGCGATCACATACAATAAGATAAGAGACTACAGTTGAATGCATGATCTGGCTTCCACACACTGTCCTCAAAGAATTGACACAGGATTGTTAAAGAAAAGAAAATATATCGATTTGTGCAAATGTGTAAAAATATCTTACCGTTTCTATAAATGAAAGTTATGGACGTCCTTAGGGCAAACAATCTCTGAATGAAACACCTGGCCAATAGCTTGTAAAATGATGAATTCCGCTCTCTTAGTTCAAACTTGGAAACATAAAAAGCCAACACAAACAAGATAAAATGAGGAAATGAAATATTTATTAAATCAAAACACAGAAATGAGTTCCTTTCAGCAAATGCATGAAACAAAAGGGAAAAAAGAACAGAAGAAATAAAAGGAATCAAATAATTAAAAAAGCCGGCTTCTGCCTGTCTCGCTCTTTACAGGTGCGCCACACAAATACGCGACATCACTGAGTGGAAACCAAAGCGAGGAGGAGGTTGTCTTTAAAAGGAAGATAGTCCTGCCGGCAAATATATAGGGCCGTATCACAGCATGCCTATACCTCTCCGCTCTCTCCGTTTCATCCATTCAACCTACACATGAACACGCATTGGACGCGGAAGTATACCCAGAGTAGCTCCATCCACCGCTTATGCACACAGGAGCTCTTCGACGCCATTGGCTCTGACGCGCTCCTCGTTGGGGGGCTCACGCGTCCTTTTCTCCAAATCACAAGACGCCATTCGTCCTCGCCCCAGTCACTCACAGCGATCAAGCATCCCCCCCCCCCCAAACCTCTCCCCTCCCCACCTCCCCCTAAATATGGCATCTGAAGTCAAACATCGCCTCGCCGAGACACGCACAGTGCAGCAGGCGGGAATAACACCGCGGCTAGAGAGTATTTCTTTTTTTCTTTCTTCTCCCCCCCCCCCCAACCCCTCTCACACAAACATGTTTTACACCTCAGCACCGCACTGTCACCATCATCCAAGAAAAAAAAAAAAGGGGGGACTGACCCTAGAAGTAGCTTTTGTGTGCGGTTTTATTCAACTGGAGGTTTTAGTCCACTTCCACATGCAGACAATAAAAGCAACTCCAACCAGCACTCGCCATCGCCCATGTTTATTTATTTTTTTCCCTTTTTTCTTTCGCGACACCATCGTCTGCGCCATGTCGGCACTTTCTCGCACGATCACGTGGACTTTATCTGAGGTCAGCGTCTGATTTCTTTCTCTTTTTGTTTGTTTGTTTGCCGCTGGTCGGTGCGTTCAGCAGGTTTCAGCACCACGGACAGCGCAAGCTCTCCGGCCACAGCAGCCTCACACACACTCACACACTCACACACACACAGTCCGTGAGCGGTCCCCCTTCGATACCCGACCTATAGGCTGAAAAACAAAAAGGTGGGCGCTGATTCGGGGCTCCCCTGACACATTTTTTTTAAACAATACACAACGCTCTCTTTAGGCTTTTTTCGCTGCGATATCACAGCAGTGTGAGCCCAGATCCGCACGCTTTACGGCAGGAGTGGCAGCCAGCAGCAGGCTTATCCCATGCACATCTTTTGTCGACTTTCAGAGGGTGGAGCAACAGTTAGGCTGTCGTGGATGGGGAGGGGGGGGGAATCGATGCTCTCAGGAGCAAATACTGTTTCAAACATATAAGCCGATACAGGAGCAGTGGCAAATAAAAGGCTTTAAGCTCACAAGCTCACTGCAGAAAAACCTCCCAACACAATAGGACCTGTATGAGAGGAAATCCAACCATGCTTCAGCATCTTTATTGTCCTGTAAACCCATATATGTACATACATGTATATATCAGATGCTTTTCTTAATACTTTAAATAACTGCTATTAAATGGTTTGCATGTGAATCCCTTCACGTGCATACGCAACACAACAATCTAAAAACACACTTCCCTCATTAGAAAGGGCGATTAAAAACACAGGAAGCATGCAATATTAAATTAATGGTGTAAAAAGTTAGTTATGCAAATCCTCCGTGTTGCAACACACATTCATTTTAAATGATGTGCATATAATTTAAAACCTCAAGTGATACCAAAAGTAGTCTTAATCCAGACATACAGACTGAAGAAACATGCAGTGGGATCCTTATGAATGTAAAAACTAAAATAGAAAAGCCGACCTTTAGAATTTGAAAAAAAAAAAGAAAAACCTCTCTGGATTTCTAATATGAATATTCTCCGTATTCTTATTTTAAAGCCTAATATAAAGTAGAATGTGTGCTGGAGAATGGTTTTGGAATTGGCCGTGTTACTCTAACCCAACCGCAGCAAACAGGAAGCAGTGAGAGGCATGGAAACCGTCCCACTCACTGCTCTTTTACAAGAATTGCCATTATACTGCAGCCAGTTCATTACTGACAGTAAACTGAATCATGTCATAGCGTCTGTGGCAACTGTGTTCAACACTTCCTTTATGCGCTAAATGGTCTGAACAATGAGATCTCTGTGGTTGTCTCTGATACTGCATGTCCTTTTATATTTATGTTTGTTTGTTTCTATCTGTTGTACTCAGGTCTCCCTCGCAAAGATCAAGATCTTTTGCGAGGGATCTTATTTATTTTTATTGTATTCATTTATTTGACAGGGACAATGTATATATGACTTCTAGCCGCAGCTAATTTGCAGTCCTTGTCCTTGGTTAGGCTGTTAAGGGATAAAACACATAATAAAACACGCTAATGCAAGAATAGAGACAAACAATAAAACAAACGTAGACAAACAATCACTGCAAACAGTAACTGAAACGACAATGACTGAAAACAATAATTAAGAACAACAAGAAATAAGGAAAGTGTTGCCTTAGCATTGAAAGCTTTACTTGATTACCTGATTAAATAAAGGTTGTGTATATAAATAAAGCATATAGTTCCACACACTTGATAAGTAGGCTGTACTTTAATATGCCAACATGTCTACTAAACTAATGCACACATTGCATTGATCGTGTTTGATTTTCATTATTTCTAGGTGATATAATGCCTAGAAGTAAACAGTCTGGAACAACTGGATTTGCTTTTTTCTTAGTTCTTCTATTAAATGTAACTCACAGCTAAGGAATGAGTTAAAATCATCTCTGAAAGTGTTCTGAAAGCCAACAGCTAGGACATTAAAAATAAAAAACTAATGAGTAAATGCAGATTATTCTATTTGTGACGTTTTCAAATAAAAAAATTAAATAAATTACAATCATTCTGAAGTCACAGCACAAATGATGTCTGCTGGAGCCCACCATGCACCATTTCCTGTTAGTAAAAAAATGATATAATGGAGGACTTGCCAAAATGGTACGCTATTAACATGAGTATATAACCTGCAAGGATATGAAGCTGCTGACCACACATTATCAGAAAGATAGAAGTACAACACTTTCCTGCTCCAAACTTTGGGATGTAATGTTGAAGTAAAGCTTCGCTTAAAAATCAGTTCAGTTTGTTTGAAGATCAAATTTGCATGACAAAGCTCAAACATTTAAAAGGTAAAAAAAAAAAAAATCATCAAAATCAATTTCCTACAAGGTATTTCCAGGCTTTACATCTTGATGACAGCACATGTTTAAGTCCTGCTGCTCTGGTTTCTGGCTTTGGGGAAGTTATTCATGCTCACAAATATCAATTAGATCATTAGCATTTAGATAGCATATAAGAATTCTTAAAATGAAAGAGAACATGGACCTTTTGCCCCTATTTTTAATGGTGATTTGTGAAAGTGTGTCTCAAAAGAATGTCAGGAAGACTTACTGGGTAGGTAGATTATATTTAAAAGATCAGACACAAGGAAGGGTCAATACATCAGGATGAATCAGGGAACTGTAAGGGCACTAGTACATCTGTGGCACTTGTTTCCAGGAATAGAATTGGACAGGAAAAATATGGAGGCAGCAAATTAACACCTAATAAAGGGGCCGCTACGCTCATTTTTCCCGTCAGCTGAACTAACTGACAAATCATCTCTCTCACTTCAGGTACTGCTGGGCTTCTTCTTCAAGTCTGACTTACATGGAGCTGAATCCACAGAGACATTATCACAGTCTAGCAGTCAATAATTTTGGCTTGGGGTTGAACAAGTACAAAAAAAAATACAAAAATCTCTCAACACTGGCGTATGAAATATTATGCCACTATGGAGATTTCCCTGCATGGCAGCCAAGGCAACAATCATTAGAAAGTCTTACCAGACTCCTGTAGCTTTGGTCCAGCACCATCTTCCTGTCAGGCCCTCACAGCATGCTCCTGGTCAGCTACAATGAACCCAGGGAGGAGTAAGGAAACAACCATCTTGATTCTACCAAAAGGAGACAAAGAAGCGCAGTGCAGTGTGGGAGAATGGACATATTTCACCCTCTGTGGTCAAATAAAAGATGACTTGTGTTTGTAAGTTTTTAAGCTTTTGTGCATGAGTGCTTCCACACTGTCTGGCCAACAGCAGCAGCCTTTGTTTTATAGTTTAATACCATCCTTGTAGCTGACATCAGTTGTACTTCCTGTTTTATAAACTCACAGGGGAACCTGTTGATGTGGCAAACACGATAGGCTGTGCAAGGGACATGGCCTTAAAGGAACACCTATGAATAAAGAAGTGATAAACAAAACCTCCAAACATTATGACATTAATTTACTGTATGTTGCCTTGTCATCACATTATGAAATAGATTAACTACTTACAGTAATATAAAGAAAAAGAAAAAGAAACTCAAAGCAAGAATTAAGTTAAGTAAAGACAGTGTGATCTTCTGCAGACAATAAGGTAACAGACAATAATCCAAGAGGATTTTGGTTACAAGAAGCTAATATTCATCTGGGAGTTGCAATTATGTCATGCTCTACAGTGCTTACTGGCCACGGGCTAAAAGGTGGCAAACAGCTTCATCAGGGGACTCCTTACTGTAAGGCAATATAACCCTAATGGAGAGAAAGCGCTGGCATCCAAACCTGACTGTGGATCAAATATCCATCTATATTTCAGGGCCACAAATATGAACGAATGTGTAACATGTACACCCCCTTGGAGGGAATGTAGGTCAGCGCCGGGGTCATTAACCTAATCCATCTCTGTAATGTGGAGCGCCATGGTCTCATTTGGACAGTATGGATTGGGAGCGTTTTTTTTTTTTTACTTGCTCCAGGTCAATAATTAGGCGCTGACTCCTCCCAGTAGGGGGCGCTCTTTTCTGCCTGAGCGACTCCTACAGTTAATCACTAAACCCCAGACATGTGCCTCTTGTGGGCTGTAGCTAATCTGGCATGCAAGGTGTGGAGTAGAGGCTGAAAGTCAGGAAGAGGAAGAACAAAAAGTCACTTTCAGTTGTGGAAAGTACTTTTACTCAAGTACTGGGTTTGAGTATTACTTGAGTATTTCCTTCATATGCTTTACACTTCTAGATTTTCATAAGGAAATATTACATGTTTTACTTGAAGACACAATTTTACAAATAAAACATATGATCATCATATAGATAGGATTTAAATATGATCAAATATGATTCATTATTATTAAATTATGAGTACTTAACATTAGTTTCACTTTAACCTACTGCATTAAAGGCTGTCTACTCAACAATGACTCAGTAAAAAAATCTACTTTTGTACAAAGACGCATTCATTTTAAAGGACTTTTGCTTGTTATGTTCTATTTTAAATGGTGGTACTTTGGCTTAAATTTATTTATCCACCACTGCACACGTGAAAGGAAAGTGCACGTAATTAATCTAAAAGGGCAGCCTACAGCAAATAACAATTAATGACTACAAACCACACTCGTGTTACTGTAATGTACGCTGCTTTCATTCCACAGACAGACATGGAGAAAGCAAAGAAAAGCACCAGGGTATTGACCTGATACAGGTCATAAAATTTTTCCCACATCAATCCCCTCTCCATTTGGATCTTCTCATCTCCTCTGCTCATTGATAATCTGTATGACTGATCCAGTGGGTCCCACCTCCTGCTATTAGATGTCAAAGGTGAGTGCTCTTGACCTCTGCACCCTCCCAGCACACTTACCACCTGACAGGCCAGCATTTTATCAGACAAGGGTGTTCTGTCTCTCCAATAGCTTCCAGCAAAGGGACGAAGATGTCAATAGTGGTTCTTTTGAGGCATTAACGTCCCCTGTGCTGGAGCCTCTTGTGTGACAATGGTCTCAGTGTCGCATGGAGGTGATTATTAATGCTCCCCGCTGGGACTGGGCAAAAATATGTCGAGATGAGCTTCCTGAAAGGCTGCAAAAGAGGGTAATAAGCAGCACTGCTGTAAAATATCTCTTTGAATGCGCCTTTTCCTCTTTTAGCCCAAAGATTGCTATGATCAGAAAGAAGTGCAGAGACAGGGGTTCTCTTCAGGGACTTTGCTCAATTATTTCTTCGTATAAAACTTGTTTTGTGAGTATAGCTGTATCTATTTATATTGAAATGAAAGGCCCTTGCAACCCTTTTTAAAAAACACACATTTAGTACAATAAGAACCGATCAATCCTTATTTTGTGTAGCTACTGAGACATCAAATCAGAGTTTTTGTACCCAAATGAGCTTCGAATTCTGCTGCATACCTGTTGGCAGTGCTAAAACGCAAACTCTATTTTGGTGCGACAACTAAACTCGTACCTAACTACACAGTAGTAAGGTCTGGGAGCAGCTTTTGATGCTACATTCCAGTGAAATAACAAATCTGAGGATTATCTCTGTGAGAGAGAACAATGCAAATTCACAAATGTTGACTTTACTGTCAACTGTTATATAAAAAATTGTGAGTTTATAGAATTTTATAAAGGGCATTTATAAAGCACATTTAAAAACAATAGTATTGACCAAAGTGCTGTAAAATCAAAAATAGTAAAATCCATAAAACAAGACAATAAAAACACAAAGAGGAGGTTGTAAGACAAAAGGACAATAGCGTTAAAAAAAAGACCATAAGAAAAGATAACTGTCATAATGAGTTAGAAGCCAAACAATAAAGATGTGTTCTAAGACGGGATTTACAAACAGGCAGTGTAAGGGCCAGCCTAAAACGCAGAGGCAACTTGTTTGAAATCCAAACACGCACCTCTCTGCTAGCTAGCCACACCAGCTAACAGCAACCTGCAGTTTTATATGATGATCACCCCCCCAACACCACAACTGATACATTTATGTAACCGACCATATTAGTCATCACTAATAATAAAAACAAAAGAGGAATTTGTGATATAAAAATGATTTTGTTTTTGACAGATGGGAGTATTTAAGGAGATACATGAAGAACTAACACAGAGACATGTGATTAGTCCATGAGAATGTATTTTTCATTTTAAAATCTTTAATGCTTCACAGAGAAAGGGTAATTGCTTTTAAGAGTAATAACTGTACATAAAGACGAACCCAAATGAGCTTTAACCTTGTACCAGACCAGGTATTTAGCAGGTTTCTCATAAATCTGGGTTTCATTTCTGATCTACTTAGTGATGAGAGCTTATTATATAGTATTCTACAAATACTGATATCAATAAGGAATGTATGTTGTGTAACAGTCATGTGTTTATGTATTCTTAGATATAGCCTAACTGTACTTCAGTTGTAAGCCTTGTTGGATATAAAAATGTTTCATTCAAAGTAACTAGACATTTTTATGTTTGCAAGCATTGGAGCATAAAAAAAAAAAAAAAAGAACAAACAGAAAGAACATCAAATCTCAAACCCACGACGAACACGATCGCTTAATGTCTTTGCTCTTGTGATGCTAATGTCTTGCTGTCATGTCACCTGCTTTTAACCAGAAAGAGAAAAAAAGGCCTCAGAGGGGGGCTGAGATCACTACCTCTTTTTGTATATTTCCCTGTGGTATTAGAGGTTGATGCTTGTGCATGATGTCATTGATTGTAGACCATCCAATATGGGTCCTGCTGGGAAGCTAGAGCTCCCACTGTGACTGTTAGCGCTATGTAATGCAAGACTGGGTGATGTCATTGCAAGAGCACGGTGAGCATAGAGACAAAAATGACAGTGCAACATAGTGGCAAATAATATAGCTAGACAAATTAATATGGGATATGGGACAAATGGGCTTTATTGAACATGATTTATTTTGTGGAATTGTTGTACATGGCCCTATGCCAAAACAGATGGTACACTGGGTATTTTTGTGAGTACATTTGGGTTATTGTTTTGTGATAGGATATTTAACTGATTCAAGTTTTAAGTAGAAATAGTAGGAAAACCCACACAAAGGAACCCAGAACTCCAGTCTGGTAAATAATCAGATGTCCTTAGTTTAAATGTTCAAGGTCAAGAAGACTGAAAGAAGCATTATTCCTTTTTAAGTCCTTTGTAAAACATTTTGATTGACAACAAGAACCGCTGAGATCATTCTCTGATGGTCAGACGGATAAAAAAGATGGGGTATGAGAGCAGCTGATTGCATTTTGATGCAACAATCGTGAAGAATCTGCATGCAGTCATCAATTAAATTCTTCTAAAGAATGAAACAGAACGTTTATTGGAATTCACTACCTTTCAGACAACCGCAGTTACTTTGTCTACGGAACAAAAAAAGGCACCTTTATTGAAAAGCTGCTCTAGCGTGATAAAAAAAAAAGGCCCTTAAAGCAACAAAAACCAAATAAAACCTGAAAACATTTTCTTTCATCTCGATCCTTGGGGAAATACTGCTTGCGGTAGAACAGAGCGAGTTTTTTCGAATCACTGAGAAAATAGGGCATGAAATCTCAATTAGATGTGTCAAGATCCTGGGAAATTTTAATGCTCTTTTTTTCTTTTACACACACTTGTCTCTGGGAGACACTGAGGAGCGCTTGACCACCCAGTGCCTCACTCTCCCCTTGAAATAGCCTGGTCTAAATAGTCTGATTGGAGAGCGGGATGGACGGCGCGGGCCTATCTCTTTTGGGCTGCAGAGGAGGGCGGAGGGGAGGGGAGAGCAGGTGCAGGGGGAGACAACGATCGATTTGGTTGTCCGCAGATAAAATAAGAAATCAAGGGGTTTTATGTGGCACCACTCCCTGGCAAGCCTTCACAGAGTCCAGGAGATTAGAAAGTGAAGTTCCGAGAAAACAAACAAAGGCCATCATTAAACAGCAGCTCTAGACTGCTCACACTTTGTCTCTTAAGTGCAATTTGATCTTTGGCTCCCTTTTAAATCCAAATGTCTGAGAAGAAGAGGGGGGTTTCTGAGCTGTTGTCTGATTGAAAGCCAATTGTCTCTGCCTTCAGCCTCTGACACAAGTCTTTACACAAGAAATACACCGTCTTGAATATAAGCTCTTTGATTAGCAGCAGTTTTGTTTCTGTGTTTCCTGTATTTATTTAGTTTTCTGTAGTGCGTGCTCATTAGAACGCCATTAGAACAGTAACGCTTTAGCACATTGTGTCTTAATTGATGACACAGCCTTGCGTTGCTTCATCAAGAGCATTATAGTGCACTCAACACTGAAGACACAGGGGTCAAACTGTGACCAAAGCAAAGTTAGTCACCAGCTAATTTATTTCAGATTAGTGCACTTCTTTAAGCTACTTAAATGATTTTTTTTTCAATAAAGCACAATCCTTTAAAAGGTTATTTATTTGCAGCTGCAGGCCTAGCAAACAAAACACAGGTCAATGTAAAATCTGTGCTTTTAAAATGCATGTTTGCCTGCCACATACTGCAGGTATCATTTCACCAACTAATCAATTACAGTATGAAAATCAATCCAGCAACATGAGCGATGTGTCAGAGCTCAGAGGGTGTTTTACTTAGATTTTTTTAGGGCTTAGAAACATGAAAAGCTCATTGTAGTGCAGGCACATACACGATTTGTTGTGTTTATCATCACCCAAAATCTATTGTTGTGGTGTTTTGGTCATTGCTATGTAAAAGCCTTATGCTGTAGCTCCAAAATGTCAGCTTTTCAACAAAAAAAAACAACAACAAAAAATTGTCTTTCTAATAATAAAAGCCACAATTATATCCAGTTAGTTCTGAAAGGACCCAGTGGTAGAAAGTAATTAGGTGCATTTTCTCAAATACTATACTGTACTCCTTCTACTTCAGCATATTTTAAAAGAAGACTTAGTAGGTTTTACTCTGCTATATTTATCTGAAAGCTTTAGATATAGCTATTATATATATAATATATTTGATAAATATAATGAGCTTATAAAATATGATGCAATATATGAAATTATATTATACTAGTAATTATACTGAAATGATTAGGCAATTAATCAATTTGTTAATCAGCAGAAAATATTTTCGACTATTACAATAACTGATTAATTTATGTTAAGTATACGTCATTCTCCAAACACTTAATGGTTCCTGTGGAACTTTTTATACAAATCTTTGTCTGTAATTTTTATATTTCTTAACAATCATACATGAAGGACAAGGCTGTTTAGCTGAGAGTGAAGGCTCTGTGAATATAGCTTGTGTTCAGGTCTTCAAAGTTTGTGTTAAATAATAATTAATCTAAAATCTAAACTTTGAAGATAACATTAATAAAATTAAGAAGGTCTTGCGACCCCGTGTGAAGCCTTGGTGACCCCTAGTGGGGTCCTTTACCCTCAAATTGGGAAACTCTGATGAAGGGAATTTTACCCACTGACAGTCATTAAGAATAACTAAATCAAAATTGCCAATCTTCTCGCTGACGGTCTTTTTGTTTAACTAGGTCATATAGAGGCATCGGTATTAAATTGAGATTGTTTCAGAACCAGTTGAAACTCTTGGTTTTAGCACATATTGTGACTTTGACCTCTTCTTTTAAATTCAATTACTTGTAATAAAGTATTTTTACATTGTGGATTTTACTACTTTTATTTAAGTCTGCAATAATATTTGTTGGCCACTAGGGGGGGCAATGGAAACAATTTGTGAACACAACATTGGCATGTCATCACCTTTTAGTTAAGTGTTAATATGGCAAACACATTAGCCAACAGTTGCTTACCTAAACAACCAGTCTGCGGAGCATTAACATTATTTGGAGTTTATGATCACCTGGTAAATGAGAGTCGAATATTCACTCTTCTTTTAGCTCTGCTTTTGGTCTCAACCAGCTTGTGACAGGAAATATCTGTCTCAGTATTCAAAGTACCAAAATAAGTTGTGGCCAATCTGCTAAACAATGAGTAAAAAGGAACTCGCTATAAAGCTCCACTAAGTTAAGGGGAGCAGCAGATTCAGGTGATAATTCTCTACCAGGTCCATCACTATGAGTGACCCCTTTTATACTATCACGCTGGATACGTTATTATTGTTGTAAAAATATCACTTGAAGAAAAAGATCTGAAAACTTCCTCCACCACTGAAAGGTCCACATCACAGCACCAGAAATGTTTCATGTGAACATTTGTTCCTCCCTTGGAATTAAAATTATTCAAACTGCAATGAAGACCTTATGTTTATGCTGAAGTAAAATACCTTGTGGCATCCTGAACTGGAGCTTCACACAGCTGGCCACGGGCCCTGACGTGAATACTGAATATTTACTTTTAAACTGTGAAAGCTGACATTTAAGAAGACAAAATGATTATGTATTGTGTGACACAGGTGAAGACTAACTAACTAGAAACATGCAAAACTCACAACTCATTTGAGTAAGATGAAGAATTATGTGGTCATAATCTTTTAAATCCAAAAGGCCTCCTGCTAGATCTCAAGGTGTTCTTGACCTTGTATTTCAAAAGTGCCACATAATTGCAATTTATTATGCATAAGCCAAATCAAGAGTCAGCCGTAACTTTGCTGGACTAAACATGAAGAGCCAACATTTTTTCACAAATTAAAGAAAGGATTTCATTAGAAGGCAAAGAGCGAGGGATAAATGTTATACATTCGGGTCAAACAAACAAGTGATGGGATGATTAATTATTCAGCCATGGCAGTTTGCTGAGATAATGGCTTCTCCGCCCTAATGAATTTAACTAAAGAGAAACACGTAGGATCCTATTTTGGTTCGCCATCTGAGGTACGATTCAGCTCTGCAGTGTCACATTAGTGCATCACTACAGTTAATTGCTTTCACCCAAAGAAATATTTGTACAAATTAGACAGCCCAGCTTTACTGGGAAGATGAATTGAGCATGTATCTCATTCATTATTGCAAAGGGATTTATAGTGATGTGATTGGAAATGCATCCATAGAGGACAAAGAGGACTCGCTCACTCATCTGGAACTACTTCGGTCCAAGGCCTTGTAGAGAATACAGTCAGTAAAGAATAGTACGTAAAGAGATGTTGAACTGTTGAACTTCAGTAACTGAAAGCAACAAGAAGGAAAAGCTTTTCCCTCATTTATCTTCTTTCAGTTCAGCTCTGTTTCTATTTGTAATAAAAAACAATATTCTTCACTTTACTCTTACCTAATATGTAAACGCCATAAGAGCCTGGCGACTATGTGATGCTGCACGTAGGCACACTAGTGCTTTAAGCTAAATGCTAATATCAGTAAGTAATCATGCTCCAATGACAACGGTAACATGCTGATGTTTAGCAGGTATCATTTTTGTCCCCAAATCAGCTTCGCATGAAAGCATGCTAACATTTACTAGTTAGCATTCTAACAGCCTCTGCAAAAGTGCAGTTGAGGATGATGGGAATATCACTCTTATCGCTGGTGTTCTGGTCGCATACCAAAGTATTGGAAACATTACATTAGATCATCAACACTATTAAAAACCATCATGTGGGGAACATAGAAGTCTGTACAGAATTGTATGGCAATCAGTCCAACAACTGTCAAGGTTAACCTCATTGTGGTGTTAAAGATCATCAAAGTCATTGAGATACATCGTGTGGAAACATAAATGTCTTTACAAACTTTTGTGCCAATCCATCCAGTAGATTTTCAGTGGATAAGTGAAAACCTTGATGTGCAGGTGCTAGACAAAGTCAAACTCATTGGATAAGATTCATCCAGTGTCATGAAATCCATCCTACAGTACATTTGTTTGAGATATTTCAGGCAAGACCAAAGTGATGGACCTATCGACCAACATTGCCATCTCCAGAACAACGCTGACAGCATTCATAAATGCCACTGAAACATTTGTACTGAAAACTCAGAGCTCGGTGGGCCAGAGATCCTTAGGAGTCTGTCAGAATGTGAAAGAAGAAGACAAAAATCCATTTCGATTACAGTTTCAAAATGGAACATCCAGGAGAGAGGATAAGCACCTTTTCCAGGGCTGCAGACACTGATCATATGGGCCTGCGTGTGATTACAGGGAGCTCAATTAACGTAGACCCAGGGGACAGTTCAATCACAGAGACAAACATTCCCCCAACATAGCTTACGTGACCTGCAACCAATGGTCCATCTTAGCTCCATTGATTGAGTTCAACAGGCTTGGGATGGTGGGCCTTGCAGACATCTACTTGAAACTTACGGGTAAGTCAGACAGCCTGTAAAGAAAGAGGGGGTCATTTTTGTGGCGGAGTTGTTGCCACTGAAGTATTTTATTTAAGTGCTGAAATAAGAAAAGGGAGGGAGAGAAAGAAAGGAAGACAGAAAAGAAAGAAGATATTTGTGAGAGTCTTAACCACCCAGCCAGCCTTAGTCATGTTGAGCCCAGTGCCAAGGCCTCCAAATACAAGCCTTTGCTCTGATTTTACACTTGGAGCAGCTGTGTATTTGCAATTTTCCATCGACACAGTCTCATGTATGCTCTCATATCTATCCTCCATTCTCATGCAAAGTTAAATATACCCGCGCTTGCAGTGAAAAAAAAAGGACGAATATTCTACAGAGACTGGCATCACAAATCCGTTAGATACATGTCTTTTTTGCAGATCACACATAGGTCTCGTGAATTACTCCCCTTTCCATTTCAAAGCGCTACAATCTGGGATTTTTACAGCAAAGATATCTCATTTAAAATGGAACCGTAATTGAATCTGAGATCACGCGCTCCCAGATATGGCGCCGGTTCCCTTGACACAGTCATATCACACGCATCCTACGTTTCAAAGTGGCTTTCATGCGATTTCATGAGAATATGGCTAATACGCTGTGCTTAGGCAGATCACAATGGGCATAATCCCGTGTTTGGAAGACTACCTCCCAGTGGCGTACAAATAATAAAGAACCCTCTGTCTCCAACATACGAAAAGGCTTCAGTCGCTCGGATTTGTTGTGACTGAGACTGAGATGGAACAGTAAAAATGTGACAACCACAAAAAAACAATTGTCTTCTTTGCCTCTGCTACTGTATACTGAGCATCATTCGTGGGCAGCAGGAGACAACATAAACTGAACCTAGAAAGGAGACATAAATAGCAATGATGTAGACAGTATCTTGATTTAAAAATCAGGAAGAGTCCCTTGATATCAAAAAGGTAACAAACGCTACATTTAATCTTTCTGTGCAATGCTAATGCCTAATTTGAATAGAGACTTTGTATGTAATACAGTATTTGATCCTTTGTTGCCATTGGTAACCTCCCTGGTACAACCACTTGCTGCCCAATTAAGTTAATCTTAATTCACAACAGTCATATTTTAAGATATGCCTCACAAAATGTAATTTAGAGCTGGCTGGCACATTGCTTGTGCTTTATACAGCCTCTGCCCTCCTGGGAAGAGAAGACAGGCATTTTTGAGCAAATCAAAATCAATAGCTATCTAAAGGGGGCGAATCTAACAACATTAATCTTCTGGATCCACCAGTGATTCTCCCTGTAATTAATCAATGCTTTAAACTGGAGAAATTTGGCAATTAATCTTTAATTCTCTAATGGAACATACACACTGAGGCAAAAAAGCAGCTAACAGTGAGGCTAAGTTACACCAGCTCAGAGCTTATTCAATACCAGTCTAATGAGGTCTATTATGAGTCAAATGTGGTCTTTTTGAAGCAGCCGAGTGTGCAGGAAGAAGGCCCCGTGAAGTGGAGGGTACAAGTCATTATGCTCAACATTTTGAAAAATGTACAATTGCAAGGAAAGATGACTTCAATAAGAATGGCTCAGATTGTCCCCGTGGAGATTATTTGTCCCTAAAAAAAGCGCCCAAGCTTAAAGATCATCATACGTCCCATGGCATTTGATGAACTTTAAATGAACTTCATCGTGGTGTTTAAAGTTTTTGCTGATTTGCTGATTTGCTGATTCTTTCCCATGTTTTTTGTGAGCCAGTGATCTATTGCTTTGGCCGAAATGAAGCCGCAGAGGCCTCTCCACACAAGATCAGACACGCAGTTCACTCTGCATTTGTGTAAGCTTTATCAAACAGGTGAATCCACCATGGCACCTACTCAGCGGGAGCCTGAACAAAAGCACTACAGAAGAGAAATCAGTCAAGCCTGTCGCATTGACCTACTTGACAGTGGTGTGTGAGCTGAACAGTGAGAGCTCTCGAAGTCAGTGTCTGTCTTTTTCTTTCTCACTGTCTCCTCTTTATCTTTTCTGTTTCTCCATTTTGTGTTTTGCTGCATTTTGTAAACCATAACATGTACTAAGACGACAGAGAGGCACAGAATAAATAAATGAATTACCAAAAAGGAAAAAGTGGCATTTCACTTGAATACAAATCAACTTCATGAGTCTAATTAAATATCACAGCTCTTATTTTGTTCATTTAGGAATCAAATTAGAGGCGTTTAGGTTGAAAGAGAGCAACTGTGAGACAATATCTCAGAAAGTTGCCAAGGGCACTGCTGAAAGCAACTTGATAAAATATGATGCTGTGCAGTTGTACAACCCTTTATTTTAAATTCTTACAGTCAATACATAACTTGTGCTGATTGTATTGTATATCAAAGACAGTTAAAGCTTAGCTCGTAAAGTGTCACAGTTCAAATAATAAAGAAAATCTGTCTTGACCTCAAGCAGATCTACATTAATACTGGAAATATCCAGACAGAAATAGTGCACCACACTGGTGGTTGCTCATAAGCTCTTGCTGTCACTTATTATGTGACTGCCATGGTAACAGTTGGTAAGGCTAAAAAACCCCATTTCAGCTGAACGTGTGAGGGAAAAACTTTGGTTTTCTCTCTTTTCTTCTTGGCTATACCTGGATGACTTAAAGCACAATGGTACACGTGTGATACAGTTTGCAGAATGATTTCTCGATCTCCGTGATGTGTGACTGAATAAGCGTTGAGGCGGTGGAGGTGGGAGTTGAAACCTACAGTTTGTTTGCGTTTCATGCTACTTTAAGACTTCTCACTGTAGCGGTGGCATTTCGGAATTTCACACAAGCCAGATCCAACAGATTTTTACACCAAACACCAAAGTTTTGTTTGCAGCAAATCGCAACCTAGTTTTCGTTATATCTTTTATCAACAATGTAACAATGGGTATTTTAAATCTATATCAGTGTCATGTCTGTGCATCATACAGAGCTGTAGTCAGAGCATGTTTAGGCTAGCTTAGTATTAAGAGTGGCAACAGGAGAAACTGCTAGCCAGACGCCTATCAACACCTCTATAGCTCACCAATTAACATCTCGCATCTCGTTGGTTTAATCTGTACAAAAACATAAATGAGTCAGAGCTATTTCTTACTAAACAGAGGTTTACTTTGTGTGCAGCGTCTATTTCATGGTGACACCTGTCACAGTGAGGTTTCCCGGTTTGGGGTCAGCCCTATGTTCCCACAGCCCAATGGTCCCACATTTCTAGGACATTTTCAAAATTAGGTCTTGTGTTCCTACTTTGGGTTAGGGTTAGGGGTTAGTGTTAGGATTAGGGAATAGGTTGGGTGTAATTGGCTACCAAATTGGGAGAAAGGGGGATAAAATCTGATACAAATTTATGAAAAAGGAAATGTGGGAACATAGGGCCTAATTTTGAAAAAAATCTTAGAAATGTGGGAACATAGGGCTGTGGGAACATAGGCAAGCTTCCCCAGGTTTGACACCATTTGAGACCAAAATCTGTGCTCTCCTAATGTCTGGCACTGTAGCCGGAGATACTGGGCGGACAAACGGAAATAGCTTCAACACATAACCAAGGCTGCATTTGTTAATCCATCCTGTTATGATTACTTAATGGAATCAACAGTTTTTTATTTATTTGTGTTCCAAGAGTGAGAAGAAAAAATTGTTACTGTGCATTAAATGTGGAGCTGGGGTCTGGATGTTTAGCCTGGTTTAGCATTAATGTTGTATCTTGTAATTTTCTTTTTCTATAAGCTTACTGACCGCATCTGGCAACCCGTGCCATAACCGGAGAGGCTGCACACAGCTAAACTGTGTAGTTTGATGTAATATAGCCCTCTCCAACTCTGAGACGACAAAAACTACATGGGCCATGGAAATGTATAGGTGAAGAAGAAGTCAGTGCAATATGAGTTACACGAAGAAGATGGAGACAACTAGGATTCCCCAGCAGGATTGCTTAGGAAGGATAACAGTCTGCAGGAATTCCAGACAAAATTAACAAAACTAACAGAAGAACTGAATCATCAGAAACTCAAATACATACTACAGAGGAAGGAATTCTGCTGCACTCAAAACTGTCGGACTTACACCTCGAACAAGGAAATATCACAGTCCACAGAGGTCTTCTTCCTGTCATGGTTTCCTCTGTAGAGCAGATATTGAGGGCAAGTTTGGAACTTGCTTCTTTCTTTGAGGCGTCACTTGAACGACAGTCATCATGCCAAAAAATAACATTTTTCTATGTCAGCAGGCATATTTTTGAACTTTAGACAGAGACAGGCTCGCTGTTTCCCCCTGCTTTCAGTCTTTATGCCACGCTAAGTTGAACTAGTCCCGCCTCCAGCTCTGTATTTGGGTGCACAGACATTTCATTGATGTAAATCGTCTCAACGCTTAGAAGGAAAGTAAATAAGTGCATTTCCCAAAATGTTGAACTATTTCTTTCACAAAAGTCAACACAACACAGAATCCCTCCTAGACTGAATAAAAAAAGAATATTCTGGCCTTCCACACACCATGTAGAGAGGAAGCCAATCCTCACATTGTTCACTACAAACTCTACATTTCACTCGTTTTATTCTCTGTCATGGCAGCTACTCCCGACACGGGGGAACAGTTTAGAATCAAACTGCCAGGAGTCGACAGCTCTGGTGTTTAGGGAGAGAGAGCGAGAGACACAGAGAGAGAGTGAGAGGAAAAGAGGAAGAGAGCGAGCTATGGAGAAAGAAATGTGGAGGCACAACAGGTAGCTCTGTCAAACTCCAGGGGTCTGCCTAGCTGATCCCTGCCTCTCATTAGAACAGAAGGATGACACACAGGCAGTGCAGGAAGAGGGGAGGATTCTGGGAATGAGGCAGAGGGGGAGGAAAGAAACAAGAGAGGAAGAGGAAGGGCAAAGTGGGCTCCTAAAAGCCCTTCCACTGACAGGTTTGCTGTAGCTGAGATATGTTTCAGGGAATGGTGCTGGTAAAACAGAGCTTCACGAGAGGAAGGTTGGGTGGGTGAAAGACAAGTAATTGGGAGCTGTGGCATGACAGGCTGTTGGGTGAATCCCCCTGACCCACTGACTCACTAGCAGGCCTTTTGTCTGGAGGTAACTGGAACTGCAGTGTGAGCTTGGGGAGGCGCCGCCCCCACAGTTAGAAAACAAAAGTCTCTGTGGGTGTGTAGAGAATGAATACACAGCAATCCTCCTCCTCCAAATATGTATGGAGCCAACACCGACATATACACACAATCCCGGCGATGGTGGGAGTTTGCAAGTCTCACCTTACAAGACTCCACATTTGACAGTTTTCCTTGAGGGAAGGGGGCGGAGGGGTGGCGGTGGTTTCTGCTAAGAGGCACACAGTCGCAATCTGTATGCGTGGTGAAATGCCGAAAAACCAGCGGCTGGCACCAAAGTCATCAAATGCAGAGCCAGTGTGAAAGGCTGTCAAACACCAGGTACTGTACCAGAGTCCTGCTGTCTGTAACGACAGAATTTTATGCTCCGGTGAACATGCAAGGGCCACCATGTCACAGCGTACACACAGAGAAGACCGTGAAGTGCAAAAAGAAAAGAAAAAAATAGAAGAACTTGACACATTCCACGAGAAACAAAATGGCCTTCTGTCAAGACGGGTCAGCGGGAAGAGGCTGGCCGCGAGCCTCGGAACAACTCAAAAAGAAGAGAAAACTCGGGGGGTACATGTGGAACATTTTGTACAAATTAGCAAGTTATGACAGATTCACAACCTAATTTCAGCAGTGTGCACAACACGAGAGTGAGTCATTGCTGTGTGTTTTTAACAGCAAGGTGTTTTCACACAGTTCCCTAACACAATAAAACCTGAAGACAACACATGTACAAGAAAGACTTTTGGCACTGTTTGTTTGCCAGCTCTGAAACCAGGCACATGCAAGGAGGGGAAAATGGAAAAAATTAGCTATAAATTATTGAACGTCTGACAACCAATCCCCCTGCCCCTTCCACCCTAAAAAAAATAAAGGAAAAAAAAGCTTAAATGCTGTGTCTAGACACAACATTGTATTACTAACGCTTGACTTGTTGATGCACCAGCACTCAAGTATTTACATAATTAGTTCAGCTAGATGAACACTCTGATTAAAGTAGCTGGTCCCGATTTTATGTTTTTTTTTTTTTTCTTAATATAATTTGGGGTATAGTAAGCTTTTAGAAAAATGATTATAATGAAGTTTTTCACTTTTTTCCATTTTCATAACATAAGTCAAAAATATTGACCAACTGTCTGATAAGCAGTTGTTGATTTGGTGTTTTTTCAGGTTTTTAACCTTTGGTCTTATAATACATTCATAAAAAATTAAACATCACTGTGCATTTAACCCTTTAACAAGCAGTCTGGATACATTTACACAAGTGGTTTTGATTGTTACACTGACTTTTGGCATAGAGATATCCAAAGTTCATTACCCTGTCGGACTGCTTTGAAATTAAGGTGGCACTATATTTTTAATGTTTCAGTCTCCTCTGTTTATTGTATAGGGATGACTTAACTTCATAAAACTTACCACAATGACCGACCACAATTAAGTTTAGTGATTCTTATTTTCACGTGATTATACCCTAATGTAAACACACTGATGAATATGATATTCAATTTCTGCCAATAGATCCTCCTGAATGTTACACACTGGACCTTCAAAGGTACTGTAGGGCTACACCATATTTTTAGGTCTCCTCAAGGCAAGTTTTAAGACTGAATGAATATGCTCTGCCTTGAATAATAATTTGTCTGATATTGTTTTTGACCCCAAGAAAGTTCAATAGATCACTCTTTCTTAACTGAAAAGTCCTCTCTCAGTGTATGTGCACTACGGGCCTCAACATCACACTTGTTGTGATGTCACAAAGTCCTACTTGTACGTTCACGTCTTAAACTCAGATTTAAAGTAGGCACTGAAAAACCTCAGCAGATACTTGCGAAAACAGCCTTCTAGTGTCAAACTGTGTAAAGTGAAGCGCAAACTTCCAAATGAGGCAACAATTTGCAAAAGAGATTTTTGAGTGGAGCAGGGGGCCTTTAAGGTTCCACTTTTGGGCTATACAGCCACTTGTACCTTGATTCTTTTTTTCCAACAGGGTGTTCTTTTAAAAATAACCACAGTAATCTATTTACACGTACATTACATGCTCACTAGCAGTAGCAATATTAACAGCAGTGGTGAAAGGTTAATGCATTTTCAAGTGAATACAAATCAAACTGCAAAAATAGTGACTGATCCTCAACATCTTATCAAAATACTCTAAAGTAAACTTATGAACACTGCTTCCTCATGGCTTTTTAGTGGTGTTCAGCAGCTGATACATTGTAAAAGCTCCTGTGAAGCTAAGGGCATCGACTGAGGCGTGGTGGGAATACTTAGCTCCGGAGAGACGTCTCCATATCTCTGCGCTTCCTGCTGGAGAGGAAAAGAGCCACCGCTGAGGGGGGAAAAAGTGGGAGGGGAGTTGTGGTGGTGGTGTGTGTGTGTGTGTGGGGGGGCATAATGACAAGCCATAAAATTTTTAATGCCCCCACACCCCAGCCTTTTTAGTAAGACACTCAATTATTGATACATTTATGGTCTGTCCAAGAAGCTGTACAGAGTTAGGCCAGTAGGATGGTGTGGGGGTTACCGGCTAAAAAACAACAACAAACCTCTCCCAACAACGTCCCTCGTTTTCTACCTGTCATACTTGTCAAGTATCCAAATGAGAATGGGAGTCGCAACACACATTCTGGTGGCAGCAATAACATTTGAATGTCAGAAAATAATTCTTGCAGTAATATTTTCTAATATTAGAGGCACTGCAAAGGCCATGAATGGCCACAGGGGAAAAGGAAATGACTTACTACTTTCGCCCGTGACAGTTCATAATTCCATTTCCAATATCTTTTCCTTTAAAAGTTTAAGGTCGTTCTTGATGCACTTGGCGTATCTCATATACGTCTTTTGAAACCTAGTTCTCCTCCTTTTCATGTTTTCCTTTGTCATTCAGTGGGCTGACATGTGACAGCTAAAGTGAAATCTCCTTTATTATTTGCCTGCCATCTTGTGCCCCTGCATAATCACCCTGAATGAGCTGTAATTACACCTCCCCTGAAAAGGGTATCGGACGCACAGCTTTATTGAGAAAGATGAACCGATGAACAGTGACTTAAACAACAGTCCTCGGTGGGGGGAAACGGATTTCACATTTTCTACGGATGGTGGCCCACATTCTCAGGCAGCGGACTTCAGTGAACGTCGACATGGGTCCTTCTCATACCAAGTAAAACAACTTCCACTTATACATAGAGCAAACACAGAATCTCCCAAAGAAGCTGTGTTATTGAATTACTCAACAGGAATTCCATCTCCAGCTACAACATCCTCAGGTGGATGCATCGCTTTCTGATTCCCAAAATAATGCCATTTTGCAAAAAAGAATAGAAAAAGAAATGTCCAGTTTTCCCTAACACGGTGCGGTGTAATTACTAGCGATGTGGCTACTGCTGGATTCTAATTGGAAACAGAGTGGCCCTATTCTGGCTGCCTCCTGTCAGTGGATATGCCACTTGTAATGTATGGCATCCCACCCACTCACTTTGAGATCACACCGCGGCTCGATGTTGAGCTTGTTTTCCACATTGCTTGGGCACGCTGGCTGGCCAATTTGCAGCTATAGTTCAAACAAGTGCCCAAGCCTTTTCTCTTCTTTCTGAGTGTTATCTGAATAAATGTAAAAGGTTGTAACTGTAATTAAAATGCCCTTTTATTTATGCTCAGGCACCGCAAAAGCTTTTTTTTTTTTTTTTTACCCCTGCAGATTCACAAACCGAATCTCTTGATTATTCTTTCACCATTAGAAAAATCACGGATTTAAACAAATTCACAGCGTGCTGAATAAAAACAGTGGGGAAGCGCAGCAGCATAGAAATCAGCCGGCTGAGGAGAGACTACATGAATGGGAGGCTCAGACACACATGCCCTCAAGACGAGTGATCTTTCACTGGATGCTGACACTTGCCAATTACAAACCACCCACGTCCCACTTGTTTTTAAGAGTAATTAGTCAGGCCCAGTGTGAATTCCAGGAGGGTCTTGGGAGATGAGAGAAATCTGCCACAGGTCAGCCAGCTCAGTGGAGGGTTTAGTGCTTAGAGAGCCCCTCTCCATTCAACTCTGCGCTCCAAATGTGTGGGCTGCATTGAAGTGGAGTAACGGAGTGAAGGTTCGGCACGCTTAACGCCCCCGGGGTCAGCCACGATCATCATCAGACAAGAACCATAAAAGAAAAAAAAAAAAAAAACTAGACACACACATACACACAATCACTGGGAGGGTTTTCCTTTCCTTTTACATGCTGCTACTACATCGTAGATATGACAGATTCAATATGGCAGAGAGGGATAGGGAAAGGATTCGGTGTGCAGTCAAACTAGGTTTAGGAGATAACTTTTTATTCTGCTTGCGTAATAGATATGAAATATTTCTGACACATTTTAATAGGTGGGAACATTCAGCTCTGGACCATATGGCTTTCTGCTGATGAGAGCAAAAGTAAAAGTGTGACTCAGTGAGGCAGTTATCAGTGGTGAAAATGAGCGATGGTGACTGGATATAGTCGTCATGCTGTTTGTAAAACGGAGGACTTAAACAGTAACTTCGATGGCAATGACAAAGGAACGTGATTAAGGGATAATGTTTTCAACCAAGACCAAAACCTTTTCATCTGATCACCTGATGAAGATCTAACTTGAGCTGAGACATCTTGGGTCTCCATGTAACACGTTCTCACTCCCAAATACCCTCTCTCAAGTATATTCAAAATATCACGCTGTAGGTAACCCTCTGGTGTCATTTATGGACGCACAGGGCTCCGTGGTCCAGTTAGCAATAATAAATAGACTTTCAAAATAAAGCTTGCGTGGTTAAGGTGAAGCAGATGCAGTTGAGTAAAGGTCTAGAGACAAAAACTACTACTAGTTAGGTTTGGGAAAACATTATAAATTCATTTGTGTGATGTATAACAAAAAGTCCCACAATACTCCAAGGTATAACTCTCAAACATTTTAATTTTCAAACTGGTAGAAAATGCTGCCAGGTCTGAGAGAGAAAATGGGAACTGTGCTATTTCCATTTGAATTATGTCATTACTTTCATGTCAAAAAAGTAGAAAATGAAATTACATGAAAGTGTTTGTATATGTGTTTGTATCATTTGAATAATGGTCAGATTGCCCCTCTTATTTTAATTTGAAAGGAAATAGAAAATGTCATGAAAAGAATTGTCATCGGCTGAATGATTTATTTTTAGATTTTCAGTTGCCGACTTCCGATTGCAAACTTCGCTAACCACTCAAGCTCAAAAATTCAACCGGATTCAGCCATCCGCACGCAGGTGAAAGAATTCAAGTGAGTGGAGAGATTTCATGCAGAAAAGGACACGCTTGAAAAAAAAACAAAAAACAAAAAACAAGTGAAAGCAGAACATAAAAGTACGACAAAAATATCCAGAGATTTACCCAGTTACAGCACGTTTAAAGTATATGAATCATCCAGCCCAAGAGGGTTAACAATGAGAACTAGACTTTCTGCAGAGGCCACTGACTGTTCTCGGAGAACAAGATAAACTTTAGTTAAATTAGCGATGTGTTAAGGTCAGCTGTATATTAATGTGAAAGAAGACTGAATATATAATGTGTTTAGAAAAATTAGGTTGATAAAAAAAACAGAATGAGCTCTTTTGTGCTAGAACATGGAGATTCAACCTTTTTGCCCATTGATGGGTTGCAATGAAATATATTTTAGGCAGGTTGTAGTGTTGTATGTTTTGGTCAAAACTATTACGGTTCAGTACTTTGTATCTATGATGATGGTCCTGGATCTCCATTCATACTGGCAGTCAAGAAGTTTTGTCCAACTTCAGAGCAATTTTCCCTCAGCTCTCTGTTTTAGTATGAGAGGGCACATTAATCAAAAAGCCAGTGAAGAAGCAACTATGGCCCGAGCCCAGAGAGTACATAGTGACAGCACACACAGAGGACAGTAACAATAGTTGTGCGACTTGCCTCTGACCTCCTGTCATGGCGTGATAAATACCTGGCGGTGGTTATGTTCGACTGGAACAGAACTGGGGGATTGTGGGACACTGATGGGAGCTTTGTTTCAGTTTGGCATGAGGCGTTAACTTCCCCTATTTGTCCCTTTTGACCTCACGATTCAACATATTTACTGCATTTAAACACACCAGATGGCGCGGCTGCTCTCGTATAAAGCAGGTCACGAAAATAGAAAATCTCAAGGAGCCGGAAGATTTATAATCCTCAGGGTGTTATTTAGTTTTCAGTTTGTCTACAGAGGTGGGCAACAAGAAAGAGAAAAAAAAGCATTTGTTTGCTTCTTCTTATTGCTTTTTGTGATGTTTGAACGTCTACTTTCAAGGTTCTGCTTGGAAACCAGAGTGGCCTGTGTGTGGGAGAAGCAGAGAGGCACATTAGCAGTGTTGTGAACAATTTTCAAGTCACCCATCAAAGTGCGCCATGTCCGGTAATTGTTGTTTAATTGGCAGTGAAATGTTGTTTTCTCGTTTGACAATTTACAAAGGACGTTAGTAGGGAAGTGACTCCGCTGATTCCACTATATCCACCTCTGACGCTTATGAAAAACTAAGTGAACTAATTGCTGTTTTGTGTGTGTAATTGAGGATTACTTTATGAGAAAAACATTGCTATTTTCCACCTTTCCAGGTTTCATGTGACCTTTCGTAGGTGCAGCGAACGTAACTGAGTGAAAAATAAAGGACAAGAGGACTATGTGACCTTAAAATCACATATGAGAGCTGTTAGAGACAAAATGCAACTTATCTGTTGTCGGCAGAAACGTGCTGTAAACAGTGCTAATTGTTCTTCTTGACAGAGCAAAAGGCTGCTCCTCTGATGTCCATTACAGGCCGAAAGAGTCACCCTCGCATTAGTATCTCGGGCTCAAGGCCACTGAAACAAACAGCAGGCATCAAAATCAAAAAACGGTCATCACGCCGCAAGTATCTCTCTCCCTCTCCCTTCTTTTAGCTAGTGCACTCCACCCTCTTTATCTCTCCCTCCATCCCTCTCTCTCTCTCTCTCTCTCTCTCTCTCTCACCCATGCTTTATCAAGGCAGTGAGACCCCCTGGGAGGCTCTGATCTCCAGCGCACATCCTGAAGAATTAATGACTTCTAATGTACCAGTTAATGCAGAAAAGGCGGAACATCCATCATAACTGACAATTTAATGGCGCTTTCATAGATGGGCCACTCACATCTCTCCCATTCTCCTTCGCCATTTTTTTCCCCTTCCCCTTTCTCCCTAACAGACAGCTCAGAGACATAACTCACATGTACGACACATACACACAAGAGCAACATTATCCTTCTCACTGACTTCATGGTAAATGTTTCTAAAATGTGCTTAGGATCATTTCATTGGAAGGATACATTCAATCTGATCCACTAACCCCTGACAATAAGGTACACGCAGTCTCGAGTAGTTACCGGTGCATGACAAGGAACAAATCAGGAACTAACTGGTAATTAATGAATAGTTAACAAGTGCTGTAATGTGAAAATAAAAAAATATAATAGATAACAGCAAGTTTCAAGAGAACAAAGATAGATACTAGAAGTTACTGAGCCAATGTCTAATGATTATTTCCTACAAAGGTGAATCATACTGAACCCTTAATTTAGAATCAACTACTAAATGGCTCATTAGTCATTATTTTTTACTATTTCTGTGTCCTGAAGTAGTGCATCATACTGAGTTGTTATCAGGAAGGCTTCATTACTTCATGATTACCTTACTGTACCATTACTTACAAGTAAAGAATGAGCTGCTGAGTTTCTGGGAAATGTGTCAGTAGTTCCGGGGTGAAACAAGTTAGAAACCTCTGTATCTGGAGAAAAAAATGTATTAAGATGTACTTAATAAGAAAAAAATGTACGTTATATAAGTGCATCTTGAAAGCTACATCATCAATATTTATGTATTAACCATGGATCTAATGTAATCTGAAAGGGCTTTGAAACCACTTTTAGGGTTGTTGGGGCCTAAAATGCCAGATTTTACAGCAACTGTCCTTCGTTCTTGCAATGAAATTGTGGGACTTAGTGAAAATTGCGAAACTATACGCAATGCTATGATTGGTAAAACTTGCAGAAAACTACAATGATTGGTCAAATTCGCGGAAAAGTTGCGGCGATTAGACAAAATAGCAAGGGCGCACAGAATTCACAGTGATTAGGTGAGTTTGCGTTAATTGTTGTGATCATCCTGAAGGGACTGTTTAATAGTATCAAACCAATAGAGAATTATCACCACGCTGTGCAGTTCAACTCAGCTCTACAGTGCTATGCAAATAAAACTGAATTCAATTAAATTAAATACGGAGCTTGTTGTTTTAGTTTTACCACCCACAACTTCACTGTTTTAATTCACTCACACGGCTCTCAAAGCGTTTCCAGCAGCAGCAGGCAGTTGTTTTTAGTACCACACTACTAGTGCCCAGCACTAAAAAGCAGACAGAAAAAGTTAGTGATGAGCTGCATAATGGAGCAGCTGAAGAGACAGATATTTCCCTCAGGAGTGGGTGGAGACAAAGCGGAGCTAAAAAACACTGAATACTGGATTTACATTTGTCAGGTAGCAAGAGAGATGGCTAATAATAAATGCAACTTGTTCAGATGTTTATGTAATTTGTTCTCAAGTCTTTCTTGAAAAAGACTACCTGGTCTCCACAGACTTCCTTAATGAATTTGGCTGAACTAACTGCGTAACTAGTCCTTGAGTCAAAGTTACTCAGCAACTGTTTTGGAGCTGAAAACATCGTCAGTTAATTAAATAATATAAATTTTACCTGCAACAATTATGATGATGAATTCTTTGTTTAATTTTAGGCAAAAATGGACTGCTTGCAGCTTTTGAAATGTGAATATTTGTCAGTTTTTCTTCGCCTATGATAGTAAACTGAATATATTTTGGTTTGGGACTGACATTTAAATATGTCACCATGGGCTCTGGGAACTTGTGATGAGGATTTTTCACAGTTTGCTGACATTTTTAGACCAAACAATTATGATAGAGGTAGATTAGCTGATAATGACAAAACGTTTATGCTACAAAATTTGTTTTAGTTATTGATGTTTGGGACTTTTGGACATCTTTTCTTTTCTTTTCATTGATTTTAGTTTGTTTTCATTGTTAATTTTTTGCTTTTTTACTTTTCCTGCATTGATTCTTGTGAGTTTACAGTGCTGTCCAATTTCAATTGTATTATTATTCTTTTTGGACACCGGCAAGACCTGAAGCTAGCTACTGTTACATAATCAGGATCCAAATAATAATTAAACAACTACTATTTAATCAGCTGTTTATTCCTGGTGTCTTACCTACACTCTTTTCTTGGTGACTGCTCAGGAATGCGTGTACCTTATTGTACAGTTAGACATGGCACGTCGTTTCACTGATGATAAATGTCAACTAACTATGAGGCTTATTTAAAGCACATGCAATTTACCTTTTTGATATGTCAATCATATTCAAGTATTCTTGTTACAAATAGAAATTTCATTCCACACAAATACAGTCCCTTATATATGAAGATGTGGGAGATGATCCCTGGCTTACAGTCTTAGGAGATGAAATGAAGCACTCTGCATGTATAAGCCCATTATATCTTCTGCTGGTGGGCCTGACCTGATGTAGAAATCAATTGGATGATATAACATGGATTTTTTTTACTTTTAATGTATCTTTGACTCTTTTTTTTGTAAAAAAAAAAAAAAAAAAAAAAAATCAATTTTCAAAGTATAAAAGCATGAAAACCTCTCAATTCTTTAGGGGAAAATCATTAAATAATTCATGCACCAGAAACAGAAAAACATAATGATGAAGAAAACATTTCATGTACAACAGTGCCATTCAGTGTCAACTGCTTAATTGCTACACTAATCACACCTTGAAGTGACATGTGTGGGTATGCAGTAAACATAACAACCGTTGTACATTAAGTTGCTGTAATACGGCTCACTGTCACTGAGCAGACTGAGAGAGAATTTCTTGGCTCCCCAGCCTCTTTGACTTGATGTAGAGGACCAATATTGCCTGGAACAGCTTGCACAGGCAGCTAATGTCCCTTTCAACACGTCTAAAATTATGTTCAGAGGACTGTCCAATCAATGGGATTGTCCAGCGATGGGAGACCGAGCCACCTTGCAGCCAAATGAGTCGGTGTTTCATAATGGTGAGCTAAATTTATTGCAGCACCCGGAATGGTCTGCAGGATTTTGTCTGAGAGGAGAAGGAAGCAGATAGTTTTCACTCTGCTATTTCCAGATACCACAAACATAATTGAAAAGTGTTGGAGACAGAAAAGCACTGAAGACTACAGTCTCAGTATATTGGCTTGATAAACAAGTTGCAAGATAGTTAGAGTGGAAATAGACAACTTTTTGCTTTAACTTATCATTATGAAGTAAACATTGATTGCACAGCGTAATGGCCATAGAATACTGACACCATCCACATTTGGATTGGTTCCCGATAAGCCTCGCTCTCTCTATGCAGGTCCGCCAATGGGCACAATATTTCCCAAACTCAAACTGTTGAGTAACTCTTGAGTAACTATGCAATGCACATCATTACAATAGCTTTTGTCTGTTTCCAAATTCAACATAAAATTGATCTCTTCAGTGAACATACTTCTTTTATTCACTCCTATTTCCAAAGTGGTGTTGACCACTTCTTCACCGAGGTCGTCTCTGAAAAAAATAGAAAGCCATCAGTTGCCTTTGCAATAGTGGGGCAAATAATAATACAGCTTGGAACCACTAGAAGTTTCACTTCAATGAAATTATTAGAAAGGTTGCAGAAAGTGCGGCTGTGGCTCAAGAGGTAGAGCGGGTCGTCCACTGATCGGTTCGATCCCCAGACCCTCCAGCTGCATGTCAGAATGTGCTTGAGCAAGATTTTAAACCCCAAATTGCTCCCGATGCTGTATGGTGTGTGAATGTGAATGAATGGATTAGTTTGCCATCACTGTATTAATATGGGTGAACGTGGCATGTGGTGTAAAAGTGCTTTGAGTGGTCGGAAGACTAGAAGGGCGCTATACAACTATAGTGTATTTACCATTTAGAAACAAGAAGAGAGCTAAAGTAGAAGAAAGCGAGTAGTTCATGAAGTCCAGTTAGTTCAGACAAGAAGGATTTTTACCTTTACCAGTGTGTAGGATTTAGTGGCACCTAGGAGCTAAGTTTCAGATTGCAACCAGTTGAACACCATTCGCGTCTGTATGTGACAACCTAGGTATGAGAACGGGCTGTTAGGTGTGTAAGATGGTGGCAAACACTTGCCAATTTACACAGCAGATAAGTGACAATAGCATTTAATTTGAATTGTGTTTCTGATCATGCCGGTCCAATATTCACTCTGTTTTGGTCTCCAACAACTCAAAAGATGTGGCTCTTTAGCTGATCTAATGCTCCACAATGTTCACCAGCTAGTTGCTTACTTTCTCTGTCTGCCATTTGGTGCTAAACAGGTCAATCAGAGTTACTTTATTACACTGCTATAGCTAGAAAGGAGGTTGATGAGAATGAACGTAAACAGTAAAGCTGAAAGCCGTAAAACCAAAACAATGAGCTAAAGAGGCTAAAATGCTTAGTAGCGACAAGCGGGGTTGTTGATTTGCCACTAAAGATGACCTTTTTCACAATACACAGTCATTTGATCCATTGTTAATCTAAAAATATAGCTTTGACTTTTTTGAAAAGAGTGAGCATCCAAAAAAAACAAAAGCATCAGAGTAGACAGGCTTTGGTTTAGCTAAAGGATTCTCAATCCAATTGGGACAACTCCCTGCAACAACAAGCATGCAGCCTGACGTGCGAAGACAGATCCTGGTACAAGCTGATTCTGGTATGCAGTGAAGCACAAATACTGTATAAAGGCAAATTCATGAAGGTACAGCCAAACAAAATGTCACACACATCCATAAGTTTGACAAGTATGCATTTTATCCACTTGGACCAGAATATTTTGATGCACAATCATTTTTAGTGGTCAGTTTTTATATGCCTTGCTTTGACCTCTCAGAGCTGACACCAGATTCAATAAAAAGTGCGTACAACCCAGCCTTTGGAGAATTTTTTTTTCCATGGAAAATTTAATCTGTGACAGATGCTTGTTTCTCTGGGGACATCGCTGCTCACAAGGCCATGCAGGTCAGAAGTACAAGATAAGCATGTTAGTATTGAGCGGGCAGATGGTAAGAAAAAATCGTTGTCATTGACCTGCAACAAACTATCAGATAGCCAAATACAGCAGCGAACTGATCCGATTACTTGCTACTGTATGTGCAATAATAAGACCTGCGAGTTGGCCATGCGTTAAATGGGAAACATTATCACTGTGGTGGAGTCAATTACAGATCTTTATTTTAGCCCAAGGTTTTAAGGTGGTTTTGTGTTGTCTTGAGGCCTTCCAGTCAGCCCCCCTCTCCATAAAAAAAACTGCCTGTCCATACAAACCTGCTCCTCTATTTTTTCACATGTTGCCAAAAAGATATGTTGAAGCCCCTTGTGTATTTTGCTCATAAGGTAAAAATTTATCTCATAAGGTATCACAGCAAATAATGAAAGAACGCAAAGTCTGGCTTTTTTCAATTCTACCAGCTAAGTAGCAATCTGAAGTCAAATAGCCGTCGGTAACCGGTGGATGATGTTTAGCGCCAGCTCATTTAATTCCTTTATTATTTCTCAGCAAGCTCTCTGCTTCAGAAATCACAGGAAATTGATTCCATTATCTGTATCACTTTTCCTCTGTGCATAGCACCTGCATATGAAATGCAACACACCCGCCATCTTAACATCTCTGCCACTGAAGTGACATTACTATTGTCATGGCAACAAACCCCCTTCTCCATAGAGAAACTGTAGAATGCAGCATCCTGTTTTTGGAGTCAGGTATACCAGTTTTTAGATTTGTGCACACCACGAATCGTGACTTTTATCATGAAAGACCTCCTTTGATATGCTAAAGGATATAGCAAATCACCACATAGACCTTAAGATGAACAGTAGTCAGCATGTTTGTATGTTAGATTGTTCATGCCTCAAAAAGATTTAATAGCACAAAAGCAATGTTGTGTCATTTTCATTCGCACCCGAGGTCCTATACCTGTAGATTTAGATAAGTAAATACTGATGTGTTTCTGTTTGTGTGTCTGGTTTCTGATTTGTTTTTTGCAAATATGAAGCATTTTGTACATTAAAGGTACCCTGTGGAGTTTCTGACCACTAGTAGAGCTATGGAGCAATCAGTGGGTCCCAAATATGTTTGTGTCATGTACACGCACCAGGATGCACACGTGCGACACAGTAACGCATAAATAAGTTTAGCTTTGCATCGACAAAGTCATTGAAGAACACTTACTAGCTAGTAAACATTTTAACAATTTTGTCTCATTTAAGAAGGGATTGGTTGTTGATGAAAGCTGCCACCACTATGTTACCTGCCTCCAGATCAGCCAATAGCAAAATTCATGCATTTGTATAGCAAAATAGGTAGAATTCAGATTTGGACCTGAATCAATCAACAACACTAGTAAATACCCATATACATAGGTTTTCAGGTTTTGGGGTTTAGTTACTCTTTAAAGACATTGTTTTGGATATTCAAATAGTTGAACTGTTTTACAAAAGTTAACACAGTGAAACTTGTCAGTCATGCTTGAAAAAGACTTAATTATGATCACGAATGCTGCAAATTTAAACAGCAATGAATACATAAAGACACCTCCTGTAGTGAAAGAAATCATTACATTAACAAATGTGGCAGTTAGACCCTCAAAACGCCTCTTTGCTGTTCAATTTGCTGTTCATTGCAGATTTTTGTCTGTATTTGTCAAAGAAAGGACTGAGTGAGAGCGGAAAGAAAAAAGGCTTTTGATGTGCCTATACTCAAGGACATTGACACAGCACCTTGCAAAATCTAATTTCCAAAGTGTGAAATTTCCTCATTCTCTCCCGTGATAGCTTCATTTCATAGTGAAAGCTAATTATGGGCGCTATAATTTCTTTCAGCAGTCAAGTCATCAGCTGGTCAAACACAGAGCGGCTCACTGAATGACACAATATAATTGCTGTGGCAAAAACAAATGCTCTTTAAGATATTGGTCATCATATTTAAGACATTTTAATACAGAGAACCGGGAAGAATACTTGTATATATTGTCTGGGTCTTTGTGTGTGTTTCATTTGGGGTTACTGGAAACTTTGTCACTATGTTTTTCCCTCACATCATACTTCCTCATGCTGTGCCTCTTAACATTGTATCTCCACTGGAGCAGCTGTCTCTCTTTTCAACCCAAGTAAAAAAAAAAAAGAAGCAGAACAACAGTTTTACAAGCAAAACAAACAGTCAACCCACCCTCTTTGACATTGTCTTGTTAAAAAAAAAAAAAAGACCTGGCCAGATTTAAGATTCACTGGGGTTGCAATCTGCATGCTAAGGCCCATCAATTTTTCATGGCCCTCACACTATGAGCACTCACAGCCAGAAGGGGGTAATGCAAAATTGATTTGTGTATTAAAACTGCTTAGCCAAGCAGGCATCAGTGGGAAATGTAGTGATTACCCCCTTGGGACTTGAGAAGGCCATGTACCGCCAAAGTGATGAAAATAGGGGACTCTTCTGTCCACATACAATATTACATTCTAAAAAAAAAATAAATAAAATTATATAATAAACTTTAAATAAACATATTATTTCAAGGTTCTATATTGAGACTGCCAGCAGGAAACTTAAATTATTCATGGCATTTGTACTTTTTTTAAACGGCGCACCGGCGATAGCAGCGGAAAAAGATGACACATACACACCACGCATCTTAACAGCTCAGTGATGTCGCAAGCAATAGGACAACCTGTGATGTCACAGCCATTTTGAATGCAATGGTGTCGCAAGCAGTGTGGCGTAAGTGATGTCACAGTCAATATGACTTCAGTGATGTCACAAACATTGGCCCCGCCACTCTGTTTGTCCTTGCTGAGCTGCAAAGAAACACACAGTCCACTCATGATTGTAGAGTGATGTTAGAGAGCAGTGTGTGTGTTTTTTTTTTTTTTTTAACTAAAAATTGATGTTTGGCAGAGCCGTGCGGAGAGCATATTATTGAGTAGACAGCAGCCATCAGTTTCATTTTGGTCTTTGAACAGGTTGGCTACAGAATATTGTTTATTAGCCGCAGCTGATATAATCTACCGCTGGCAATGTTTTTCATTTCAACTGGCGAAATGGACGACAAGTACCCGAGTGGTTGGTACATTGGTCTTCGGTACAAAAAGAGCAAGGAGAGATACAAGATTAGATAAGAGATTTGTGAGGCTTACAACAAAGTGAATCTGGGTTTTTTTGCCAACCTGAAATGAAAATTGGAAATCCACTCCTTATAATTATTCATTCTGAACATATATTAACAGCTCAGAAGAAGCACGTGTTTTAACAGTCATAAGATTATATTATTAATCAACAATGTCTACTGATTTGCTTAAAACAACACACACAGCTGCTTAGTATCACTAACGCAGACTCTGATGTGTGTGACACCTCCAGTTAATGTACAACCCGACCATACCCGCAGGCAGGGACAAAGGATTACACCCTCTCTGAGGTCACTTTATTCAGCAAGGGGGGGATTGTCTGATCGCCACATACAACAACATGACCTGTGTCCATTCCGGATTTACAAATGCTCACCTTTGTATGGTAACCTTGCCCGACTGCACAAAACATTACTAGCGCATACATATTTATCAAAGCACGTTTGCGGGGGTCATCAAACGAGTTGTGCCGACTCTCGCCCAGCTCCCCTGCCTGCTTGTGCTAAATATGTCCTTGAGTGTCAGAGGAGGTGAATACCTGCACTTCTGGAATATTTACCAGCCCTTGATTTGGCAGTTCCAACCATTATCAAAGGAAACCCTAATATGGTAAAATGAGCTTAGGTTACAAGCTCTGTGGAGTGAACTGACATGAGTTTTTTTTTTTCTTTAACATAATCCTGAATTGTTCAACAGAATGATTAAAAATTTTGTTTTTTTTGTGTACCAACGGGCCATGACAAAAACTGATTTTTTTTTAATGTGAAGAACAGCTTTTATAAAGTTTAGAATTTACAGACTTTTCAGGCCGGCATAAATTACATACCCATCAACTCACCCTCCCACATTATGCTTTGACAACTCTTCAGCTCTGAAAAGCACTCAAAGGTCATTTTTATCCCGCAACATGAAAAGCTCCCTCCAATAAAAGTAATTTAATCATTATTTGCAAAAGAGTTGGCACACGTCACTGTAGGCACCAAACAAGTGGTGATGAGTCATAGTCAGTTAATGGTCAGCTCAACAAGCAAGAGTTTAACACAAATGGAATGCCATTTCTTGATTATTGCAAGTGTCATGCAAGCTTTATTTAGTGCTGACCTGCATGTCAAAACATGTCCTCAACTGAAGGGGCCTCCAGTGAGGCAGTGAGAGCTTGGAGCTGAGATTGAGCCGATTAGGTGGGCTACTGTGTGCCAGCAGGGAAATGAGGTAGCTGAATGTGACCAGATGATTATGTTGGATGCATGCACACAAACACAAAAACTCTTAAATGATTTGGGCCAAAACAAACTCGCAAAATTGCATGAAATTATTGCCAAGTAAAAAAAAGAAGAAAAAAAAAAGACCTATACACTGCTTGGAAGTTTGAGTGAAAACCATGATTCACACTCCTCTGGCCTTGTGATTTTAATCTTGTCTTGGTTGTGGAGGAAGAAAGAGAAGCCCATTCCTGTCCAGGAAAGACTGCAACCCGCGGCACGGCAACGTGGCTTTTTTATCCGTGTTTGAGGAGCAGCTACTGACCTTTACGGTTAAGAGCTCAAACATGTTGTCTGCTACATGTGGGCTTTGGGTCTGGCACTCACTGGGCTTTTTTCGGTGATTATGGAAATATTTGTAGATGTCTGCCTGGAGAAATCCCAGGGGAGCGTTTACCAGGCCTACCATCAAGCCTTTCCCTCCATCAAACTCCAATCTCTGTGCTGGATTCCCTCCTAGTGTGGCTTTGTGGTCATTTCTCAGCCTGTAATCTTCTCCCCCCACAAACCATCTCGAGTAAAACAGAAGTATCTCCATGGGTCATGCTTCTGGTTTAAAAGTAAGACATTTCTCTATCATCAGTCATAGAGAAAAAACAGGAAGCTTGCAGACAATAATCCTGTACCCACACTATTAAACACTGGTTGATGGAGTAGATATATCATGAAGTAAACTAAACCAAATTCTAAATAAATAAAACGAAATGAGGGAGAAAGTCTTTTGACAGCATAGATTTTTTTCCTCTAATATCCAATATATTTCAATTTCAGTTCTTGATTCCATTACCTGAACAATGGTGTTACTCACACAATCACACTGTTGGTTTGGCTTATTATTTCTTTTGTGATTATTTTATAATTATTTTCTACCTCTTCCGTGCAAATGGGAAATTATAACAACAATTGCATTGTAATTGTAATCAGAATACATCTCCTTTTCCCTCTAAGTAGCTATTTAGTGTGGGGGGTTTTTAAACTCAAAGCCATATTTCATTTATGCTATACAATCATTGTAATTGTCAGGTAACCTATTGTAATTTGTAAATAAAGGCGAGGCGAGTTTATTTATGTAGCACAGTTTATACTCACTGGCCATTCAAATTGCTTTACAAATGAGCAGATAGAATAAAATAGATATATATTAAAAAAATAAGAATAAAAATAAGAAAGCAACACTGAAGCTTTTAAATGTAACATGAGGAAAATATGAAAAATCAGAGGTAGTGACTGGTAGCGTTTAGAATGCAATGCATGTAAAATACACTACTTGAATGCAGAACATTTTTTAATTGACACTAAATTCCTTATTTCTTTGAGTCATGGCTGCCTGAGCAACACAATGAAAGCCATCCTGACAGGTAGAAAGCATTTTGTCTCAGATCTGCCACTTCAATACTTGTTTTGACACTTTCCGAGCTCAGAAACTTTTCATCTCTGAATGTTCTTTTTAGCGACGGGGTCACATTCAAAATCTAAGCCATTCAAATTTATTTTTTCACCATTCGGCTCCAAAGACAGATCTGTAAGTGCACTATCTCCAATACGTGGGAGGATCTTATCTAACCTTTCCTGCCTCATGAAAAATTCAGCATCCTGGCTACCAATCTCCGCCGTCTCAGGATGTTATGTCCGATACAGAGGCGGAGGTGCTGGGGAGAGAAGAGGAAATTGCTTTGGACTCCAGCACTGTATGATCAGTATTATCACTGCAATGGACCTCATTCACCCACATATTCTATAGCGCCCTTTACTGCGCGCATTCGCAGCAGTCAGATCTCATTCCAGCTGCCGTGCTCTGGTGTGTGTGTGTGTGTAAGGCCTTGGGTTTCTGATGGGTCTTTGCGATAGGGGTGACAGGTTACGTAACAAGGGGGAGGTGACGGCGGTGGGGCGCAGAGGAGTTGAGCGGCAAACTGTGGCATGACAGCTCTCCGAACGGAGAGGGAAGGTCTAATGCGGGTGAGTGACAGAGATGTCGAGATAAAGCTTCCTGTCAGTCTCTGGCAAGTGTTGCCCACCATCACCACCAACCCCCACAACCCTTCATCCCCGAGGGGGCCTGGCAGATAGGACAGAGGAGATCCTAAATATCACATAGCTCCTTAACATGAGACAAGCCAAACATCTGCTTTGTATAGAGACACGGGCTTCTCTCTTCAGCTTTTTCATCTCCCTCTCTCTCGCAGCCTGACTGCTTCTTACATTAAAAAAAAAAAATTATTAGGAATCTGTGTTATCTTTCAAGTTCTGACTTCTGCAGACAGGGCAGAGATGGTTAAGTGACAGAAAATGCTGGACAGGTTTGGCTTTGCCTCTCGCCTCTGGGCAGAGTTATCATTCATATGACATGGACTTCAGTTTGCTTGTGGTGAGCATGATTTTCTTGGCATTTTTAAAAGGATAGCTTGACATTTTGGGAAGTACACTTATTCGGTTTATTTTTTTTAACCGAGAATTACATGTGAAGATTGTTTCCAACTTTACGTTTTTTAAGCAGGAGCCAGCATGCTTTTGCATTTTTAAGCCTGGTTCGCTGTTATTCTTTGCTCTCTGACTTTATGCTGTGCTATGCTAATTATCTTATGGCCCCAGTTCCATATCCAAGGAACAGCTTACAGATTTTTTCTTGTCAAGAGTTAGTTGAGATGATTGCTACCACTCTTATTTGTTAAATATACAGCCAGGTAACAGAAAAAAAAAGAAGCATAATTAGTAAACCTGCTATTTATAGCCTATAAATGTGGCTTCAATTGCCACATGTACCTGCTAGAAGCATTGCTATATGATGGTTTGCTATTGCTTCTAATGCTGAAGTTTACTCGACTTGAGTAAGTACTTGAGTTTTGTTTGACAGCACTGATTTACTTGTAACATGCAACAAAGAATTGTCTGCAGTATTAATGTAGGGCAGATGCTAAATAAAAGGAGGACGGCTACAATGGCTACTACTGTACAGTGGGTTTAAATTTAAGCCTGAGGCGTGAAAAACCCACGCAACTCTGCCAGCCACCAACTGTATGTTTGCTTGGCTTTGCACATAAGTGTGAACAACACCATCAGTTGCACAATCTCACGGTAATGCCTCGGCCCATTAGATGAGGAGTCACATTGCTTTTATCTCCACCCCTGTCTCTGCTGGGCAGAGGGACAACCCCCATCAGCGGGCACCACCCGCAGCCCACCCGCTGAGCCAGACGACAAGGAGCAGCCGAGCCAAGGCACCAGGCCAGAGGCTTGCCAGCGGGGGCGCCTGGCCTGGCCGAGGCAGCCTCTCTGGCTGGATGTCCACCTGGGCGATAAGTACAACAGACTCCACTCACCCCTGAGGGCTCACAGCAGGATGTGGATACAGAGTCGCTGCTGCTCTTCTCAGCGGAACCAAATCCCCCAAGTACGAAGAGGAATAAAAGTACAAATGTATGTTAAAGAGATACAGTTTTAAACATTTAAACACTCCTGTGTGGTGTGAAAATATACATATTCTTTAAACCTAAATCAGAAACATACAGTGTGTTTCCTCAGTCTTATCCTTCAAATGTATTCATTTGAAGTGTTCCCAAATGTTGCTGGCCTTTTTAAGCACCAATCTGTGAATTTCTTTTGACTCGCTTTACAATTGAAATCATCCAGGATTAAATCTCCTCTTTTTTTCTAAATAGCCCTCATTTATGAGAAAAGCAAAATTATTATTAATTTAGCATTGTATTCACATATACTAGAAGTGACCAATTAAATTTTGTTATGCAGTGTTTCCATCAATATCAGCTTTAAAGTTGTCCAAAATTATTTGAATCAGTGACCATTCATGCACATCAGTGCCTGACATTTAGAGTGTGAGCTCTGAAATACCAGTTGGCCATAGCTGCATTTATTATGTAAATGTGAGATGTGAAAATCAGTCATTATAATATTATTTAAAAACACATTTCCAAATTACATCCTCTCTTTTGAGACGCTGTTAATGCAGCAAACCATTTATTAACTGCCCGTATGTAGTCTGTGAATGTATGTTGGTTGCCATGGTTTCTCATCCTGACGTGCGCTGTGAGTTGTGATCTACATTTGAGAGTGGGCTTTTTAGTGATGTGGGGGCATTGTTATAGAAGAAAAGAGGAGCAGTTGTGATGCATGTTCACAAGATGAGGAGAAACAGGTTCAGACTATTAACAAACTAGGAGTTCTGTTGAATATGTACAGATACACACGAATGGTCTTCATGTATTGTTTTAACGGTGTTTGTATAGACGTTTTTTTCTATCGAGCACTTTGACCTTACTGTTGATTATGTCCGAAAAGCCAACAGCATATATTAAGACTGTAATTAATACCTGCTGAGGTCAAATGGCCCGCACTATAAAGTGTCCTCACTGTGAAGCACAGACAGATAAATTATCTGAAGAAAATCAAGATAATGACTTTCATTTACTCAATAAGCAGATATTAATTATCTGTCCGGCAGATTAGGGGGGCAGACTTATTGAGAGCCTTGAGATAAATGGCTTTCTGATCAAGATATAATGAAAACCTTTTAAGGTGGCACTCATGAATTTACATAGTAATTCCATCCATTGTTTTGCCGATTACTTGGAGAATTTATTTTAGCGCCACACCCTAACAGCCCACCACTGTTTTGTTTTCTTCAGGGAATTTGATGTTATCGCAAACATGGTGTCTCCACTAGCCCCCTCCCAACCGCCACCCTCTGTGGAAAAGTAATGAAATGATGAATTTGTGAAACAACCGCAGGGTGAGTATGATGAATTTTGTGGTATCTCTGAGACTAATAGCTCTGTCAACAAGAACAACTCTCTATAGACGAGCGCAAATAGGCAAAGCAATCATGGTATTTGTGGTTTAATGCACAAAACATGAGCGTGGTAGCTTAAATCGAGGCTGCAAATATCTCTCTGACGAGGGAGGTTAATCCAGCATTGATTACTGAGGCCACCATGTTTTTTTCCGCCCAGAAACACTGAAATGAAGCCTTCTTCCCCCGACTGTGCCTTTCTTTGCCAGAGGGGTGAGCTGATTTGTGGCGGGCCGTCGTGCGTTTGGCTGTTGTCCAGTCATTTAACCTGCCAATAGCAGCATGATCTTGGAGATACTCATGAGAGCAAATATTGCCCTGCAGCCTGGCTGAGCCGGTGGCAGGAGAGCAGTCTGGTTAGGCTACCACAAGGCGAAGGAAACCTTATCTAAACTGCCAAGGCATTCCTCAAGTTGGCAAAGTGTCGGTGGGCACTATGTTCGCAAGCACTTCTCCTGGCTGGTAGGGGAGGCTCACTGGGGGATTCCTCTGAAGCTACAAGAACTCAGACAAACACAGGTCGTTACTAACGTTATTATTAATATTTAAACTTGGGTGGTGGGTGAAACTTCTCTCATCTACTATACAGATACAGTGTGTGGGCGGGAGCAACCTTTTTTTAACGTCTGCCTGCAGTTATAGTACATCATTGTATTCCTTGATAAAAACAATACTGAATTATACAATGTCACATTGTTGGAAGAGAGGTTAAAGTACAAACGGTACATTAAAGGGCCAGTGTGTAGGATTTAGTGACACATAGCGGTGTAATTACAGATTGTGACTCTGTAGCTTTACCCTCCTCTTGCAAGTGCAGAGGAGAAAGTACGGTGTCAATGCCCCTATCTTGAGCCAGCATGGTGGAAGAACGGTAAAAGTACAAGCTCAACATTGCACAGAGCCACATAGCGGCAGATAATATGCTGGTTTTCCACCAAAGCTCAGCTAAATTAAATTTTGACCCCAAAATACACTGACAACAACACATGTCCAATAAAATTCTGCCAGTTATGCACAGATAGTTTCACTGTTGAGAAGAATGGAGGATGCGTATGAGGATTCAAGGGATGATAATTGTGATTATTTAGATTACGATGCAGTCGTGCTGCTTGTCATTCTGCACACCACTTCACACAAACTTAACACTCACTAAACAAAGTTAGAGTTTTAAGAGTTTGGTCTTACATAATGAATGATAGATTACTCTGTTCCTAACTTTGAGCATCAGATTGATTGTTTCAGAAATCTGTATCTCCTAATGAACTTGCAACACCGTCGACTACTTATGTCAATATTTCAGATGATTTAAACAGACTCAGGTGAGTGTCATAAGGATGACTACCAATAACGCAAGGGCTGCAACAAACAGTTATTTTCATTACTGATTAATCTTTTCCTGCCTAATTCAAATGTTTTGTTTTGTCTGACCAACAGTACAAAACCCAAAGTTTACAATGGTATATAAGAGAGAAAAGTGGAAAATAATATATTATAAAATAGTATTGGATACATACAGAAGCATCAAAAGCCACTGCCATATCAACAAATACACTGGAAATGTTCAAACATGTCAAAGAGCAGTGTGAAAATCTATAGTATCACTACAACCACATATGGGAAAAGGAATCAAATATGGGAAGAAAA
Source organism: Dicentrarchus labrax (assembly GCF_905237075.1). Taxonomy (NCBI): domain Eukaryota; kingdom Metazoa; phylum Chordata; class Actinopteri; family Moronidae; genus Dicentrarchus; species Dicentrarchus labrax. Next base: position 10,850,077 of record NW_026136717.1, on the reverse strand, counting down.
TGCACAGGTTTTTAGGTTCATGCACACAGATGTTTATATCTGCATACATCTTCCCAATCCTCACACATGTAAACATGTATGTATCAGAAAATATGCTTATTGACGTGATAATAATTCCAACCATTCCGCCATGCCCCTTCTTGTATCAATTCAACATCTAATATGGAACAGAGGTTTTGCACATTTGTCCTCATCAGTTTCAATATGCATATCAGCCCCGGGTGGATGAACACATTTACACAGGCACATTTTTGGGGGTGAGAAACAACAAAACAAAGAAACCCCACTTAAAATGCTTTAAACAGCTAATTAACTTGGTACAGCAGCATCATCATGCATCACACATGCATAGGTTCTTTGTCTTGTGTGTGTGTGTGTGTGTGTGTGTGTGTGTGCTGAAGGGGTGGGGAGGCATGTTTGCACACATGTAAGAAAGAGGCCAGCTGCTGAAGTTATGTTTTTTTCCCTTCTTCTATTATCGTGTGTACGTGTGTTGTTAGCCTGCCCGGTAACCACGGCGGTACCTCGGCAGGGTGCGTGTCTGACCACATACCAATCAGTTGCCTGGATAATGAGTATAATTGATTGGAGCCTCATTCAGATTCTGTGGAATAGAGCATGCAAATTGTCCTTGCCAAGTCATAATGAGGGCCCTCTTTAATGGCACAATCAAAAATTTCACTTCTAATTTTGCAAACTGAAGCGAGTGCTCTGTGTTGATTGCATGGTCGGGTGCCAGCACCAACAGCACGTAAATAGATAGGTCGGTGGTTTATCTCCATTTACTGAGCAAATATGCCACATGCATATATACCCACGGATGCAAGCTGAAGACGGCGAGTGCTCCTAATTCATATATTATTCGCTAGATCTTTTTTGTGTTTTGTTTCTTTAATTGTGCCATTGATTGGTTCTGACACTGGCTGAAAGAGAAGTTATTGTTTGTGCTCCGCTGAGGGCTACTAACTGCTGACACCCTCCATCACCACCGTGCTTACTATGTCAGTATCATGAGCACTTGATCCTGCATTATCCTCAAGGAAATATTCACAGTGGAACCTGGCAATGGAGAGAGCACACATAATTTTGATGGCAAGCCCTTTATTCAGCCACAGTGAGGCTATAAACACTTTAATCTTTCGTGTTTGCATTTCAAAATGAAATCTATTCAATATTAATAACGTCCTACTTGCAGAATGTGGTAAACAGCTCCCTGTAAGTTACTGAAGGAATTTTGTCTTTGGCAAACTTTGGCAAACTTTTGCAAACTGAGCATCACAGTGTCTTTAGTAGTCTTGTCATTCCTGGACTAATGAATGAATTAACAAATGAAAGAGGATTTGCTTGTCCTGGGCTCTCCCTCAGAGGAAGGTTAATTTCCATTCAATATGCTAAACTGCTTAGAACCCGGGACTTTATCCAAGCACTAGCCTTCTCGCAGCAGACACACTGGTCTGCCCTGCGACCCCCTGGCCCATCTTTAATCCTTCAGGATCCTGTGGTCAATATCTTAAGATTGATTCACCTCTCCAGTCAAATAAACTATTAAATCCATTAGTGAGACGGCACAGGCTTACTTTACATTTTGATTACAATCAATTACTATCTCCTGCCTCAGATCTGATTCTGTGGTTGCGTCCAAATGTTAAAATGCTTGACTGTGCAGACTCGAGCGGCGGTGGAAGTTAAAATTCAGCCACCGATAAAAGGTACAATTTAAGGGCCTTGAAATTCTGTGCATTTATGGTTTTTCTCAGCAACCCTAGGCACTGATCATTATCTGGTTGGCAAAGGAAGTAGAAAATGAAATCCAGAGGCCTCTAATGACAAAGATTTATAGGTGGGTGTAGTACCATATTTATCATGGATTATTTACAGAGAGATTCTGTGTGATGAGTTTGGATGATGTGTGGGGAGTGGAGACGTGGCGCATGAATCAGTCCGAGCAGGATACTGAGCCTGGCTGTGCCACCAAGGACAAAAAGAGCAAAGTGACAAAAAAAAAAAAAAAAAGGCAAAAGTCAAGTCGCAGTGTAGAAAGCAACTTATAACTGTCAATGTAACTTTTCATATAACTACCCAAATACAACCCATTAATTTAAAGCTGCTCTACTCATATTTTTATACTAAGAAAGGTTTAGATAACAGTGTGTGACGTGAAAAGGGTTGCTCGTAGTGACAACCCCACAGAGAATTATCACCAAACTGTAGCTCTCCTCAGTTCTATGAAGCATTTTAGTATTTTTTAGCTCACTGTTTTGGTTTTGTGGCTCCGAACTTCAACCATATTTCTAGTAGCGGTGAGAAATAGTAGATTTATGTACAAACATTTCTTGATTCTGCTTGTTGAAATACAGGCCTACAAATAAAAGCATGACATTTATTAAAACTGGTATTAACAGTCATAATCATGACCCAAACAAAGTCAAAGAAGGATACTTTAAATAACTGATGTGGAGTAATGTTTTTCTTCCGTCTTTGCTAGATTAAGATACCTAAACACATTATATACTGATGTGTTGTGACATGCAAACATCACTCTCGAACAATGGGAGCAGCAGTTCATGCTCACATCATATTAGTGTGGGAAAAGATGTGAATCATGATGACTGAACTAAAAAGGTGCTTTGTTAAACTAAATTAATGACAGTTGATAGTATGTCAGTAATAGCTTTTAGGGATTCTGTGGTGCACCGGAGCTAATGGCCAAATGAATCAATAGGAAACACTTAAAGGACCTTGTATGCACAAAACATTGCCACTAAGAGCAGAGGTTCTACTGATGTAACTCTCAGTGAGTGACAGGCTGAATCATGCAACCCTGAGGAGGCAATGAAGTAAAAGACTTAAGGCTGACAGGTGATTGTCAACATTGATTAGCACTTTTAATTACAGTGACTAACAAAGTGTATTAATAAAGTTAGCCCCGAATTGGACTGCACCACCCTTTCTACTTTTTTTTTTAACTACCAGCGTTTGTTTCTAACTGGTGATTTACTACAGTAAACTGGGTTGCCCTAATTTCAATTTAAGAAATGCCTGGATTTAGCAAACATTTATAATGCAAGAATCAGTTGGCAGCAATCAAATGTAAAGAGGAAGTCATTGTAGCATCACACGCTATCATAACTTCCAGAAATTTGTTTTCAGGGCGCAAATGATGTAATAAACTTGCCTGCGTACCCTATGTGAATGTAGATATTACTTATTTATATAAATACATATCTGAATTGTAGTTATCGTTATAGTGAGAGTGAGCATATGCTAACTTAGCTGACATTATTACTGAAGCTTATGTTAGTTAATGACATAAAGTTTTTTGTAATTTTAGGGCTGTTGTTCCTAGTTGATCTCATCATTAAACATTATTAAACGTCTTATTAAGCATTTTAATCAAGTGTCAGGTCAGATATTTTTTTCAGTCTATATTAGCAAGCTAACGTGACACGGTTAAACTAGCTCGTTCAGTTCGCTACGCTAATTGTTGGCGCAACCCGTTTTAATTGAAATCTCCATTTACTCAACACGTTGCAACTCGGCTTCATGGAACTTACAAAGAACTCGAGCAACTAGCTCCTGGTTCATAAAGTGGTGCAAAGGTATTTAGGTATATAGGTTAGGTAAACTTACATTTGGTTATATTTATGCCTAAAATATCTTGTTGGTTTAAATTACAGACATAGTACCAGTAAGTGAATTTAGATTCTTCATCCAATCCATCTACATACAGCCATGTAGGACACTCGTTAAGGCTATTTTGTCTCTCTTGCACATGCGCGTCTAGGTAAGTTACTGCATCTTAGTATTTGAATTTTTGCTCAAAATAGCATCATAAGCTGCCTCTAGTCACACACTTTGTGTCTGTCTCCTGTATATTCTGGGTGATAGAATTTTTGGTAATCCTTTTGGATTAAAATGACTTCTTCTAATACCTGGAGATGCAAGTCAACCACACTTAGTAGGTAGTGCATGTAAGCCTCTGTTGCTGCATGAAGAGGAGGGATACAGAGTGTTTGCGATGAAGAGACAGAGAGGAAGAGAGAACGGAGGAGTGAGGGAGGTGGATAGAGAGGGAGAGAGAGAGAGAGAGAGAGAGAGAGAGAGCTTTAATGCTGGTGTCCCTTTTAGACATGCTTTTAATTCCTCTGCAGGAATATCAGCAATATTTAACTGGAAATGTCACAGAATGTCAAGTTGGAAAATGTCACTGGGGAAGGACTGGAGGGTGACCTCAAACCTCCCCTTTAAGATGAAATAAATATGCCTCTGTGGTATTGTAAAGACAGGTTTTTTTCAGGGCATGATTTCTCCATTTTACGGGGGCTATTCATTTTCATAGCAACAGAGGGGCGAAAAGGCAGGAGACAGGCCAGGGAGAGATAAATGAACTCATCAATCGTGGCGAGTGGGGACACAGGATCGGCTGACGTCTACCCTGTCATTTCCACCATCCATTGGGTAATTGTTGACTCGCAGCATCGCCGCATTGTCGGCTCTCGCCTCCTATATGTGATTAGTCCGGCTAATGCTAAAAGGAGTGGTTACGGCTTCCGAAATGATATATTGGTCAAACATTTACATATGAAAGCATACATTAAGGGGTGAGTCACTCTCTTGATGAAGCATTCAGTCTAGCTTCACTCCAAAGTCAAAGCAGTTTCACGAGGAGAATAAGTTGGTGAGTGTGCTGTACTTTAACCTTCGCAGCACAGCTATAAATCTATAAATAGTTAAAAGATAGTCGTTCGTTTATCTCGACCTTGTAGAGTATAAAAGAGGCAGATTATCGCAGTGCAACTGGAGATGTTTGTGCCTCTGCTGGTGCGCAGGGTAACCTAACCCAGCTCCACCCAGCGACGTACTCTCCTTTCAGCCATGACAAAGCAAAGATGTGATGGATGTCCGTGCACCTCCCACCTCCTGCATCAACCTTGCCCTGCGTTTCATATAAAAACACACTTCCCATACGCTGCTGAGCAGTGTAGAGTTAAGGAATTTGTGTTGACATTTGAACTAACGCAACAGAGGTCTATAAACAGCCCTTGGGCTCGATGAGCTGGAAACCTACACCAGGCAGCGTTGTGTGGTATCTCACTGTACCAAAGCATGGGATACAGGGAAACATAAAGCGACTGTAATCCGAAATCAATAAAGCTGGAGACAGAGAAAATATTACATGAACAGTAAGAGAACAAGGGGCACAGTTCAGCAAAGAGGCACTGGGATTTTTCAGTCTCTTTCTTTCAAACTGCACCAGGGAAAATTTTCTAAGGGCAGAAATGATCCACTTATGCCCTACCAAGACATTAGCCAGGAGTGCTAGGTGTCAGATTAGATACGCATTCGCTTTGCTGCAGTGCATCAGAACATCTCTTTCCCCTTCCCTCTCTGTCTGCTCACTACATCTCCCCTTAGATATCTACCTCAGTGCTTTTAACATTAAGGAAATTGATATTAACAAGATTCAGTCCACTCTCTGCTGAGTTTTATAGTTTCCAATAATGGAGCTAATGCAGATCATTACCAAGGGAGCCAATAAAGTTATAATCTGGCCGGTCAAACACATCTAGCTGACCCCAACAAGAATAGCAATAGCTTGTACATGGAGCTTAGCAGCAGAAAGCTAATGTTTCACAGGACAGCATTAATGTTGCAGGATTCACCTTTTGTGCAGGCTGTTTTTACAGACATACGTTAGATGTTTTTAAGTCTTTTTATGCAACATGTGTTGTTACTGGTTGTAATGACAAGTGCATTTGGCCAGGGGCGGGCTCCTTTGTTAAAACCCATCTTTCTACTTAGATAGCTACCAAGACTGTTGCTTTTAATTGCCTTAATTGAATATTCTGTAAGAGGGATAAATACATCGCTAGCTACTGATTGTTTAGGGCAAAACAAAACAAAATAACCCCCCTGCCTCTATGCTTGAAATGAGGCAAATAAAGCCACTGCCAACAATTACATTTTTTAAAAATGTTTTTTCTAAAATTGTTTCACCCATACCGAGTGAGGCTTTTCCGGTATAACATCATTTTTAATCCTTGATATCTACAGTTTTTAAACCTCTTAAGAAGGGTTGAGAATTGAAATAAGCCACATTATCACTTCTCTACACTAACCTTAATCAATACACCTTTTGAACCAATTCTACACGCCTTATCAAAAACTACAGATAAGAAAAAAGACTTAATTAAACTGTTCGGTCTTGGATTAAAAGCCTTTGCTTTACCCGAGGTCCCCAATTCAAACCAAAATCAAGTTTAGCAGGACAAAAGATTTTACGCCAGCAGAAATTCTAAGTGGCTCACCGAGGGTCAGGCCAGATATGAGGTGACACTCAAAAGATGTGTGTGTGTGTGTGTGTGTGTGTGTGTGTGTGTTTTTTTTTTTCCCTTCCTGCGCTATTGGCAGGTAATTATATTAAAGGTGCATTATTTCAAGGTCCCAGTCCTTTAAATGTGATAAAGTGTAATCTGCTGTCTGTGGTAGCTAGCTGTGTGTCCTTTTCTGAGGTCAGAATGCTCCTGTGCCTTTGTCTGCACTAAGTCTTTTCTTCTGTCTATAAAGCTCATAGAATCAAAGCCCAAAATATGACACGTTGAGGGCCTGAAAAACCTAGGAGATTATAGTTTCCTTGCACATTGAAGGTGCCTTATAATTGCTCTTTTAAAGGCACCATTCCCCAAAGCATTTGTTAACAAGTAGGTGGTCTGGAGATGCCATTGAGAAGCGTGGGATGCTATGCTTTATGTAATGGGCAAACAAATATGTTATGCAAAGTTCTTTTGATGAAGTTACTGTCGACACGAAGGCGTACAGTGGCTTGGACCTTGTACCGATGCGAAGAAACAGTTAACGCCGATACCGGATGCGTACAGCGCTGCATTTTCACAGCATTGCCTCTTGAAAGCCACCCACATCAAGTGGCCATAACCCACTTAGAACCCAAGGATACTCATTCAGATAATACCTCTTATTGCATCCACCTCTCAAACCGTGCAACTTAAAATACCACAAAGCTTTTAGGTCAAGGGCAAGAAAAGATTTATATTCTGTGACCCACCAGGAATTTTCCTTTGTCTCAGCATCCTGCTTTTAGTGCTGAATAATTCTATGAAGACACAGTTTAAGGAATCAAGTACTTTGATCCTAGTTGATTTCACTTCACCCTAGTTAAAGTTTTTTGCTTATGGTGTTTTTTTTTTTATGCGTTTCATTTAAATCAGTCATAAATCCATGTAGAAAATCAAGATCCACTTGACGTCACCAATATACTGGCTCGTTTATGGCCTCAAAAACCAGATACCGCATTGTGGCTCTGGCTCTGTCTGCATGCACCTGATTCATCTTCTCAGGGTTGGGTAATGTCAGGGCAGCATTGCATCACTTCCAGAGGAGGATGAAATGCCAGAGATGTTCCTGACCATTTGCACTCCATCCCAGTTCCCGTTTCCATCAGACCTTGTGTCCCCAGGCTCAAGTGCTCCTACATGGGCAGAGAGAACAGGCATTAACCTTTGAGGATAGGGATTTTTTTATATATATATATATATATATATATATATATATATATATATATATATGTATGTCTGTTTTCAAGACTAAGGGAAAATAGGGCATCTGTTTCTATTGATTTTTCCTATGTCTGCTCTGAGTCAGTGGCCAAGTTTTGAGAGTTTCATATATTCTGGCTCCCTCTCAAAACTATTCCACAGATCTGTTTTTCAATGCCTTGGGGTGTTATTAAGTGTTTTACTTTTGAGAAATCACAATATGGACTTTTTGGTTTGTCTATTTTTTTTTCTTTTCACCAAATCCCATTATTGTCCTCCGTTTCTGGCCATATAAAAACATCTATTTTTCTTTACTGCATTTACCAATGCACTAAAACCTACAATGCTCTTATTATGCACAGCCTTCATTTGAGTGACACAGCAGTAATTTCCTATTTAATGATTGCATTGTCCTCTCCTCTCTTCTTCTCTCTTCATGGACATTAACTTTTATTGTATAATAGCTTGGCTTTGACGCTACACTAAGTTTGCCTTTATGGTTGTTCATAAACATTGACCACAGTTGCACATTATGGCCGGCATTTTTAAAGTGTCAAGTAAAACAAAGTCCTTGAAATTGTCTATGATGGGAGTGCTTGGTTCCGCACACATCTCAGATATGTGAAACTCAAATCCTTGGGAATGGAATGGCTGTAATGGTTAAGGCTAATGATAAAGGTGCAGGAGTTTATAACCATAGATATGGCGTGCACATACTTGAGGTTGGTTGAATTGCATCTGCAGTACTTACTGAAAATGAATCAGCACATTTTAAAGTCCAGTTGCATTTACGAGGATCTATTTGTAGAAATGAAATATAATATGCGTAACTATGTTTTCATTAGTGTATATTCACCTGAAAATGAGAATCGTGTTTTACCTTACCTTAGAATGAGCCGTTTTTTTCTACAGATGCAGCGAGTCGTCTTCCACGGAGTCCCCTTGCACGGTGGCCGCCTTGTTGAGCAGCCATGTTTCTACTAGGGTTGCCCCTGACTAAAGACTAGTGGACTAGTAGTCGAGCTTTAAAAATGAGCCAGGCTAGCTGTTTCCCTGCACTTTCAGTCCTTATCCTCGCCTACAGTATTATAGACTATTCCTTTAAGAAGAAATAGTGAATGCTTAAAACATTGCACTGCATTTGGCATTTAGAAGCTCCAAGTTACTACGACAGTGTTTATGCACTGTCCTCACAAGCAGTAAAAGATGTAGGCTAAAACACTGGCAACGCTTTGCATTTGCTCCTGAACATCAAGGCAACAAGTACATGTAGCATGTAGCTCAAAATTAGCAACAAAAGTCACATGTTCTTAATTTAGTCTTTGTTGTCATCATTGTTCACTAAAACGATCGGCTTTAAACTGTTTGTTGTTTCTGCTTTGGTATGTTTCCCTGTGAAGTCTGCCACTGCTCGGATTCCAAAATTTCTGTCTACCTCCAATCTGCAATTCAAATGCAAAGAATATGCAGAATAGGCCAGATGGTGTATCCCAGCCTGCTATTCCCCAGCCCATCAGCGAGCCATTTCTGTGCCTATTCTTCTGCATCCCCTTAAACAAAAAAACGTTCAAAAAAATTTACAAATCATAAGATGTCTCAGATGAACCGATTTGCACGTTTATTGAATTAATTCATAATTAGAAAATTGAGTTAAATTCCGTATTTTTCCAGTAAAAAAAAAAATGCATATGGTTTATGATGCAAAAATTGGTATTTACACACGTTTTAGCTTGAAGTTGAGCCAATCAGAACAGTAGGAGTCCCAATTTCACCAGACCTCTGAGATTTCAAAGATGCTGACTTTGACCTTGTCTATTCGTTTGCATGTATTCTGCCAGTTCACTCATAAAAGTCTGTCAATCACAAGTCCATCAACCCATCCAAAGATGGACCAGACATCCAGTCTTACAGCAATGAATCCTTAAGCAACCCTGCCTGCCAACCTTTGGCTTTCATGGAACCAAAAAGGCACAGGAAATGATCATTTGCATCTCTGCCAGCCTGTCAAGTCAAACCCTCACTGACAAAATGAACACTGTCAAGCCCTGACATGACGGCCGATTTTGCGCACACATGCCAAAGTGTGTCAGGAACTCATCTTCCCACCTGTCCTTCAACAACGCCACGGGGTGCCATCTTGCTTTTACTCGCGCTGGCTGATGAGAGCGGGACATGGTGCCGTTCCCCTCCCGATTCCCCCAAAATAGACCCCAAGTCTTGTGTCCTTCTTGGCAGCAGTAAGTCTTCCTTGTCATGACACATTGTCAGAAAGCTACGCAAAGTAGCAATTTGCCCAGGTATCTGCCATCCAAATTTTAAATACAAGCGAGACATGATCCCTCTAAATTTAGATCAAATCCCATTAAGCCTGCAAACATCAGTGACACACTGCTGGAGGGTGTGGACTAATACAAGTTGTTCATGCACAGAAATCTTTAGCAGACTTTTATTTCATGAATTTCTTCAGTTGTGGTCCCTTATGCCTTATTATTAAAAGATTTATTCAATTAAGAATCTTGTATTGATTGATTAGTTGCACGATTACTATAGCGACTACTATTAAATATTTGTAATATAGCATTTAATGGTGTTATTTAATATTTTTTATTTATGTGCAAAGTTGACAAAATTCACACCAGAAAGCGATATAACTTCCCCTAAAAGTAATAATTTTGCAGCGTTTTAGCCTAATGTAATGAAAGTTATTTACCATTTCGCTCTCGATGTTGTCTTTACATGTTACATTTCTTGGCTGTGGGAAAAGCTTACAGTACTCATTTTTGAATTAAACGACTGTAGAGTAGACCACATCAGCCTGACACTGGGTTTATTTGACCTATAAGAAGCTTTTCACACCTGCTTTTAAATTTTCACAGTGCACCTTAACAGCTCTTGATAAAGGGTGTTACTGTCATGCCGCTGGGGCATAGAAACAAGCTGTTAAAAAGCACTAGGAACACCAATATCAGTGGCGTTCTCCAGAAACGTGTCCATTACTGCAGCGGCAAAAATAAGATCAGGTGCTTTGTATTCTCTGGGTGTTGTGATGTCCTGTTTTCACTCAGAGATCAGACTACAGGCTAATGTAAAGCCCATAAAACGAAACCCATAAAGAAGGCTAGCCCCAGATTCTTGATTAAAAAGAGTAGATTAAGAGCCAGCTTGGATGCTCTGTGGACATAAGTCATACGTGCTGCCGCTGTGTGAGCACTATGGGAAAGTTTGCAGTCAGGTCTCCCCTCCCCTTTCACATATAACACAGCACTCGGGGGCCTTCCTTGTACATATCATTGCTGCCCTCTGCAGTTCTACACCCATTTGCTTCTTAATGAAGATGACACAGCCAAATGAGTTGATAAGGCTGTAAATGGGCTGCTGTATGACAATGTCACATTTCTAAATTGGACAGGCTTCTACTGTTCCATGATGGGGTTTTTGTGGAAAGCATTATTAATTTATTTTTACTAAATATATTTAATAATAATAAAATATTACCTCTGCACATTCTTTGCAAGTCTAAAATCTGAATTCCTCCTAAATCCAAGAAATAAATTCTTCGAAAAGTTACATTGCAATCTGAAGAACATCCAGAACTCAGTTCTTAACTTGTTTCTAGGACAAATCCACCGTCCTATTTTTTACCCACTAAAGCACAGATCCACAGTGACATAAATGTTCAATCCACACCTGTGGTGTGATGTGCCTTGTGACACACAGCTCAACTCTTCCCCTTGGGCCTGCCCGCTTGCCGGCCTGCCTGCCGCATAACAAGAGAATGCAATTAATGACAGATGGCCAGGCGATGACCACGTCCTTGAGCCGCGAGCCTTATTGGCACCTCCCGCTAATTATATCACATATAACACAACTAAAAGCATAATAAATCTGGGAGAGAGCGGAAGGTTTTATGCAAGCCCTCTCCTCTTTTTCCAAGTGGTAAATTGCTCTGCTCTTGAAATATCTACAACCTTATGACACCCATACTGCATTAGCTTAATTGCCTTTTTCTCTGCCCAGGTTCTTCGGCCCTGAGAAACAGAAGAAGAGGGGGGAAAAAGAAGCAGTCGCGGTTAAGGAATTGTAGGGATCTTAACACTGATTAACAACAATTGTGGCCGATTAGTTGTCATCGCCTGCTATGAAGTGATTTGGGCAGAGAGGGCATGAAATTATGATGTGCTGTGGCAAAATTGTCATACACTGTTAAAGGTTTATTAATTGCACTTGTATTTTCTCACTGACAATGAGCTCATCAGTTTCTTAGGTTTGCGTGGCATTTAACTACACGACAAGTATTAAATACCAGATAGATTGAGTCGGATCTAGAGTCTGTATAAGTTAGGACTTTATCAAACTCCATTAATGAGGACACTTTATCCGCTCACCTGAGGAGTCTTAGAAAGTCTGGTGTTCACACGTGTCCATGCAGACAGCTTGTGTCACTGCAGGGTTTTTCCCTCAACACCGAGCGGCACTCCCCACCCTCACCGTCCAACCTTCCCATCTCACCCTGGGCTCGTTATGGGGAGAGTGATGACGATGTCTTGGAGCAGCTGCTGCAGGGACGGCTCCGCCAAGAGATGGGAGCCAAGCTCCCCCGCCAACATGCTAAAAGAATCCCAGACACGTAGCCACGTAAGGCACAGGCTGTCAGGTACATGAGCTATAATATGCTGTGTCACGAGTACACTTCACACACCATTCTCAAATGTTCTGAAAAAGGCAAAACTGAAGCTTGCATATATTATGACACTGGCTATAATGAAACCACTTACCATGAAGCACTTAAGAATTTCACTGCCTATCTCAAACAAAGGTTCATGCACTCCACACATGTACAATCAATGGCTTATATCGACTCGAACATGAACAATGGGGCCCAGGCACGTGTACGCCAACACATCCAAGTGATGAGTGGATTGATTAGTTTACCTGGAGCTTTATTCAGCACTTGTTTGTTAAATATAAGTGATTGTCTTATTTTGATTTCATTGATTTGATTTGATTCAACTTTATTGTCATTGCAAGTACAGGTACAAAACAACGCAAATGCAGTTAGCATCAACCAGAAGTGCAAAGTAGTAAAGTGCAGAGTAATTTACAAATTACAAAAAATATTTTGTTCAAGAAAGAAAACTTTCAGGTTACAAAAGGCAGATATTATTACTGTAGTCAAGAATAGCTGTGTTTAATATAATCATACTCTGTATTGGATATGCAAGAACACAAAAGTAATAATGAAACATGTCCAAAAGCTTCAAATTGTAACACAAAACTGCCTCTACATTCCTCTCCCTCATACTTAATTTCTCACACTCACTCTTTATCATCTGCATTTTTCACTGGCTTATCTGCAATAGACTCTCGTCCCCTGTGATAAATTTACCCTTAACCTAACGACCTAGCAAATTAGTCTTAGCCTTCCATCCCATTGTAGATTATGCTGCAACACGGGCACGGTAATAAGCCGTCAGACAAAGTAAATGCCCACGATGTAGGGCACAAATCTTATTTGGCTGGCGCCAAAGTCCAAGCAGAAAGCTGAGTCTGCACAGGGGCTGCTTACTCTGGTGGAAAAGGAAGATTTATTAACATATTTCATTAAATATATTGAACAACCGGGGACCATGGGTTTAAATATTTGGATGCAGGAGGTATCTTAAGGGAATTTTAGAGGGAACTTGAGTCCAGATTCTTGTATACCATCATTATCCATAAAAGGCAATAAGTGTTTTTTTAACCTTGCAACTCCTTGAATAAAAAAAAGGGAAAGTACAAAAAATGTAATGTTTAATAGCAAATAGCATGCAGATACATATATGTATAGTTTAAGAATGTAAATAGGAGTATATGGTACTTTCTAAATTAGTTTTTAATCTCAGGGAGGTGAAAATACCAGTGACCAATGTTTCTCTTCTCATTCAAAAATACCTAATTTGATTCCATTTTCTGACAGGTGCAACAACCTCGTTTTGCATTCATCGAAATAATTTTCCTATATCCAGCGTCCTCCTGTCTTAAATAATGCTTTTGCCATTTTCCCTGTTTGAGATCTGTTTAATGAGCAAATGAGCTAAAGCTGCATATCTCCAACTACTTACCTAAGCAGAGCAAAATTACCGGAAAAAAGTGTTGAATAGGAACAGAAATGAGTGTAGCCACGGTTGCTCAACTGACTAAGCACAGCACGGTAGATTTCCCCCTCCATCGCAGAGGGGAAGTGAACTGACCAAACTAACCTTTAAAACCACCGAGGCAAAGAGAATGGGTGGAGCGGGACCCCCCCCCTCTCCCCTCCCCACCACCACCACCCCCGTGCCTGCACTCACATGTGCAATTAAACTCACAGCTCCACATGTGCTGTAAAGAAAGAGGATTCCACTGAACGCCAGAATGAAGAGGAGACCGTGGCAGCATGTTGGAGTGTGGAGAGAGAAGGGAGAAAAAAACAACACACAGATGGGGAAATCAATAAGGGTGTGTGAGAAACGGTTTGAATGGCTTGCATTTCCTCACTGGTCATCAAAAGGTTATTTTACACCCAAAAGCATGTATTGATTGCACACACTCGGCACAGTCTCTCAGAGAAAGCGGAGGAATATCTGCTGGGGGAATTTACACGGTATTTATTTTTTGCATTAGGATTAGGGTGGGCGTTGGGGACGATCAATGGTTGTTTAATGTAGCTGCAGGGATCAAGACATGAATCATAGGCTCTAGGGCTATTACATTTTATTTGGCATTATCATTGGTGGGCTTAAGGGCCCAGCAATCCTTTGGTTTAGTCAACATATGGAATTAAAGTTCCAACTCTCACGATGGTGCCAAACATATCTGGCACCAATGTGGACGTCCATTACAGAACTGGCTGTGCACAAAGAATGGCTAAATATATGACAACCAGGCTAGAGGAACAGATATAGCTAAAAAAAAAATGAAATATTAGGCAACACTTTCTATTAAGACACCCTCTATAAAGGGTTTTAATTCATGATTCCAAAAAAACCTGATTTATTAGCTTTATTAGCTACAACACTTATAAGGCATTAGGATAACTTTTGTGTTGTGGAAAATCTAACTAAGAATTATTTCCATTATCAATTAATCTCTAAACTATCTCTTTTTGATGATTTGTTTGGTTCATAAAATGTAAGAATGTAATTAGTGTCATTAAAAGGACAGGACATTCTCATGTTTTAGAAGCTGGAACGAGTGAATTTTTTGCGTTTTGTGTGAAAACTTAAGACACAAATAATGATTATCAAAATAGTTGCTGTGTAATATTCTGAAGATTGACTAAGAAATTAATTCAATCTAGAAAAAAAACACACTTTTCTCTTGAGCTAAATCTTTAATATGTTCCAAAACTGACTGTTTATACATTCTAGAAATGTTCAACAGTTTGGAGAATCTGCACCAAACTCCATTTATTCAGAACTAAATGTACAGCACCTGTTGGATTGTTGCAAAAAACAAATTATTAATGATTTAATAACATACATAAATGCACACTTGATGGCCTTTTAAAATGTGAGAAACTCATGACCCTTTAGTGAGGATCTGACCATTAATAACCTGCCAGAGATTTTTCACAACCTGACAACTGAAATATTGGTCTTATTAATGCATTATAACTGATCTACAAAGCATTGGTAAATGATTTATTACCAATTGAAAAGCCATTAATTACAGCTTACAAACATTTTATTAATGATGCCTTACTAGAAAGTGGTACAAAATATCCTAACAATTAAGGGGTATTGTGACAAAAAAGACGTTTTTGCCTTTTAATATCAAATCTCCTTATTAGCAAATCAGCTGTCAAAAGTGAGAATATATGAAAAGAACTCTGCATAACCAAAGTTTAATCACAAAGACAATGACAGTTTCACGTTGTCTGGAACTTTTCCTGTGCAAAGAAGACCTTTGGATATATGCTACTGTCAAGCAGTTGGCATAAATTGCCTAAGCCTTAGCGGTTTGAGATGATCAATTCCACCAAAACATGCATCATCATGACATACTACTATGTTGCTGCAGTGGTAGAGATCAATTCATCAGCAGATATCGGAGCATGTTGAAAATGTTTTATTGTGTAATGTGGCTGGTGAAGAAAAAAAGCAATGCTGGATCAGGGCCAAGATCCGGTAAAAGAACAAGTGTAGCATTTCTGCTGATGAAGAAAAGTTAGCGGAGAGAGCATAGATCATTTTCACTCTCCCGTCATCGTACCCAGCACTCGGCCCGTCAGCCCCCAGACAGTCATTGACATGGACCACATAGCCAAGCAGCAATCCTGTGGTTCAAATGAATAATTCAACCATAACCAATAAGCCGATGTTCCAGCGCTGAGCCTGTGACACAAAAACGATAGCATCCCCACTTACGTCTGTTGAAATTACAGAGATTAATAAGAGCACACAAACGTCGGCACACTGACAAACAACAACCGCCATGTTTGATTTGCATGGATTTGGGGGAGGAATCTATTTACGAGCTGCTTTGATGTGACATACAAGGGGCAGAGAGATCTGACACACAGTCCCCTCGAAAAGTGAGTTTGGTTGATCTGGTTTAACTAATTGAGAATACAACATAGTCTCTAACAGCCGTACATCAGTGTTAAAAAACATTGGAACCAATGAGAAAATGTTTGAAGTATCCTAGAGAAAGGTAGCCAGTTAGCACATTTTTATACTGTAAAGCATTATATCAGCTATATCACTGGGTACATTGTGTACCATTGTACAATTTTGTGTGTACAGTGCACTTATACAGTATGTAAAATAATAAAGATCACACACAGACATGCAAATATCCTTTGTGGGACATGCACAGAGACAAGAGTTACTCAAGGGGCGCCCGGGTAACTCACCTGGTAGAGCTGGTGCCCCATGTACCAAGGCTGAGTTCTTGCTTCAGCGTCCCAGGGTTCAAATCCCCTCTCTCCCCCACCCTTTTCTGTCTTCAGCTGCCTCTATCGATTAAATGCAAAAAAAAAAAAAAAAAAAAAAGAGAAAAAAAAAGATTACTCAATAAGTAGAGCCTTGGTCGCCGAAAGCGCATACAGCATGGTTCGATTCCAGCCAGCGACCTTAGTTGCATGTCATACCTCTCTATCACCCCGTTTCCTGCATTAGTTTGGTGATGGAAAAGTATTCAACAGTTCTGATAATAAATTAAAGCTTTTATCAAGCAACAAGACTAAGAAGGCTGTCACCAAGAACAATACGGTAACTATGAGCAACCACAGGGATGAACGGTAATGCTGTGGCCAAGCATGTGCTGCGTGCTCCAGCTGTAATGGTAGCTTAGTAGAAAAATGGATAAAGTTATTGATGAGCTGTTACCGCTATATGCTGCACAGAGAAACACAAAGAAAAACCAGCAGGACATGGGTTCACAAGGTTCTTCAAAGATGAGAGGAGTAAGGAGAATCCAACACTGTTTCAAGACCCCAACATTAAAGAACAAGCTAATCTGCTCATAGTCACAATGCCACCATGCTGATGTTTAGCAGGTGTAATGCTTACCATCTTGGTTTAGTATTAGCATGCTAACATTTGCTAATTAGCACTAAACAGAATAGGCTGATGGGAGTGGTAGTTTTGCAGGTATTCTGTCACAATACAAAGTTGGACAAACTTAATTTTGACCTGATAATGGCAGCAGATGAAAAGACACACAAGTAATCTGAAAATGAATCCTGAGGGAAACGTGTTGTTAAGACATGACTCTAACTGTGCCATAAATACCAAACATTCACTAGTTTCAGCTTCGCAAATGTCTGGATTTGCTTCTTTTCTGTTTTATATATTATAAATGGAATATTTTTAGGTTTTGGACTGGTGATCAAAATAATCAAGCAATTTGAAGACACCTATTTGAACACATTTTCTAGAGTTCTGAGAGATGATGAGCAATTTTCACTCTTTTCATTCTAGACGACACATCCATCAATCAAACACATAATGGACTTAGTAATGAAAAAAAAAATCATTACATACATGTTTCTCTCACTTCATTTATCACTATCTTTCACACACATGTACACAGATCTCTGATGAAAACGCTGATTGTCAACTGTGATGACACCATATAACCGCCCACAGGAGACTGTTACTACATCCTTCTTATCCTCATTTATATGTGTATATGACAGGCAGCACGGTGGCTTGTTGGTTTGCACTGTCGCCTCACAGCAAGACATTCCTGGGTTTTAAACCTCATTAAGGTCAGCTCGGGCCTTTGTGTATGAGGTCACATGCCCACGTGTCCACCCTGAGTACATACATGTAATGTCTTTGCCCTTGACCAAGACGCTGGCTTGAATACTCAAGTCACTGCCCTGGCATTGCACTGTGGCTGCACTCTGCTCCTAAATGGCTATGAAGAGTCAAATGTATAAATTGATAAATTTCCCCACGGGGGCTCATAGCAGTACCATTTAAACCTATAACTTAACTTGAATATTAACTCACACACAAAAAGCCCACAGAGCAATGCGAAGAAAAATAACAGAAAATACCGATAGAAGTGCATATCAGAAGAGAGAAATAAACCACAAAACGCATGATGTGTTAAAGTTTTCTCAAAGGAGACGTTTTTAAAAACACAGGCGCTCTAAGGTTTGTGTAATTGTGTCCATCTAAGGATTGAAGCGCTTTAAAGTTCAGGCTAAAGCGGAATACTGAGACAAGATGGACGCCTTAACAGTAATGGTAGCTGACAGTGTGATTAGCCACTGACAGCACCATTAGCTAGCAAAGTCGCCCACTTTAAAGGCCGTCCTCACTTACTTTCTTTTTCTTTCTTGTGGCACATCTGAGTGTGACTGTGTTACCTGAAATCAAATAGTTTTCTATCTTTTTAAGAGTTACAGGGAATGGTGGTGCTGATGTATTGACAGTAGGAACACTGAAAGCTGCTTTTTCTCCTTAAGCATGACAATATCTTATATTTTTGCTGGTATTGATACAGTAAAGCCACATGCAAACGATGAACAACTCAAGTACTGTAGGCTGCGGTGCAACTGACACACTCAGAGCAGCCAAACACTACAGCTATGGATCAATATTGCTTTCTCTTGACAGGGAGTGATTGATCACAGACCGACATGAGATTTCAAGATGAAAACAGCAGGTGTCTTCTCTGGAGGAGGATGTCGAGTAACAGAGCGGTGCACCCGCTGATGAAACCGACAGGCCGGCAAAGACATAGAAACCAGAGCCTTCACTCGCCCACGCACCTTACGTGACTAGAGAGACTCAATTGAAGAGCCCGAGACTGTGGATGCAGCAGCTCTTGCCGCTGCTGCTGCCTTGGAAGTCTGCTACACCAGTCTCCCGCTGTTTTGAAATGATTTTCAATTGAGGTTTTTTTGGTGTTGTGTCAGTTGCAAGACGACATGCTCTGACCAGTGTTAAAGCGAGGCTCTTTTTCAGTGATTATGTGACTACAAAATGTCTGTTTTGATGATTTTCAGGATCAACTAAATGTTTGCGTGCCAAGGATTTTTGTGCTTTATGAACTGGAACATTCTGAACATGATGGACGCAGTAAACAAGGACACTTTGACATTTCCGAATTGACTAATACCAATTTATTCTTCAACTGTTTTTCTGCTTTTTCTTTTGCTCTTTTTCACACCCCCGGCTTATGGATTTCTCTCAGTCAAACTAATATAACTCTTTATGCTGCTTTAAATCATGCTTCTTTCAGATCAGTCACAAAAAGCTGCCTTAAAAGTTCCTTTAGTGTTTCACCAATAGACTGATCTAACATAGCACCCTGTTATCAGAGCAACCACCACTGATAAGACAGGCTTTTATCACAAAGCAGATGTTTTAAAGGGACAAAGCATGTAGAATTTCATATACTGCACATTCATCTCCTCTATTGTCCTACTGTCTGTGTCACCCTGATTATATATCTATAGAAATTACAATGCAAGGAGTGTTCGGAGCATGAGGCATCCATTCGGGATTGATTACGTGGATATCACATCCCATCAAGGACATCAGTGGGGTCCTGGCAGGCCTAAGTAATTCAGCCACATGTTCAGACATGTTTAGGCAGGCTTTTGATACTTCAAAAAGGCTGAAATGTTTGTGATAACATCTCCTGACATCTATTCATGTGGTGGTCTGAGTCTGTGAATGCAACGTGTTGCAGGCTTTCTAAAGGGCAGCCGTGGCCATGGAGAAGAACAGGCATGTTTGAATCATGACATTTTATGACAAAAGGGACAACTTTGGTGGATGTGTGTGCTGGATTTTCCCTTGTGCTGTCACTTTTAAAAATTGAAATATATTATTATATTATACTAAATATTTTTCATCCTGGACTTTATTTTCTCATGTTTTTTTGTCAAAGTGTTGAGTGTTGTGTAAGTTAGTTTAGCCGTACTACCCTGGATGCCTGGGACTGGGTGCTCATAGCATGAGGGAGTTTTGGTGTTTACACTGGTAAGACAGGAGCTTTGGACCGCCACAAAGAGGAAGTTTTGGGGCCCGGGATGGCAAAGAGTGACAGAGAGTGGCACCAGTGTCGTGCCAGAACCAGAGCCGGGGAAGCGGGCAATGTAACTGGGCTCAGCAGCTTCTATATAGTTGAGTAAATCTAGGACTGACCTTTAGTCGTAGCTTTGTTAAATAAAAGGGTGCAGACAGATGCCAAGCTGGCCTTCTTGTTGTTGGACTAGTAGTAGTAGACTAACTAATATAAGCTGGCTTTTGCTAATCTGGTCTTGTGTTGTTGCACTTGCTTGAGGTTTGACTGTGTAAGCAAAGTTGTCCACTCGCTAGTTTTTGATCATAGGTCTGTGCAACTAGATTTCAATCCATCTTGAAAGCTTCTTGGGAATTGCTTTTCAACAATGACAATTCCGTTTTGGAAGACACAGACGAATTATGTTGTTTTGCCGAAATGGGTGATCAGATCAGAAAACCTTCCATGTGTTGTTGTACAGGGGATGTACAAATGACGTAGTTTGTTTAAATTTAGATGACTTTTTCATCCTAAATGTGCTCCAGAAAAGAACATGACGAAGTTTTAAATGTAAACGTATAACACATACAGTATGACTGGTAAATAAGCAGTCTTCTTAAGTGCCTTTCAATAAACACCTACCATTCATTCACAGTTGGAGGTCAACACATAATAAGCCTTTCAGTGTGCACAAACAAAAGCTTCTTCTTAGTGTAAGCAGCTGTGTCCGTGTCAAGCAAATGTCAGCATGCTAACATGCTAAACTAAGATAGTGAATATGTTATGCCTGCTAAACTTTAGCATGTTAGCACTGTTACTGTGAGCATGTTTGCATGCTGACGATAGCATTTAGCTCAAAGCACCATTGTGTGAGTTGAGTTGCTTGTTGAAGCAAGAAAAATATATATTTTTTCTTTCTTATTCTGTTAATCGTCTCATAACCTCTAAGATGTATCCTTTGATCCATTAGGGGGACATTGCTTTGCTTTAGAGTACAACCTTTTTAGCCGTCTCAATTAATGAGACAAAAATGCCTCAAAGCTTTAGGACAAGCTTAACATAAATATATCCATATTATTTAAGCTAAAACAGCCTGTAAATAGTGACTAGAATCAATGGCTAATCCTCTCTAATGATTAAATATGTGTTCGCTGTATCATAATTCTCCGGTGTCCTCTCATTTGGAGGTTTTTCACATCCATTATCTCAACTTAGGTGGATCAGAGGTCAACATAAACAACCTGCAGAGAGTCCAGAGGATCTAATACATTACTGGAGCATGGAGTCAGGTTAAAGCAGTTTAGTGGGAGATGAGTTCCCACATTGAGATGGTCTCCTCCTCCTCCTCCTCCTCCTCCTCCTCCTCAGACAGGCAGGGTCAAGGTTGGGAGGTAATCCAATAAAGCTGATTCACTGCGTTGCTGTAATATGGGTCACAGTATTCTCAGACGCTGGGAGAGGAAGAAAAACTGGTGAACGTCCTTGAGGAACACCACTGGTATAGTAATGCGCTTCAAGGCAGTTATGAGTTACACTGACGACATTATTACAGACCAGCAATTAAAGCTCAAAACCTTGCTGACTCTAATCTTTTGAGATATCTAATACTTTGGCTTGTTGATGATGCCACTTTCCAAATGAGTAAATGGAGAACAATGCTAAGATGCATGGCAGCGCCTTCCCCAATGCTGTGAGACTGGCCTTGAGGGTGCCAATCGCTCTGTTATGGAAATTACATTGGCTACTTGTCAATGGTGATGTCTTGGGAGGCAGGGCCACCTAATTGGTTTAAAAAGTATTGTGCCAGCGGGGAGAGCATATCAATGCTTGATATCGAGACCTAACTGCAGGATTTAAAGAGCAAGGCCACATGAGATGAGAACACTGAGTTGACATGACACAGGAGGAGAGCATATAGACATGAAATCATTACTGTGCTCATAGCTGCATATTCAGCTAATTTAAATGGGAGAAAATGCATCGTAATGAAGAGGAAAAACGTAAACAATATATATAACCACAGCCTATTAGTCTGCAAATTTCCTCGCTAAGTGCACAGTTCTTAAAGGACCCCAGAACCTTATTTTTCAAACTAAAAAGGTCATGTCTCTCCATCTCGGTTTTGCTTATCTCCCTCCTCATTTTGCTTTTAAATCTTCGTAATTGTTTTCTGTTCTGTCCCACTGCTTCTCCACCCAGAAGATACAGTAATATCTAAACTAAAGAGAAATTGATTCTACTGCCCTTTCTCCGGATAATTTATATGTTGGATTCGGCTAATCTTCGGTAAATTGTGGTCCAAATCTGTAAAGGTCACAGATCCCGGTACCTTGGCGAGGAGCGCCATGCGAGAGACGCTGTCCGTCCGAGCTCATCAGTGCTTAGGGTTGGCACACGGGAGGTGACAGACAGCATGGGGGTTGATCAATGTGCCGACAGCTATTAGGTAAGTGGGGCTGAAAGGGCAAGTGTGTTTAAGTAAGCCACCAGGGAAAGCATGGTTCCCATCACGAAAATTGAACATCAGCATTGACATTAGCTAGTGATGGTGTGTTTACAGCCACAATACACATAGTCAAATCAAATATTAGATGGCGACACTTCCAAATTCTCACTAATAAAAACAGGAAATGCAATGGGTGCCATAATAGCACCCTGACAATGTCTGGTAGTTTGACTGTAATATTTCTTCAATTCTAACATCCACACAGGCAGTTAACCACTTGGAAGGCCGATACTGTTAGCTGTTGCTTAGTATCATGCTAACTAGCGCCCTCTTTCTGAGTGGAGGCTAGTTACCCTTGCTTGCTATGTATCGGTACGCTATCTTTTACGCAAAAATGAATTCTACACCAGCGATATGAAAAAGTTGTAATGTTTCTATCTGTCACACATTTTATTTCACATTTTAGAGTCGATAAGTTATGCTACTTACTGTAGCGTAACTACAACTACAGTAATGTTAGCTGATATCGTGATATCAATTTTTCTGAAGTAAAGGATATATCAAACTGTATTGCTGTGTAAAATAATGTAGCTGTGTGGTAACAGTAAGAAAGGTTTAGGTATGGTCCACAGTACAGTAATTATACTGCATACCTGGACAAAAAAATGACACAGAAATGCATATAAGTCATTTTTAACCCACATATGTAAAGGTTCCTACTCCATCCTTGCCAGCTTACATGCTCTGAGCGGAATACAAACTTAACAGCATTATGGGGCCTCCCTAATGTTGTAAAGGGACAGACATCTTAAATAGATTTAGCTACATAATCACTCCTATGTGGGTGGAAAGAGGGGAAAAAACTTCTTGTATCATAATTTGTGGGCAGGGCTATGACTAGCACACCATGGAAATTGACGCCACGTCTCCTAGCAATGCCTGCTGCCCCAGGGAAACGCCCACCCAGAGGCCTGAAGCTCAAACTGTTTCTTCTTATGTCCAAAAACTGGTTCATCTTGGTGTATCTGCTGTATCACTATGGTTTACAGTATATTCCTTTTACACAAAAAAGGAGAACACAAATTTTAGTTCAGCTTTAAAAGGAGGTTTTGTGTTATGGTTTGTTTTCCAAGCACTTTCAAGATACCCATCATCTCCATGGCCAAATGCAGTACCAAGGCCTCCCTTTTAAGAGCTGTATAATTTTCTTTGAGACTGGCTCATTTCTCAGCAACATTGGCCCATCTTTGGCAACTGAAAGCCCAAAGCACTATTTCCAAATTTTAAAAAGGTCACAAAGATGTAGAGAAAAGGGCAGTCATGCCTCCCTCTCATCACCCTGTCACTGATGTGTGTCCACTAGGAATGGTAAAGGACAGGAGGGCCTTTGGCAGCGTTTGATTGTGCAATGACCCCCATAAGGGATCCTTGTGTGTTAACTAATGCATTTGATAGGAAGTCCAAGACAAATGGCAAATTAATCAGCCAACAAAGGCAGTCCTTTTTTTTTTTTTTTTTGCTGGAACACATACACATTTTTAAATAGGTGGCAATAATTGTTGACTAATAAATTATTGACTCAGAACAATTGATTCCCAATATGGATGGTGTGAGCAAGACCCTGACTCAGGTCACAAGGGGGTGAAAAGGCTTACACATAGCTAAATGAAAACAGATAAGATACACAGAGGAACTGTAATTGGGAAGTCTGGGGAAGAACGGAAAAGAAACAGTTCAAGGTCTGAAAAATGTGAAATAAACTATGATTCATCCCAAGGTTTCTATGTTTTTCACAGATGCATTGTTTGTTTGCTTTTTTAAAAGCGAAGTAAGAATAGCGAAAAAGAAATAATAAACTGGGTACATACTCAACTTGCAACAAGCCTTCATTTAACAACAGTCAAAGCACAGCATGCGGCAGCCATCTGCTAACTCCAAATGTTCTAAAAGCCAGCTTCTGTAAAACGATTTAAATGTAAATATGCTACATGGGATTTGTATCGTTGTTATGCCTCTAGCATTAACAATGTGCAATAAACTTAGATCACGATTATTTGGTCAATATTGAGATCACTATTATTTAACACCATTACTCATCAGCTTTAGAAATATGCATTTATTGAACTTTTTTTATTTAATTGCCTTTTTAACAGGATTTCCTTGAACGTTAAATATAATTCAACTGATTACAATATGTACAGGAGATATGAGTACATATTAGACATTGGGAATAGCTGTCGTGCAAAACCTTGGACAGGGTCATTGGTACTAGCACTTTTCCATAAATTGATCAAATGAGCTGTATTAGAATCAATACTTTTATTGATAAATAAATAAACCGGCGCTATCTTCATAATTTTACTCAACAAATAATCATTTGAATTCTACACCAGCAATATGAAAATGTTTCTTTCTGTCTGTCACACATTCTATTGACTATTTTAGAATCGATGCTAATAAGTTATGCTTTTAAGATAGCTAAACTAACTGTTGCGTAATGGCTTATCTACAACTACAATATTGTTAGCTGGCAAGATAATGTTAGCTAGCAATAATTTGACATAATTTAATAGCAGACACTCTTTCACATAAAATTTTAAACATCAATTTAGTGATATCTGTGTTTCAAATTTAAAACTGTCTTGCCGTGTAAAATAATATAGCTGTGTGGTAACAAGAAAAGTTAAGGTGTAGTCCACAGTACAGTAATTATACTGCATATCTGATCAAAATAATTGATAAGTATGAGGGGGTCTTATCTTACAGGTAATTTTTAACCCACTTATGTAAAGGTCCCAACTCCAAACTTTTTTCACACATTTGGCAAAGACGGATGCGTCATCGACCCTTTACAATGATCATTAAAATAATGAAATGGGACAAAGTCAAACTACATGAAATGAATTATTTAAGTGATCGTCACATAATTCCTTGAAATGTCCTGACATGCCATGTGTTCATTTCCAACCTCATACCTCCTCATGACCTCGGCTCTATTTATGGTAAATATGATCTGATCTGATCTGACTGAGTCGCAGCAGTGGCAATCTAGCAGTTAGTAGTGTCAGTTATTTCCAAAACACAGGGGACCGAGGCTGCCAGCTTTCACTTCAATCTGATAATTGGCCTGCCCCAAAGATCTGCAATTACAGCACATCATAATTAATAGCCTGCTTTCCGGAAATGATTCAACTTTTGTCCTTTCACAGGTTTTTTCTTGGTCTACAATTAAAGCTGCCACCTGAAGAAATGCGAATGCACAATTACAAGAGACATAAAGGATTGGTCATCATGGGTCAGTGTAATTTCAATACCCATCACAGGGTAATATCGTAAAGGCTGTCCCATGGAGTTAGGCTGGCTGTCATAAGGTTGCACCTCTTTGCCATCATGTATGACACTGATGTTACAGAACAGCACTGTGAGTGTGCGATTCCCCTCAAAATAGTCGGCTGAACTGTGTTACCAACAGATATCTGAGGAGAACAGTTCCTTTGTATACTGTAGTGAAAAGGGGGTCTCATAACAACAATGCAATCTCCCACAACTTTTTTTAAAGTTACGAGTTACTTTACAAATTTGTTTTCACACAAAACATACAGTATATGTATTTAAGCCTAGCACTGAATTATAAAGAGCTGTATAATGATGTTGAAATGGAGAATGTTATTTTTTTTAAACCCAATGTCTTTTTTTCTTCATGCATTCCAAATGTAGTGTTTATATTCTCACGTCCATACTTTTTGTAAATAAGCTACATTATGAATTCAGCTCAATTCATTCTTTAGTTGAAAGCAATGTAAAATTCTTATTATATGCTACATATTCTGGAAAACCCCAAAATTATGTTCAGCAACAACATTTTTTACATCTACTGCAAACGTTAGGGTCTTTCTTCTTTAATAAAGCTGCACACGGCAACCAGTAAAGTATAGTTTAAGGTGGGGGAAAGATTGTACTTGGGGCAAATAAACTATGGTTGAGGTATGGTTAGGATTAAGCAACAAAAAGACTTAAGATTTGCCAATGTATGCAAATTCTCTGACATGAAAGTCGTACCACAAGCTACATAAAAGGTACATTATACCTGCACTGGCAGTGAACATTGGTAGTGTGCGTAAATCACAAGCTGTGGAATCATCCCATGTGGGGGTAAAAACCCAGTAATACTGGGCTGAATCATTTAGTTTAGACTAATCACACTTTAAGGAGGTTTTCATGTTACCGTTGCTTTATGGGAATAACCATTACAACCTCAAGTTAGAAGCAGGGCATTCTGATTAATTCATTTGTTGCCTCAGCTGAGCTACATTTATTAATCTATGAAACCTTTTCATATTCAGAGATTAAATTAACCTCCAACTCACTTAAAACATGACAGTGGTAGGAAAACTAAGCAGTGATTTAAAGTAAATACAACACAGATACAGTAATTAAAATGGTATGTCAATTTACAGTTCCATGACAACAGAATTTACAGCACGGCAGAATTTAAGAGGACTGGGAAATGAGAAAATGAACAAATTTGGACACAGCTCATGTCTCATGTGACATCTGGTGCAACACACTAGTACAGTAGCATGAATCACTTTGCTGAAGTTATGCCATGCAGGGAAGATGAAGCACATAGGCAAAGTGTAAAATTGGCCCAGGACAATTTTGTTTTTGCTGCTTTATTCTGCTCAACAGTGGCATTATGACTGTGATAAACATCTTTCACAGTTCTGCTGACAAACATCAACAATAAAAGTGGCTATGCTGCAAACTATTATACAAAGCACATCATACCGTGTTATTTTGCACAGGCTGTTATTGAACAGGCGATATCTACTTAATGCATCAATCAATCACGCATTAGCATTAGTCAAGGACGCAATCACACCCTCCCTCATCCCCCACGCAAGAAAACAGTTTGCAGCTGCTCAAGCGGCCACATCACACAGAGGTGAACACAAATGGGCGGAGTCACCTTTAGCGTCACTGTCGGTAACGCCGGACATTAATGCCTTGTCATGCTGGGAAGTCAAGTAATTCAACATGAGTGATAAGGACGAGGATGAGCAAGGATTTTCAGAATGAGATGAGTTTTAAGTGTATGTGTGTGTTCATTTGGTTGAGCGATGGGCACATAATTTATTCAATGACTCACTTGTTCTCCTAAGATTCAGCACAATTATATGAGCCTCCATTCTCAGCATCAACACTGTGAATTTTGTGTGCCTTATTTCGTGAAGGTCTGTGAATATATATGTATTATATATAATATAATACATTTTGGGTTGAGACAACAACACAACTGGCGCAACATCTACCTGAACCTCAGCTTTTTGACTATGAGGTCAACTGTTTGTCATGAGTTACTTTGCCATATTAGCTCAGGACTAAGGCCCTCTACACATGATCAGCAGTATGAGGTGGGGTGCAGAGCACAGTGCAGAATGTGAAGTGAAAGTAGCAAGAAAAAACTGGAAATCTGAAACAGTGGGCTTAGCAAAGACCAAGGACTGATGATCAAGAATGGTTTGTGTGAGATAAACTTTCTTCCTTTACATCCATCACATTTTTGCTTTCTGGTTACATTGCGAAAAAACAATAAGTATATCAATCAATTAGTTAATTGACAGAAAATGAATTGGAAAAACAAACTTGATCAGTATAATTTCAGTTCTTAAGGAAAAATGCCAAATATCCATATTTTCAGAAAGGAGGATTTGCTTTTTTTCTAATCATTTTAAACTATTCACGTCTGGGTTTTGGACTGTTGGTCAGACAGAACAAGACATCTGAAAACATCACATTAGCTTCCCAGAACTTGTAATGGAAATTTTTCACCTTTGTCAGACATGGAGTGAATGATTGATCAATTATTTGAGATTTAGGACATTAATATAGCAGCAAACAACTATTTGCTCTACGGAGGTTAAACAAAAGGTCTGTCTCGGTAGGATTTGTTTCCTTAATGTTCACAAATATTTTTACATCTAACTCGATTAATTAATTTTCGCCACTGGTGATTGTTGGAAAGACTGGACGGACAAACAAAGTTGGTGAGTTTTATTTTACTCTATTGCAATATCCAGTGAAAAGTGAATTATAACCTTTAAATGATGGATGAATCAATAAAGAAAATATTTGTTAGTCGCAGTCCTACATTGCTGCACTGACGCCCTGTGTCTTTTGAACCTCCAACCACTTCCCTGATGACAGCCAGGTGCGGTTGTACCCGTGACCACACCCAGTTGTGCACTGCTGTGTAGGATGTGTAAAGAGCATAGTCACCACTAGTTGGCGACGATGTAAAGACTATTTGCCTGGGTGCAGTGCTCATAAAGAAAAGAGGTTTAAGCTGCCAGGTGTTGTTTGTGCTCATTCCACAAAACACACTGACAGATCTTGGACTGTTTAAAAGCATATTGGTGTCGAGGATTTACTCTGCAGCGCCAGTAATTGGGCCTCACCTCATACTTCCATGAGATTTCACCATCTGGATGTGATGGCCCTGAGTGTGGAACATGCTGTCCTGTCAGCAAACGCAGGTGTGACCTCCATCTCTGCCAAGCTCCCATTGATGTTATTTTATGTCCCCTTGCGAATAGTTTTCTCCTTTTCTCAATTCAAGCAACTTAATATAACTCTACTATGACTGCTTGGCCTAGAATCAAGTTAAAGGGAATGTATAAATAATATTAAGGTTGGATGTTGAGAGGCCAAAAGGTGTTGGTACAGACTTCACACTAGAGCTGTGACGTGCTCCTGTCCTACAGAAAATGAGAGTTTCCTGAACTGACTGAAATGGCACAAGCTACTTTGTTCTCTTACGCACGGACAAAATCTTGACATGACTTAATTTAAAGATTTAAGGCCTAATTAAAGCACTACATGCACGCTGAATCAAATGAATGTCCTGTTGCTTAACTGCATTATTTTGAAATTCTTTAAAAACAGCCACGTCCAGCATACAATCTGTGTAAACAATCGATTTCTTCCACTTGCTTCATCAGCCTGGACAGTTTCTGAGCACTATACAAGCTTCATCCAGACTCTCCGGCTTGTCTCTTCCATGCTGGCCGCGGTCCATCCAGCCCAGATCAGCCATTCCATCGGATTATCATTGACAGGAAGTCTGGACCTGCTGAGAGAGGCACTTTCCCTCCTGATTCTCGATCTGACATTGGGACGGACAACAAACAACTCTTTTCCACGGGGAGCGCAGTGCTCCATAATCCATACTGACCTTCCCTGGCTGCAATTCAGCTTTATTTTTAGTCAGGCTGAAGAGGAAAAACCTAACCGTGTGTTGTTGATGCAGAGAATATTGAAACAATTTTCCCAGCAGTGTTCCACCTCACCATCGCTTTTACTTTGATGAATAGCAAGACGTTACTAATTTTGTCTCTTGAAGCATAAACTTAAACTCTCTTTATCATTTAAAATGATCCCACATATCCTTGATCACAGCACACGAATATCGTACACATAAAAAAAAAATTCCATGAATAAAAAACAACAACAACAAAAATGGTGTCCAAAATTACAATATTAATGAGCCCTACTGTTGCACTGGGTGGCATTTCTGATTTCTACTTTGTTTTTAGTCAAGCTGAGATATATTTCTGCAACACTCACTGATGAACCAAATATATATTTTTCCATGGCTCAAAATAGTCCCAAACAAAAGCACAATTTACTCCTGTTTCAGTAACATTTGCTAAACTCTACGGAGGTCAAACTGTTTAGTAAGGTAACAATGTGGTAGTGTCTGGGGTGCCTTCCATGGAGTTCGCCACGTTGAACCATCATGTTTCTCAAACACAAAATGGACAAACCAAACGCTGGCAGTAGATAGGGCCTTTCGCATTTTTAGGGAGTTTTGGGGCCACCATAGTTTCTCCTACACACTTTACAGCGCGTTCTTCTTCCCAGGTCGTCAGATACAGATGTGAGCAGTGTTCAGTTAGTTTTAATCTCAAACTTGACCACTAGTTGCCACTAAATCCACGTTAATTTGCAACACTGACCACCAATCAGACATTAAAGGAATAGATAAACGGAATGAACACTACAGAAACAAATCACTTTAGTCTCACAGTATGCAGTACATTATCATGCTGTCCAACAATATATTCAGCATTGTAATAACATCACATGCAAAGTGATATCACTATTCTATTATTCACTTAGTTAACACGTTTACCCTTCTAAGTATGGATGTATCTGCCTTGGCTGCACACATTCTTCTCCCTAAATGAACACCATTCAAATAACCCGACACTCAGCTCAATCTCAAGCTCAATTGTAGACACATCTCCAAATGTGTCTCCAAACTGATTATAATCTGTTGAAACAAAATAGATATCCATTAGAGCAAATCCCCCTGTCCTAAAGAATGACAAAACATCTGTTTCGTCTTTGCTAATGTTTCTGCTAAATCTCCAAGATTCGCTTAAGATGAAAAAAGAACACTGTGTTAATGGATGTGGCGTGTTTTGATTTTCTTAAAAGAAATTTCAATTATTACAAAGACTCCTCCGCTATTTGCATACTTTGGTTGAGCATCAGGGATTGTCTAGAGACCAGAGCGCCTGGAGCAAATTAAATGAAACTTTGTGCCAAAGATAATTCGGTGATTAATATTTCCGAATGTTAATATCAGAATAAGTAGGTAAGGAGAAAAAAGGCGACTTTACCTAAATAGAATGACTCTATTGCTGCCGCAGTGTGTGTACAGAGCGAGTATGTGTGTTGTGTGTGTGCCTGTGTGTGGTTCATGGCTGTGTGCTTTCAAGCAGCTGCAGTGCTTTCAGGTCTCAGAGAGTAGAAAGTACAGAACCAAGAAATGGAGAACAGGGGGAGTAAATGTTAAAATTACCATATTGATGGATGTTACAAAATAGGGGCTTCATCTTTTTCATCTGAATTTCAATGATGCATAATCATAATGGTCATTTGCTTTGCCTATTTGCATAGTTTCCCGAATTATTCAATTTTTAGGTCATTTTACCAACAAAGAGAAATGAAGACAGAAACTATGTTTTTATGTGGGTCATGATTATGTGTCACAAACTACCACTTGCTGCAGTACACCTGAGCGGTGAACACACTAGAAGAATTTTTTTAAATGGTAACCAAACTATGAAAAGAATCAGAATCACACATTTAATGGATGTATTTAGCAGATTATGAACATGGGCAAACATACTGTTCAGATTTCTGTCACTATAATCACTATACTACGAAAAAACCTCCACAAAGATAAAAAAAAATAATGTATGCTAACAATTGGGTTTTAAATGTGTTCCTGGTTTGACATATTTGTTTAACAGTTGCTCTGACTTCTAATGCAAGCCAATTAAAACTGCTGTAATGCATTAACAGTGACCTGTGACTACTATCTACTGTAGTTTAATATGGTCACATCCTCTTGATTGACATTTTGAGAGAGTAAGTTCACAAGAGATCCATTGGTTACCTGGTACTACATGGTGCTCTAAGAGCCTGTGAGAGAACACAGATACAGAAAATACTGAAACATTGGGCTCTTCATGTCATCCATCATAGGCAATTGGCAGAGTATGGTTAATGTTTTATTGTTTGGATGCTCTCCGTGCAGGATGAGGAAAAGTGCAAGGGTAAAGTTCCAGCGCAACACAGAAAAGACCCTGGTTTAACTTTCCTGTAGTGGTATAATTAGAAACAGAATTGGCCATGTTTGTGTCCTTGCCTGTCATCATCACCAACAAGGACACACTAATACTGCGAGCTATTGCACATTCCCATCAAATTAGCACAAGCTGTGCTAACCACATTCGAAAGAGAAATACTAGAGCAAAGCTAGAAAGAGTTGTTTGCAACTTTGGTTAAATAAAGAATATGATTGAGCAGTCACTTACTGCTTCTTATTCAAACTTATCCAAAATCACAGGCTCATCATCAATTGCAATCCTCATACATTTACTTAACATAAGAAGTAAACTTGTTAAATGTTACAACTAATACCGGATTTTTTGAGTTCAGGATTGATAATATACTGTATTATTCTATATATGTTTATATATATATATATATATATATATATATATAAGGATCTCTTAAATGTGGGTATTACTTAATTGTGACCAGCATAAGCCCTGTCACAATGCTAAAATGCAACATAGGTGCTATTTCACAGTAAAAGATGCAGTATTCATTCTGTGGAATTGTACGTGGTCACCTGGGAACACGATTCAGTATTGCCTGTGTATATTTCATAAACAAGATTTTTGTCACATTGCTTCTTTGTTTGAAATAAAGAGGAGCCAATGTTGCTGAGACAGTGTTTAACCTGGCTGCCTTTGATGTTTTCCACAAAACAGTGCTATAGATACACTCATCTTTGTGTTTGCATAAACTGTCCATGGATAGGCTGCTGCAGGTTCCTCGCTAAGGTCTCCATAGCAACACCTTGTCATCTGTGTTTAAGTCAGTCGGTGTAGCAGTAGTGTCACAGGGAAATACAGCCTCAGTACCCATCACAAAGTGACAGTGCAATTTACTTTACTCCCTAATCCTGTTTTCCCCCTCAAAGAGCATCAACACCTGCATTACAAAAAGGAAACTGGGAAAGTATTTTCAGTAACTTTAAAAGCTTTTTGGGTTAAATTTGATATTTTGGTTTATGATTGTACATTTAGGTCTATATAGAATCAGATGGACTGTATACAATGTTTTCTTTATCAGCCATTCCTCCAAAATCACACTTTATTTGCAGTTTGCAGCCCGGAAGCCTATTTTTGAAATTCATAACAACGACTCATGTCACATAAATAGATGAGATTGTTGTCATGGTCTTATATCATGGCACAGACAGCTCATCCAAACACCGCAAAGTGAATCTACATAATCTATCAATACGCTGTAAAGCTTTGGGCCTTCAAGAAGACTCAGGAGATCAATACCTCGCTGCAGGTATTGACAGGACTTTAAATGGTGGCTTAACACAATGTGCAAACTCTGGAAACATTTTTCACAGTTCCCCCATTATCCTGTTGCACATTTGTTTCAAAGACAGCCTATTCATCTAGGAGACTAAAGTTCTCTGCAGTGGACCAGGGGCATAAATGGAGGGAGTTTAAAAAGGAAAGTTGATCTAAATCTGTTCATCATGTCGGGTTGTGATATAAACTGCTTCCCTGAGCACTGAGTGGCTGTAATCATACATGCATCATCTAGAATCTGCTAAATCGCCATAATGGACCATGGCGTGCGTCTCAAGGATCAAAATGAGGTGGCAGGCACAGTTAATGCAACAGCAATTTAGCTTATTGGAAAATAGCTGCAAAGATAATCTTGAGACAACAACAATAACAACAATGTAGCTAGCGTGAATGTAAACTGTAAGAAAGAGCTTTATTAAAAATGATTCACAATCGTTTAAAAGATCATCTCAGTTTATCATCACTGGGAATATATATATATATATTTCTAAGTTTGACCATTGTTTCAAGTTAATTGCTGCAGTTTTAGAACATGGAATTAGCAATATCATTTAAAAGATGAAAACATGCAAACAGACTATCAGACGACCTTCGGGTTGGCCAAAACCAAACCAAACCATTCTTGCCACAATTGTGAGGATACGCTGCTGTCCCAATACCACACTACCTACTACCTAATTTTATACATACTATATATACAGATTAAAGTATAGTGTGGTGCGGTTAATATACAAGAAATCAACATAGTTTATTTTCCACTAACAGGAAATTATACAGTATTTACACCATCAGACATCAGTCAAACTGCCAATTGAACCACACAAAATAAACTATTTTCGTGTCAACAGCACACTCAAAAATCAAGGGTGCAAAATTTTGGTCCACAAACGTTGAATCCTAAGGTCTTTGATGATCCTCAACAACTTTTGAATTGATTGCTATGAAATTTGGTACACACATTCACCTCTGTTTTAGAAGTAGACTCTTATTCCCACATCTCAAGCAATTACTTTGGTGTTATCAAAGCTGAAATTATGGTTAAAACTATGAAAATAAAACCCTAGTAGTAATAAACCACATGTTTTCTTCAATTTCGATGACACCATAAAACAGCTCTTCTCCAACTTGCACACATTTCCCCTCAGCACTGTTTTGGAAGCTTGCTGTCATTTCTTGTTTTCCCTGTCCAAGCTTAAAAATTGTCTCTGTCCGACCATTCTTCTACATTGTTACAAAACATGTGGAGAACTGTACGGATAATCAAGGCTAACCTGATAACAAAACCAAGAGGGTTCCTAACTTATTTCATATCAACAACTCACTAAAATCTTGTGAAATAAAAAGATTTATCATGAATTCACTCTGTGGGTGAAAGTAAACCACATCTGAGGATTACTAGAGATTACTCAGTCATCAAGGCTGTAGAGTAAACATTCAAGGAAACTGATGGTTTTAATGGTGAACCCTAATCGACAAGCTGTTTTTGGAGTTTAACAGTCACAATTCAGTATCTTATTAGCATTGGCAAAATACAATATATTATTTTTCTGAAACAGAGCCCCTTCCTGACAAATTTAATTAACAATATGAAAAGAGCAATTCACCTTCAGCTGCCTTTTCTTTTCAGTTGAAAGGGATTTATACCTTTACTATAAATGTACTGAAGCAGTGCCATAAAAAGACCTGACAGCCAGTTCCTATTTAATGTTGCCGTTAAATAATTTGTTGAGACTTAAACGATTTTTAATTTTAATAACTAAAGATATTCTCTGTCAACTGTCAAATTAGTTGTGGAGAACAACACCACACTCGCTGGATGAATTTAATGAGGACAATTTTGACAACCTGTTGTTGCTTGTTGCCTTGTGCTTTATAATTTTTTTTTTCTCTCAACAGTAAAGAAACTGGTTACTGTCCACGGAGCAACAAGCATGTGACTAAAGAGCTTTTGCCAATGGACAGAAATACTCAGGGGTGAGGGTTCTTCTGGCACAATACAGATCTCCCACAGTCATGCAGATTATCGCCACTTAATTATTATTTATCTACTGTCAAGTGATGCAAATTAACATAATAGACAGCACCAATTGCTCCAAAACAGTGGAGTGCTGTGTTTGTTTACCCCAAAAGGTCTAATTATCTGAAGACTATGTGTTTAGCCCGCTTTCCCAGCCCCAAACCTTAAAACAATTAAACTAAAGTGTTCGACAAAGCTGTTTTGTTTTATTTTGACTCCTTTCTATCTTTCATCTGGTGTGTCCCAGCATGATGCGGACCCTGTGGAGCATGATGGGCAAATAAGGAGAGAAAAACATCTTGGACCAACATGAAAGGGTGAGGAGTGAGGAGGAATGCCTGGATCT
This sequence comes from Dicentrarchus labrax, assembly GCF_905237075.1. NCBI lineage: Eukaryota > Metazoa > Chordata > Actinopteri > Moronidae > Dicentrarchus > Dicentrarchus labrax. The sequence goes on along the minus strand of NW_026136717.1, from coordinate 10,814,253 downwards.
GGAAACGCCGTCTCACACGGTGAGAGCCTCAAGGTATTCCGCTTTACACTTTAAAAGCCCGAAAACTGACGACTTCTCCCCTTTTGCTGTCTATGATGTGCATCTTGCGAGTTTCTAAGCGCAGGCAGTTTAGGAGAAGTCGACGAGAAGCCCAATGGATCGCTGTTGAACTAGTAACAGCAAAGGCTGTGCTGAAGTGCTGGGGGAATATGAGCTTAGTGGGCTGTGAAGGGTTGGAACACTTGGAAGTGGAATCTGGCAGGTTGACGTTGCTATTTACATATCTGGATGGTTAGAAATGTGTGAAAGATAGAGTCATTCAGAGTATTGCAGTTGGTTATATTAAACTGCATGGTTGATCAAAGATTATAAGAGTAAGCCCTGTCTTTGTTGTTGGGTAACAGCTCATCTTATAGTCACAAACAGCTAATTTAATGCACATCTATTGAAATGGATTAAATATTCGAGAGAATATAAAGGCTTCAGGGACCCAAACTCCAAGTTCCACAAAGGAACTAGTTCTCTAAGATATCAGAAACAATGACAATGAGAAATCTTAAAATTGTTTTGTCGCCCGTAATGAGGAACACACTTTCAGAGATTGGTTTAATGGTCAAAGTATTTTTGATTGCATCTTACTGCTCTCATGAACCTTGTTTCAAGACATCGCTGGCAGGTTTTCGTTTTGTTTTATTCCAGCACAAAACCTGTAATAACCACACTACCCGCTAGCTGCTAGGAAAATTTAGCAACAAGCTAGTGAACATAGTGTAGCATTTACCCACTAAAGAGTCAAATTTCACTCAGTAGTTGGTGGAGAGGAAAACAGACTTAAAAGGAGAGGGAATACTGGACTGGCATTTATTGGGTGGTCAAAAAACACTACTCCAAATGAATGCTAATTCTCTCTTGCTGCTTAGTGTGTAAATAAGTAACTGTTCGATAACAAATTTGCCACTTTGCATTTTGTAGGCAAATGGCGTCAATAATTCTCACAATGGAACAAAGAATGTAGTATCTAGCTTGAACCCTACACTGAAAAAAATTGTGGTTTTCAGGAGCTCTTCAGGGTTGTTGAAGTGTTATACAGCACTGTGCTGACACAACCAGGGGTTCATTAGAGACTGAGTCATTAGAGACCGAGTTTAGGTATTTAGCAATATAATCTGCAATGCAATGCTTTACTTTTGATAGATTTGTAAATTAAATACACATGCATCACTACCATGAGTTATGGCACAAAATAATAATGATTTTAAATCCTGCTTTGCTGCTTACTAAACAGCATCACATCACAAAGTGTATAGAGTAAAAGAAGAAGTCGACTGAATTTTTTACAAGGTTAGAAACGGATGTTTGGAGCTTCAGTGTCACTTACACTATTTCATCATTTGACATTTGAAGGAAAAAGCCTCCACCAGTTTTGTGAGGAGCCCTTCTTGCTTCAAACCGCCCACAGCCACCGCTGTGATTATGGGCCTACACAGGGGTAACAGCAGGGTCCTTGATTCCTCCTGTGCTATAGTCATCAAAAAGTCTGGCCTTATTCTGCCATATCCATCTCCCACTTACTGGAAACCTCTTAATTGATGGATGAGGACGTTATGGGAAATGGCAGGAGTCGTTATGCCGGTGATTTTCCTTCAAATGTATCTGCCACTTGGCTGGTGGAGGAAAGGATGAACGACAACTTTCTTGGACCCTGAACAGGCGGAAAGACACGTGGGCTTGGTGATGCCACATCGGCAGGGGGTAAAAAGCGAAGGGTGGATGATTGATAGAGACTTAAAATGGAAGAGGGACACCCACCTTCTCTCTCATCACGCCTATAGCCACAGTGTCGGTAATTTCCAGTGGCTGGAATCAGGATGGGTCTAATGAAAAAGGACTGTGCTCTTTTCCTCACCTTGCTAGGCTTTCTCTATCTCTGTGTGTCGCTGTCCTTCCTTGTTACTTGCACCCTACCGCTTTCTCTGCAGACGATTTCTCTATTGACAAAATGTACTAATGAAATGTCACCTCCGACAGCTGGCCAAGAGGATTGATGTGCCAGAACTTTTTTCACTCTATTTGAATTTTTCTTCCCAGCACTTTCTCTTCCTCACATTTTCTCCATCGATTTCTTTTTTTCCTCCCATCCATTTCACAACACTGGAAATTAAATTTTTGCCCATGCCTATTTGTAACACAGACTCATTGCATTGGTTCAGAAATATTATTACTAGTTGAAGAAGTGCAACATGTCAGAAAATACGACTAATTACTGTTCTTCCACATGTAACCTATGTACTCAAGTATTTATTACTACATCCCTTTTTCAGAGGCTGGGACATATGCAGGATCATGAATTCACATTGCCAAGTACTTGAAGATGACATAATGCTAAAACGATGGAAAGCAAGCAGCAGTGGTAACAAGCACCAAACTTTACACGGTGACATTTACAATTTACATTGCAGCAAAGCAAAAAATGGGCCCAAAACAGACGGGATGCAGATAATAGACAGAAAAATACAGCATACTGTAGCTCTGTACCCTCCACTGAATATTCTTGCTAACAGAAAGTCTTGTTTACCCTCACACTGTTATTGATGATCTTTTTTAGTGCGCAGAGCAGAAAAGGATACGATAAATTCAACTATCCAACACCCTTAAATCAAGGTAACTTGTCGGAAGAAATACAAGCATGTGCATGAATCTTCAGAGAAGCATGATTGATAGTTAAAAAACATAGTTAAAAAGCGATTTTTCATTTGTGGCCTCAGTTAGGTACTTGTCACAGCGGTCAATGATGATTTATTATGCTGTGAAATGATGACTGAGTGTTTTTGCTATGTACTAATGCTAACTGGCAATAATGGACACAGGTACATTTTATGGTCTAAAGAGGCAGAAGAAACTTTAGCGAATGGTTCAGGTTGTTTACCGCTAATGATGAGGATAGTGAGCTTGAGGGCAGTGACAGTGAAAGAGAATGGGTCAGGTCTGGAGGCAGTTATGTACTGTAGGTTTCACCAGCCTGGAGCCAACTCACAAAAAACACACATTCTTGGTTCATATAAAATAATAAACAAAAGAAAATAATTCTTAAATTGAGAATGCAGAAAACGACACTCATCTCTGCTTCATGAACAGCATAACTACTGCTGTAGAGGGTTAAAAGCTTTCAATTCCATTGGAAAAATGCAAGTGGATTGATGTATTGTGGTCATTTAAGCCCCATTAGTGATTTTGTAATCAGTGTCTCTCTGCAGTGGCGGTTACATTGGGTGAAACTGTAAACCCCAAGGGAGCTCACCAACCCAGCTACCACCCAAGTGCTCATGTAAAAAAATAAATGCAAACTTTATTTCCGTACTAGACTTCCTTAACTCATGAAACAGGCACACAAGCGGGTGGCGATCCATAATTCAAGATGCTTCCCTCTACAAACAGCAAACCAGTCCACAGAAATCTAGACACACTAGTGCACAAGTCCACTGCATGAGCCACTTTTTCTCAGCCCGCACAGAGCACACAGCAAAGAGAACAGTGTGACTGACTGACACTTGAGAATTGCTTTGCATTGCATGCTGAGCCGCATCTCAAGGTGAGGATGCAAGTTGTAGCTTTTTCTGTGTAAAAATCCAATCTGAGAGAAGATAGCAGCATGTGTACCATGAATTGGATTTGGTAAATACAGCATTTCCATTAACAAAGCGAGAATTAACTAAATAGACACAATACAGGGTCAAGCTTTGGTCACTGGGTGTTTTAAATGAGGGTTAGCTTATATTTATCTCAAGATTTAAAATGGCTTGTGCAGTTTGTTAGGTCTCAATTTGAACGGCAAATTGAGTCTGTTTTAGGACATATACAATTTGAAGGGAATCATCTGGGAGGTAAATAGGCATCCCTCTCAGTTAATAATATTTTATTGTGGTCTAACATTCAGAATTAGTCATTTACAGGGTTACACCCCACATTTTCAATTATCAATAAACAGAAATAGCTGTCTCTTTTAATTAGAAATCACAGTTCAGCGGGATCTTAACATATAAACACATAACACACATACACAGACCTGCTTTATAGCATCTACTTTAACCTATAAATAATGCAAAATTGCCATGTTCGTGTTGTATGTCCTGTGCTCAAATAATAAATTAAAACACACAGACAGCATTCAAATTATTACTCACTACCAAAGGGCTATAATGGTGAATCAACGCTGAATCACAATGGACAGAAAACTGCTGCTGCCCTTTTCTGCAGGCGTTCAACCTGCGCAGCGTGTTGCACCTCTCACCACACCCTGATCATATGTCAAAGCAGGTGTTTTGCCTCTGACAGCTGATGGAGAGCACCTGCTTGAATTCAGTGGTGATTTACCCTTAGAAACCCTGGAGAGGAAGCATCAGGGGGATGCGCCGACTCCTCAGGTTTTCCTGCAGCCATTCAGAACGATAGGTGCATCTGATGACAACAGGGTCCCGATGCTTTCTGTCTGCCCAGGGCTTAAATACTGCTATCTGTATCCTGTCACTTTTATTTAACCTTGAGAGAATAACTGCCAAATAATGTAAAAGCAGTGACTCACCCCTTTAATTTGCCCTATTTGTACTATAACACCATTCCCTATAGAAAAAGCACAAAAGTGAATTGAGTCCAAATCTATTTCTTAGAGTAAAAAATTCTCCTATTTTCAAGGCTCCATCACTTTATTCCTCGCCGCTGTCTGTCCAGTGTGCATGCTGGGATTCTGAAAATGATCAAGTGCATGAATCAATACAGTAACAGTAGAAATAAAGGAATGCATTAATCTTACAGGGTTTACTATTTCAATGGCTTCTTGACATTTCTGCTAATTTAGTCCAGTGTTTCATAGTGATTACTGTTTTTCTACATTGCTGTTTTTATTGCACCTTATTTTAGAGGTTTAAAGTCATGCGGCTTCTCCACATAACCTCGATTTACATGGATAGGTGACTTCATTAAGTGGAGGTGTGAAGCGCTGAGAGCCGGCAGTCATCTTGATGTCAGATGAAAATGATGTTGTCAGACTGGATTGAGATATTTACAGAGCACCTCACTGCGAGACAGCATAATGTGCTGAAGACATCGGAGCGCTGTCGGCCGACTCTGTGACCTTTCAGACATGAACCCATTTACAAAACGGATAAAATTATGACCAGACATATTACATTTAACAGAAATAGTTTGTAGCACAATTCTGTATCCCAGCAATACATGTGCTCTGTTTTTTCTAATTTAGGTCAGATCTATACCTGTTGAGCCAAGTCACTGAAACGCTTCAAAAACACAATATATAAGTAAGAAAAGTCAGTCCCCCCCCCATACGAGAGAGATTAGTCCAATGGACACATATGTTGCTGTAATCAAGCGTGGATGGACATTTACACTTGCTTTTGAATCAGATATGCTTGATGATGTCCTTTCCCCCCCCCTCAAATGTTTCTAATGCTCCATTTAGCCCAACCACAAAACACCAATGCTTTGCAAGTACCAAAAGTTTAACTTATCTTTTCACGATATCAGATTATCAAATGCAGCTTGCAACTTCACCTCACACTAATTTTACACAACTCTCAAATAGGGCTGGGCAATAGATCGATTTTATCGATTAATTCGAATTTGTAGTTAAACACGATTTATTTTTATCGGTTTTCTGTTGAACTTCCACAACACCGGCGCCCCCTTTGGGCTCCCGTAGGTCAGAGTGCGCTAACCCCTCCCCCCGCCTCTCCACAGATAAACACAACATGGCAGCAAGCCAAGATGAGCTCGTCCCCAAAAAAGGCACAGTGTCGTCGGTTGTTTGGAACTGGTTTGGTTTTGTGGCGTCCGACAGCGAACAAACCACGACCCACTGCAAAGTCTGTTTGAAAGCTGTTGCAACCAAAGGTAGCAGTACGACAAATTTATTCCAGCACCTCAAGCAGAGGCATGCAGCCGAGTGGGAGAAATGTTGATCTCTGGGAGATATACAGGACCACAGCCCACAAACACCCGCTAAAAAACAAAAAAATCGATTAAAATCGTAAATCGGATTTGGTGTGGGAAAATCTGAGATTTTATTTTTAAGCCATATCGCCCAACCCTACTCTCAAATGTCAAAATTCATGTATAGTTAGCGATACATGAAAAAAGCTCCCAACCTACGTTCTCTGTCCATATTCTCCAAAGAATAAGCATTTTGTGGTCTGACACCCTATTTTTGTGACTTCCAAAATGGTTTCAAACATAAATCAGTTAATGTCCAGAGAAAGATCACAGTTTGGGTCAAAATGACTGAATTATTCAAGGTTAGAGGACCTTCGTTATAACTGTTACAATAACCACACGGTTAAAGTTAGGGAATTATCGTGGTCATGGTTAAATAAATTATTATCTGGGATGTTCTCAACATTAATGTAGTTACACTTATGCATGATATTTCATTGCTAATAGCTCTCTAAGTTCTCCAAACTTGATCCAATCCAATCCAATCCAACTTTATTTGTTAAGCACTTTAAAAACAACCAAAGTTGACCAAAGTGCTGTACAGGAGAATAAATAGGACATCATAAATGTAAACAGTGATGGTGATGATGAAGACCACTGTGAGGAATATAGACAGTGATGGCGACAACACTGGAAAGTTCCCGTGGCAGACAACACGGACGAAGTCCGACGGCGATGAGCTTGATGTCCGGGCTGCAGACACTCTTTCACACAGTCGTGCCCGGAGTTACACCACCTGTTGTTTATGAGCACGGACAGTCCCCCTCCTTTCTTCATGCCGGTCGAAATATACTGTCTTAATAATTAATAATTCCCTTCTGACACAACCTATATGTTTTTTAATGATAATAATGATGCCCCATATCGACATGACCACTCAGCTCTTCTCTGCCTCAGTTAAAAAACTGATACAACTAGCCATTATGAAAGTGACTGATATGGCAGTTTACTGCTGTGCTATTTCTAAAGATAAGATTTGGTCTAAGTTTAGGCTCAAAAACTTCTTACTTTGGGTTAAACTGCTTGGTTAAGGTTAGGGGGAAATGTAAACATCGGCCTCTTGTATCAAACTCACTCTACACTCTTCCTTCTTCAGAGTTTTGGTGCTATTTAACAAAACTGTGCACTAGAATAAACGACAGATGCTGTCAATTTTCTTGTAAGGACCGTTTACGATCATTGCTGTTGCCGTCATGAATCCTCCATATATTTGCCACTAATATGTGAATAGCTAACTGACCTGCACTGCCTCTTTCCAAGCTTATTTATATTGCCAAAAAATCACATATTTGTCTCAGAGGGCTTTACAATCTGTACAACATATGGCACCCTCTATGCTTAGACGCTTGATTCCCTCTTCCAGGACAGACAGACGTGCACTAGGTGTGTACTGTACACAGTAAATTACAAAAATTTAAAATATATAAGTAATTATTAAGTGTAATAAGTTAACAATGCATACATGTAATATGTAATATAATAAATATAAAAATGTATGTCCTCAGTCACAAATTTCTGCTTAAGCTGCAGGTCTTTTAGCAAATCATAGAATCAACAAAGTGCACATAATCCACAGTCAACGAAAGTGAGCTAGAACTCTTCCTGTTTCGGTCACGCAGTCGGTACATTCAGAAGCAGATCACATGCAAATCAAGCTGTGTCACCACTTAGAAAACAAAAGGAAGGAAACACTTTTTATGCTTTCATCTTTGACGGTTTCATTTGTTTACAAACTGCTCCTTCCCCCTTAATTTATGTTATTTGCATTTAGTCCAAGGTACTACATGATAATAATGACATTTTTACTGCTAAGTCTCTTTGGCTCTCTCAAAGCGGAGATCACAGGCACATCCTAGGGCTAAAGAAGGATTACTTTGTAGTGAGACACCGCGCAGCAGACATCACATTAAAACACAGACACCTCCAAGGATGTTATTTGCTTGATTTGTTTCTTAGATGGAAACATACAAAGGAATGGAGCAATAAAAAAAAAAAGAGTGGAATACAATAAAAAAAGAATCCTCTTTGCTGGGATTTGATTTCCGGGGGGAAAGAGGTGTGTGCGAGGTGCCCCTGAGTGACTTTTTGACAGCTGTTTGTTTTTGAAGAAGCGCTGCGGTAATTTATTTATTTCTCTGACAGATTGTGGATATGCAAAGCGTCTTTGCTCTCTTTGCTCTCCGTACGGAAAATTCCTTGAGCCCTCTTTGTTATTCATTGTTTGAACAACACCAAGACGTGGTGTGCAATGTTAACAAACACTTCCACTCTTAAATGCATGCACTCCCCGAGAATAAATCTGCTGCAGGTAATATTAAATACAGACACATTTCCCCCTTTCAAATACAATATCATGAAAGATAACTTATAACTAATAAATTAGTTAATGTGACCAATGCATACCACACCCACCTTCATAATGCCGCTTAAAAATTAACTGCTTCAGTTGACTCTCGGGCTTCAAAGCCAATTTGCCGTGGTAATTGAAGGAGATGAAACTGTGAGCACAATGGACTCGAGGCGGCATGTTGATTAGAATTGATGACTGCATTCAGTGTCCGTACATTTCTTGTGGAATGAAACGGCTGCACAGCGTCCCCGGTTGTGTCGAAAGACGGTGAAAAAGTGAAAGTTTACGTGCCTCAAAGTTCAGTTTTAATCCTGTTTTAATAGCATTTTTCTCATCGGTATAACATATTAGACAGTGGTCTTATGTTGTCATGGTAATTTTCTATAGAAGCTCCGGAGACGGTTCTTCTAATTTAGCACGGCCTTTAATAGAAATTGTCCTACACCACCTTCTTACTGTTATCTAAGAGGCTAAGAGAGCTAATGATGGTTTTCAAAGTTAACTTAACTCTGTGATATTAAGCAGAGCTGCAACTCCTGCTGGTGTGTAATCTTCTCAATATTTAACTTCTCTCCAAGTTACACCCTCAATCTGTCAACTATCTGAATACAAGCAAAAGACTTGAAAGTGGAGTCAGTGCATGTTGCTCTGCAAAACTGTTACAAGCTTGCACAGGCTCATAAAGACAGGAAGCTTTGTGAAAAAAACATTCTCGACTATATGAATTATATTTACTGCGGTTCTCTCCTAGACAGCCTTTATCTGCCAAAGGCTTTATCAATACAGCCATGACTTTTATTAATTTCAGTGCTCCACTGAGGCATTGATCAGAGCCTCTATCATTCCTATGATCTCATTTCAGGCAGTAATGTGAAACTAAAGGGTCAATAAAGACGTCTTATTTAATCCACATTTGGCCGGTTCAGTGGTTCGAGGAACTGAAAATGTGCATCTCTACGATAAGCATCTTCAGTTTCATTTAAGAGCTGGCAATAGCTGCTACCACAGGCTGTGTTGCAGTGAGATGTTTGCTTAGTTTTAAATAACAAGTCCCTTTGGATTGCACTATTCCTTGTCTTGTGTTATATTACATTTTTCTCCATGTCCTTGGCGTAACATAGTTTTTTTCGGCTCGTGTATCATTCATAGATTTTGTATTTCTTAACATGGTAAACACTGTAAAATGAGAAAAAAAAGTTTAATCAGCATAATTTATATTGCTGATTATACATAGAGATGTTAGTAGATGGTGACTTGAGGAGTGTTATTAAGCATTAAGATGTATAGCCATTATCAAAAGGTCTTGTCATAAAGATTACACTACATCAAGCTTTTAGGTGCAACATCATTCATCAAAGCAGCTGAAGTCTGTTTTTGTTTGTTTGCTTTCTCTTAAAAACCTCCCCGGCGCAGCCACAGATGGCTATAAACTTTAATTTCCTGCCTAAAAGTACATTTTATACAGCTTTTCCATGTCGCTGTGTACTTTTGTCTTTTCTACAAAGACAAAGATTAAAGAAAAGGAGAACATGCACAAAGGAGCAGATAAAAGCGATATGCTCCATATTAACTGTAGGGGGAAGCGTTGATATCACCACACTCCTTTGCCTATTCTTTGTTATCAACCCAACACAGTATCATATCGAAAAACAAACCTCAGAGAGAATTCTGGAGAAACGCCGTTGTGTGCGATAACGCTGTAGCGAGGTGCCCTTTACTCGCAGATAGGGCCTATAATGAGGTAAAAAGGGGGAAAAACATCGGATTAATAATACATGGGTCATTTGTAAATCAATGGAGGGGCATCAGGCCAGTGAATAGGCTTGAGGATTTATTCTGATTACAGAATGGCAATAAAGGTCCATTTACAACCTGAATGGGACAGCTAGTAATTAAGAAGCCTGCCTTAAAACAAAGGGAGAAGGAGTTCTGTGGGAGTGCGCCGTTAACTCCGGGGAGAACCACTGCATGTTAATGGGCATGCTGTATTTCACCTGCAGTTGGTGGACAAGACCAAGAAAGCCAGTCCTCCAGGAGAATGTGCAGTAGCCATCCATCTTATTATAATATTCGGACCGCACTGCAGTATAATACCATTGGCCTGCAATGGATGTGCTGCATTGTGAGGTGTAATGCATGGGAAATTAAATGAATGGAGTCAAAGGGGACAGTGGAGTTGTGCGTGATAAACCAACATGGTTAAAAATTTACATGTTGTGCTCTAAAATAATCCAGGCTTGTTGTCAAAGTGCAGCCATTTTCATACCAATCATGACTCCTTCCTCGGGTTACTCTAATTAACTTCCACTTTATTGTACCAGATTGCAAATACACCAACATATCGACTACATTAGTGTCAATCTGATTTCATCCCCTTGACAGCATGATGGATTAAATGCTGGTGGCTGCAGTCAGCCACCTCTTTAATTGGTTTGTCTAAATGTTTTATGAAATCAAGATAAAATTCAATCAATCCCCCAAAACTGCTGATTCATCCTAAAACGGTGGCGGACATTTTGATTTATATCAGTAGCCAAGGGGGCTGCAAAGGTGATATGTGCCCGGGTAGCAACAGCTCAAGGTTAAACAGCGCTAGCAGTGTGTTTTTTTATGACAGGAGGGGGTGGTGGGGGGGGACACACCAACGCCCACACATGGAGGAGAAGCCGGTGGGTTTTACTGCAGGACATACTGCTGCTACAAATGCACAGCGCCTTACAGACAGGATGTGATGGCTGAGACATTTATTCCGAGAAGGAATGTATAGTGTGATCAATCTCATACCCTGCGCTGAATTGACTGTGCTCACCAGATGAAGCATTTCACAATCCGTTCCTTCATTTCACCATCACACTTTCAATGGAAATCAATGATCATTAAGCTCTACCAAAAGAGGTTTGTTTTCTTTATTGTTCTGCTCGGTTTGGCAACTGTTTATGCAATGTTGTCCTCACGAGTTATTGTGTTGTATATGTCAAACTTCTATAAAAAGACTAAATATGCCATGTAGGGCTGCACCTAAAGAATATTTTCATTATTAATTAATCTGCTCATTACACTCTCGATTAATCATTTGGTCTACAAAATGTCAGAAAATCGGAAAAACATTCTTATCTTATCCGAAATGCTTATTGTTGTTTGACCGTCACTCCAAACCCCAAAATATTCATTTTGATATCATATCATTAATATTGCATGTCAGACACTGGAATCAGTACATTTTCCTTTAAAATAAGACAGAGTCTTTAGTCGTGCTGGCGTCTGTAAAGCTTTATCGCACAGCAGTGTTTGAACTAAATGCTAGCATCAGCATGCTAACATGCTCACAATGACAATGCTAACATGCTGATGTTAAGCAGACAATGTTTTCAACATCTTAGTTTAATGTATTAGCATGCTGACATACTGTAATTACTGTATCACTGAACACAAAGTAAGTGGGAATGTCAATTATTTTGCAGGTATTTAAACACAATCCAAACTATTGGAGAAAAAAAAAATTGACTTGATTCTGGCGCTTAAAGGAAAAGTCAGCAGATCAACAAATTGTAAGGCAATCCATCCACAATTTGTCAAGATATTACAATAAAAACCAAAAATGTCAGCTTCCTGGAGGAGCTACAGGAATAGTCAGTGGATCACCAAAGGCTGGACCCAACCTCTCGGGACCAAGAAAGTCTATCCAGAATTTCATGGCAATCCATCAGATAGTTGTTGAGATATTTCAGTCTTGACCTGTTGTGGCCTGACCGGAGCCCACGGCACAAGTCTGGAAGTTGCTCTGCAAAGTTACAGAACATGGTCATGTTCCACTCAGCCTCAGTGGGTGAAATCTGGTCAGATTAACAATAGGTCCCTTTCCGCCGCAAAGCTCAGCAGAGTAACAAAATAAGCCTGCTGTACTTTGGAGGGGGAGGAGAGCTGAGTAAAGGGGTTTTGGAAACATAGTTGTCGGGAAGAAGTGATGAAATTTGGTAAGGCATAGGTCTTGGGAGGGGTTCTGGGTGATGTACACAGATCCAAAAGAGAATAAAAAGTCCTGCATTTTGATGTTGAGAGCTTCTTTGACAATAGCTGGGAGAAACTCTGGTGGTCCAAGATCGATTTGAGACTGCCGTTCATTTTGTGTGGTGGACCAACCGACCGACATTGCTATCCCTAAAAATTACCTACACAATGAATCACTTACATCAATACCGATTAATAGTCTGTCACTCAACTAATCATTTCAGCTGTACTGAAGTTTCACCATTGTGCCTCCTTCACTGGAGAAAATGACACATTACTACTCTGCATTGAAGGTATACCCTGAGAAATGCTCTGTTTTATCATGATGTGATTCTTAGTTTGAAAGTCTAATTATGCTTTAATGGGTTTTGTAATTGCAGATAAATTGCTTATTTTGAATGAGGATTGATGTTTTTATTCAAATGAGATTGATTTCTAATTAAAAGCTAATTGAGCATGAATCAGGAAATTGTCTTGTATTGGAAGCAACCAGAAATAACCATAGAGTTTTTTCTTATGTCTGCACGTTTTGCAGGTTGGGCTGTAATAAGAGTTTGCTTGCTGCCTGCAGCTATGATTCACTGTACCCTTGCATAGATATTTTTCTACAGTGTGACATATGCTATCTGGGATGTCAGCTGGAATGAGAGGACGGCTGAAATGCAAAGCCATTTCCTGCTTGTTCCATTGTGGAGCTCAGCCATGTTGCTCGCCTATTGTATGGCTTCTTCCAAGCTATCTGTCAGGCCTCGCAAGCACCCTATTATTTTCTGCCATTTGACTGTCCCCTCTGCCTCAGTGCAACACTTCTGTCGTGCCATGTGATCAATCTGATTCTTTTGACATCCAGCGAACACTATCTAGTGATCTGTAATGGTGGTAATGTTTCCTGTCAGAAAATGGTCCCGGGAAATAGGGTGTGGGAGAGGCAGAGAAAGCTAAAGTGAGAATAAGAGACTGAGTGAGAGGAAGAGGAGATAACAGAGAAAGGCAGACAACCTTTATGAGAAATATCACAGTCCAGTCTTTACCCAAAGTCAGAACCACAGCGGAGTTTTATTGTTGTTGCTTCCTCTGCCTTCCCCTTATATCTGCAGTCTCATCCCATTTTTTTTTACACCAGTGAGTAAGACAGAAAGCCAATCACATAACCTAGGTGTGTGTTGGCGCACCACAGCAAAGCAACATCATTTGAGAAGCTCTTAGTCCAAAATGGCTTATTTTTATTGATTCTTTGAAAACGTGGCAGTAGGAGACAGAAGAAGCCAACAGAAAGGCATTATAATTCTACTGCTGCTACTTACGTTGTCTTTCAAGGAGACTCCGTGGCCGACTATTACTCCGTACACGGCATCCCTGTCACTCCAAACTGACAAAGCTGTAAAGTGCCTCCTAGCCTGTTGCTCTTTTGGATGTCACAGAGAAAGGTCGGCTTTGAATAAGGCCTCAGTCATTTCTAGTTTCTAGAAATCCAATGTCAAGTTATACTGTGAGGACAAATGTTCGAATTTCCCTGCTTGTAACTTGGGCAGAAGTTTAAAGATGAAAAATCCAGAGCTAGATTTATGTCCATTGCTACAGGATACATTTTGATTTAGTATTCCCTAAACTGTTTGCATACTAACACACCATTATCTCGCGTATTGGTAAAATTTGTATTCTCACAACTGGGTGCATGTGTTTGCTGTGTAGTGTTACATAATTGGTTTCATGCCTGTCAAACATTTTTTCTTTGTGGTGCATTCAGCTACCTATGTAGGGAGGGAGCTTGCTGTAATTAGTTTTGCTTGCATTAGAATTTCTGCTTTCAGTGCATTCAACACTTGTCACAGGGGCAACAATTGGAGGAGAAATGAATCCACAGCAAGCAAGCGAATGTGAAAAAAGCTATAACATTCCTAATAATGGCAAACTACCTCAGAACAGGGCATGAAACTTTTGTGTGTGCCTGCTAGCCACTTACTGTATCTCATAGCTGCCATAATGATGTTTGGTGTCGCGCTATAGTAAAAGTCTGAAAGAATGCATGACAATACACCACCTGGCAGACATTGTGTGTGTTTTATAATGTTTACTGGAAATACCACATCCGCAGAGCAACAGAGCAAACAAACTTAATCTGAATTTACATCCTTGCAGTTGCGCTAATCAATATATTTATTAACAATGGAAATAAATGACTACATGTTATGTGAAAGATGTCACTTGTTGTGACAAATCCACCGAGAATTATCACCCGGCTCTGCAGTTCCCCTCCGCTGTCCGGAGATATTTACCATCCCCTCAGCTCATTGTTTAAGTTTTACGGCCTGCAAGTTTACTGTTTCAGTTGAGTCGCGCCGCTCCAATCAGCATCATTTCCAGCCATAGCAGGCAGCTATTTTCAGCGAAGAAAGCTCAGATTAACCCACTGTACACTGCCTGCAGCACCAAACAGTAGCAACATAGAAACATAGACAGTTGGTAAACACTGTGGGAAATGTAGCAGGTAAAATACTCTTCCCCAAACTAAGTGTATGTTACTTAATTTAATTTAAGTACAAAACAGATGAAAAAATTATAAAACTGTTAAATGAAATGTATATACACAACATACATAACATGTATGCTTTGGACAATAAGAGAAATATAGAATATCACTGGCCTTATCTTTTAACAGCAAGGGTTTTTCTCAGATATGTTGTTGCCTTCTTGCAGTCTTACTGTGAGACCAGACTTATGACATGAAACTATCATTACACTTGCTGGAAATGATGTGTCATCCTCTATGTGAAGGAATAGCAAGAGCGCGACTTTATCATTCTGTTTACTACAGTATAGAAAAAGATACTGCCACCTCTCCCATCAAGCCTATAAGAATTCAATTTGGGGAAAGTCTGCAATCTAAAAAGGAAAGAGATGAACATTGCAGCAGGAGAGGAGTAGTATTTTGGACCGCATTCAATTTTGTGGAAGCAAATAATGAAGCTGCAAGTAATCAGAACAGACCAGGAAATGGCTTTTTTTCCCCGAGCAGGGTAAATCCTCAATCAGCCATTTCCCTACTGGTGTGTTTAATATCCATTCACTCAGATATGGGAAATGTATTGGAAGTACATATTCGTAAAACTACAGCAACACAAACCAAACGTGTTCAATATAGCTTTAAAGAAAAATCCAGAAATCTGAATCTGTTTTCCAAAGTTTGTTTCACATCAACAGATTCTCTTTCCCTCTCTCTCGCTCTCTCTCCTTTTCACAATGACAGACCTTAAACATTATATCCAAATTGGATCTGGGAGATGCGACCGTAGTCTGCATCTGCTCTGAGAGACATATACACTGAGGCGGCTGATCGTTCGAGGAGGCACTGAAAATTGTGCTGTCATGGTAGAAAATGCTGAGAGATTAATATGGGTGCATTTCGCTGCCATCATCTCGCTTTCATTATCAAGTAACAAGCGCTGGAGAAAAAAAAAAAAAAAAGACGCTGCTCCACCGCTCAACCTGAGATGTGAGTGTGACATTATGTTGACAATTCAGTGTGTGGGTACTGTTCAGACAGACACAGGCATATCAATGCAAGCCATTACTGTCTATAGTAGATTGGCTTAGCTTTGTGCTGAGGTGTAATTGCGCAGCTGTCTGGCATTAGTCCTCCCAAACAAATTGGCTTTGGTAAGACTGCCTTCCAAATCTA
Source organism: Dicentrarchus labrax (assembly GCF_905237075.1). Taxonomy (NCBI): domain Eukaryota; kingdom Metazoa; phylum Chordata; class Actinopteri; family Moronidae; genus Dicentrarchus; species Dicentrarchus labrax. The sequence continues at coordinate 10,798,213 of NW_026136717.1, read as the reverse complement.
CCAGCGAGGATACTGTATGATGCACACCGTGTCCACACAAAATCTCCTTTTGGTTTGATTCTGGTTTTGGACAATGATTATCAATGCCTTCACTTGCAAATATTTACTATTACATATGATTACTGGTATTAGTATTGTACTTTTAGAATATGTTATGCCCTTTAAACAAAAAGGTCAAAATGTGCCGACTGTAGGTCATTCTAGTGGAGTAGCCAAGGGAGACAAGGTGAAGATGTATGGTCGACACTCCGGGAAGTCTATCAATATGCAAGAGGTTGGCTTTACATCCTAAAATGAGTTTAGGTCTCATATGTGCTACGGTCTACTGAAATGTGGGGGGTGACAGTGTTAATCTATTCCTGATCATGCTTCTGTCATGGGATCTCCTTGGGATTTCACGCTTTGTGGCTTGATACATGCCCATGAAATGTCATTTTAGACATCCCGTACAAAGCCCAGGGTTACATGATATAGAGGGGGGATATTGTGTTCTCCTAGTAATACTGCAGCACTCTTATTGTATGATCTGTTGGGAATCTATGTCTTAGCTAATGAAAGCTAATAAGGGTGTCAAAAAGCCCCTGCAGCGACACATCGAAACCGCTGGAGGAACTTCATGCATTAATGCATGTGTTGTTTGCATTGTGACACACTTTTTCAGTCCTAGCAGTAGAGCTTGATCCATCTGAAAGTCTATCTAACATTGGGGTTAGAGCAAGATATTTAGGTGCCTATGAGCCAAATATAAATTAAATTTCGTTAGAAAATGAATCAATATATTTGGTGACCCTTCTGACTTTGTGTCCAGGGGCAAAATTCCCATTTTGGTTATAATGCCTAGGATTTTCATGAAATCAAATTAATTCTTTTTGCAAATGTCATTCAATGTATATTCAGTAATTATCCCTCTATATATTCGTTTTTATTGTTAGTGGTGGGGTACGCCTTTCCCACAGGCATTACAGGGAAATTATTCAGCATGTTATCAAGTGCAATTATACTTAATTGATAACAGCCTGACTGTTTACTCTCTTTAAACTGTGTCAGGGCTGTAGCTCAGTTATTGCCAATTCTACTGTCACTGTTTCACATGAAAAGCAAGTTGTTGCCAAATAAACGGAAAGAATTACAAATGACTAAATATTTTCCATGAAACTTGCTGTGTAATATTCATCATCCTCGTAGGATCAGGCATTATCTGAACGCATCATATATGAAGAAGTAGCCAAGGCACACAGGTATGTGATAAAATTGCTGTTTTTCTGGAGAGATGATGGGCGTTGACGCTAAAAAATAGGACAGTGGCTGACAACAAGCTGACACCTGACAACCTGCAATGTCTCTGCCTGTGTGTGGCCCTTTAAATTTTCATCAGGCCAAAATTTCCACATGGAGACAAAAAAAAATATCATAATGTAATGTGAAGATAACAACAAAATCACAGAGCACTATCCACTAACCTGAGGTCCTCTTTCAACTTTGTACCCAAGATATCAAAAATTAATGGCAGGTTTCCATGGTATCTGATCAGGTCCCAGGGGATAAACTCCTTTGATTTTAGATACTGCACTGTTATAGTGCCACTATTAGGCAAAATTTTATGTTTTTAGCCACCACTGGTAAGACTCTGAATGGCAAAATCATCAGTATCTTGTTCGCTAGGGGCAGTATTGGCAGCCTATAATGTCAAGTCATGGCAGTTTGGTCTTTTAGTCCCCATGCCTTTTTCCTGTGTAGTATTATCTTAACAAAAATAAAGGAAATATTTTATTTTGTGCCTGAATTTGTCTGCAGTCAGCACAAGTGTGCTTATTAGAAAACTGTTAACCGGGGAAAAAAAAGATGAAATGGGTTTCTATGACAACTTCAAGTCAGCAGTCTTTTAACAAATCAAAACATGATTAATCTCTCCCATAAAGTCTGTGGAATGGAGCCTCCTTTTTTATGAATGGACCTTCAAACTCCTCAAGAGATGATTAATCAATGTCTGCTGAAGACAGAAAAAAACTTTCATTTTCTAAGGGAAATATGTGACTTTTGTCAGCTTTGATTCTAATGAGTTTCCCTGTAGAATTGCAGATTACAATTAAGGTTCTCTTTTATTTTCTTCTGCCTTTGTATTCACTATCATTACTTGACACACATATTGTCAAATACAACTGTGAATTACAATATACAGTAACTTGTATTTAGTATGCCAGTGTCAGACCAAGAAAATAGAGGGGAACATTGAAGCTGCCTGAATGAAATGTGTTGCTTTGATTCATTAAAAACAAATAATCATAGCAGATAAGGTTTTTTGTGATTATATTCACTTGCCATATAACCCATATGATTCGCAGGGGACTTGCTTTTCGTGATTTTACAGTATATTAACATTATTCTTTTGTAAATCTTTACATATTTACAGTTTTCTTCAACATATAACAAAGCATGCATTCTGGGCAGTTGTTTCCAGTTGGCCTAGTATGCAACTGCAGTGACCATAAAATAAAATTATTCTATTTCATAAGAAAATACCCTCAATATCTGTGAGTTCACAGTCAAGCTCCTACCCACTGGACTGGACAGTTTCAGACCGCTTAGTGAAGAGACATGAAATGTAAATTTGGAATTTTACTTTCAAAGTAGCTTCGAGCATTAAGGAATAGAAAACTGGTCCTATGAAAGTTTTATTTCAACCTGCTGACGGTAATCCCTTTCTCATCACTCCTTTGAACGCTTTCGGTGCAGTTAAAAGAGGAACAATCGATAATGAACTGAATCTGGCCACATTAGAGCCCCCATCTGGGATATGAATGTTCTCTTCCCCCATAAATCCATAACATCACGGGTGAAACACAGTGACAGAACTAATGAGAGAATATGCTCTCAGTGCACAGAGCTTTTTTTTTTTCCTTTCACAAACTGAAAACAATACAGCACTCTCAACCATTTAGGAATCCATTGGTATCCGTCCACTGAGCCCACCATTATTTGTCCATCAATGTCATTGAGAGGTGTCATCACAATGTGGAACTGTCTCAGGATGATGACTGAAGTCTAACTGTTTTTTAACGTCACCTCATTTTTCCTCAACTCATATGACACCATGTAAATTAACTTAATAATATAACATTAGAACATAATCGTCTTCTCTATGGATTTCCCTAGTGTTAAATTTGGTCACGTGCGCCCTATTCCCTCACCTGTTTCCTACAGGGTTATATTACACCTCAGTTAATTGAGTAATTAAATATTTTTATATCCGTGCTAGCGCGGGTGGGGACAGCCATATAAATACTGTAATAACAGGGCAGACTTTCTGCTTTGAAGGTCAAGCGTGTCGCACAGACTTCTGTCTGCCCCTTAAATATTTCATTACTTCAAAATGAAAAATAGTACATCCAATTCAAACATACCTGCAAGTCATTCAGAGAGGCTTTTAGATGCTGTGTTTACAATATAAGCAAGGCTTTTACTCCTTTAAAAAAAAATCATGTTTAGATCATTGGGTTTATTTGTTCTCCTCTATAATCCCTGAAATAGAGATGTGATTCATCATCATTAATATTTCAAATGGATGGGATCCCATTAAGGTTACAGGTTGTGTACTGAATCAGCCTGCTTTGATTAGTGAAACAGGGAATAAGGTAAAAGTACTGCATGCATTGTATGAAACCAATGATTATATACATTGCCGATTAATCTCCAGAATATCTTTTGGATTAAGCAATTTATTGTTTGTCTATAAATTTCAAAATTGTGAAAAATCACAATTCCCCAGTGCCCAAGGTGATTTCCATTAAAATTGTTTCTCCCTACCAAAAGCCCAGACATATCCAGTTTGCTATTAACAGATTCTACAGCCACAGTAGCAGCTCTGAGGCTTTAATGCTTGTTGATATGAAAACCAAACTGTCAGATAAACAAAGGCATTGGACAAATTGAAATCTGGACCTGATGATGGCCGCTATATACAAACGCAGGGGATCACCATGTCTAGACCGATTTCCATGGTAATCCATTCAACTGTTGTAGAGACATTTCACTCTGAACTACAAATGAAAATCTCTTGGTGGCACTAGAGAAAATTAGGAATCATCCTTTGAGGAACATGAATGTCTCTACCAAACCTTTGTGCCAATCCATCTTGTAGATGTTGAGATATTTCACTGGATAAGTGAAATCTTTGACTTGCTGGTGACACTAGATTAAAGGATTGATCCTCTGGGCACACTGGGTTTCTGTATCAAATTCCATGGTAATCTATCTAATAGTTGTCAAGATATTTCACTAAAAGCTAAGAATGACAACCTGCTGGTGGCGCTAGACGAAAAGTAAGGGAATCACCAAAGTCAGTCGGTTTCATCTTTGGGGACCATGAATGTCTGTTAAAATGACATGGGAATCCATCCAGTGGTTGTTGAGATATTTCAGTTTGGACCAAAGTGGTGGACCGACTGACCGACACCCACAGGCTGATATCACCATCCTCAGAGCTAAAAACTAATCGAAATGAAAAAAGCAGAGCAGCTGTCACAGCAAACATCTAACGGCAAAAAGTCTTGGTGACATTTGAGAGTCATTAAGACAGACAAACACACGTCGCCCCTCTACCTTCCTGCTGCTATAAATGCTATAAATGCCCCCCCACCGATTCAATAAGCAATAAACAAATGAATTAAAAGACAATCAAATTAGGTCCAATGTTAGACAGCAACCCCCCCTTAACCCTACCATGCGGTATGCTAAGGTTAACCCGAGCTAACATTAACACTGACCAGGCAGCACCCCTCCTCATAGGGTACCAGGCCCCTGCTGTCCAATCTCCACCATCACGCTCACCTCAGTGCCGTTCGATCATCCACAGAGTAAAGACCCCAATGTTAAACAATAATTATTCCAAAGGCCGAGACTCATTTGACTAATCAGCAGTTATGGGACTTGGGGGCGCAGCCGCCTGAGTGGCAAATGCCAATATCCACTCTGTCGGTAGGGGCAAAGGGAAGGGTGACTGTGGATCAACAAACCAATATGGAAGAACTGATCCATCATTTTGTCAGCCATTGTCCAAAGGGTGAACCATGTGTTTTGCCAATGAGAAGCAGCAGCAGCGGCGGTGGGGAGGGTCAACAAGCTGCGCCTCCCTGATGAATGTGTGACCATGCTAACAACTGCCACTTACAGCTTTTAATTACATCAGAGGAGAAGGCAGACGTGAGGGAGATGCATGCTGCTCTTAGCAGTATTCAGTATTACCAGTGTACAAAACACTGTTGTGTCAGTAATGGTGCTCCACTAGTAGTGTGAATTTTAATCATTCATTTCAAAAGGCAAAATGAAGCAAAGGCCACATTTTGGCATCATCGTATCATAATACTCTTAAAAACCCGCTATCAAAACAGTCCAGGCTCGTCTGAATGACTGTTATTAAAGACATTGGACCAAAGGGTCTCTGAACTCATCTTCAAACAGATTGTGTACATGTTGAACCCTGTTCAATCAAAGTGGCAAAGAAAAACACAAAGTGGCCATATTTCAATGGTGCATAAATTATAACCCTCTTTCCTAAAAATGCACTCAATTCCATTCCAGCTTCCCACGCTATACAAGCATAGCCTTTACAGAGAGCTTTTAACCGATTGCATTATTTAAAAAGCCACCCCAACGCACAAAAGCAATTTGGTAGAATAGCAGCCGTAAAATATAGCTTTCAGTATTCAGTCGTGGGCACAAATGGTTTGTCTTTCATCACCACTTTTTCCTGTGACTGCTTCTGTCCTCTTGTCAGACATGCCATCCGCCGCCCCCACCCCATTGCAAAGAGCATCATAAGTGTTACTGCCGCACTCCAATACAATTGATCTCACATCAGGTACACTTGAACCTTCCAACCCCACCCAATTTACGGAGCATTTTCTAGGGCGCTATTTGAATCCACTCATTTGATTTTAGGCAATACCTTTATAGTGAGCAGAAGATGCACCACCAACCACACCTGTTTGTCCAACCTCTCAAAAGGTTAATGACATAAAATGTTGTGTTTTGAACGACTTGAAGCACTATTCCCATTTTATGGATCTGCAATTCAAAGACATCTGAAAAGTGGACAGAAAAGTACACAAAAAGGGAAGAAAGAAAAATTCAGTGGGCTCTAACTCATCTGGTTGAAGAATGGGGAAAAGGAGGCGAACTATGCAACTAATTAAAATGCTGAAATAGTGTAACCTTCAGAGTTCTATGTTTAAGCATGGCTTCTTGCTCCAGCAGAAAGTGGCAAATTAAATCAGGTCTGAGCAGTGACACGCCCTGAGAGACAAGTTCAATATGTATGATTTATCTACTTAGACAAATGAAATCACTGTCAGCTTATTCTTGCGAAAAGGTTTCAATGTCTCCTCCTTGGGAGCAAATGCAATTTGTATCAAATTTGATTTCGTCAAAACTTTTTTTCTCTTTCCCCCAGTGGCCAATGGGAATGGCTTCAAAGTTCAGTATAAAAACAATATCTTACTCTGTATTGTTATCCTTGTATAGTCTAGAGAAGACAAATGGGAAGACAAGTAAAGATTTGTATTATGAAAAATTGAAATGTAAAATTATCACCAAGGAAGTGTACTTAATGAATTTCATTCTTTCCAATAAAAAGTCATATTTACCTTCTTCATAAAAAGCTGTGGGTTTCATTTTTGCTGCACACAATAGAAAAACAGATCTTTCACTGTGTCAGGAAATATTGACAAATTAAAGATCTCATAATATTGTTTAAAAAAAACCTAAGTGACAAATTGACAATCCAGTGTTTCACCTATATTCACTGCTGCTGCAAAATTATAATTATGCAATATTAAGATTTTACATGATCATTTATATCAATGGGCTGCTAATGATATTCACTTATACACTGTATGAGCATAGTAACACAATACGGTTGACTAACTCCCTCTCTTCATTCTTCAAAGGAGATCTATATGAAAAGTACTAGGAATAGGGCAGTGCGTAATCTGTGGGCATAGAAAGGGTGTTGAAGAAAAGGAAAAAGGACAGCGATTGACAGAAAAGTGACAGTGAACACCGGCATAGCAGAAGAAGAAGTTAGCAGTCAGTTCTGGCAGTAAATGTGCAGTACAGGCTACAGTTTGTCAGTTAATAAATGCTACAGCTTCTCAATACCAAAGTCTTGTCAGTTGTTTCCCAACTGCTGGAAAAATGAAGTGGGTTAGCCCAAGCAAACATCTTCTCTGTCTTTCAGACCATGGTCTGGAAGCTGAGCAGGCAGTAAGTTTTTTGGCTGATATGGAACATCAACTTAACTGCATGCAATTACAACCTATATGTCCAGTGTTACGAACTTCAGGTAAGACAAATGTAATGTTAAATTCAACTGTGATTATATACTAGCTGTTTGCAGTTTTTGTCATTTTAATAAGGCTTTTCCTACCATTACAATGCTTAAACTGTTTGGGTGTTTTTTTTATTTTCCTACTTTTACACACAGATGGTAATAATTGATGTCACAAAAGCACCACTGCTGAGAGAAATTGTAGGGAAACACTAAAACCCCTTAGCAGTCGAAGGGATTATGACCTTTGTCAGGCAGGAACAAAGAAGGAAGTAGTTCGAGCCACAAAGATCAACAAAAAGCTGGACTTTTAAAAAAACAGACAATCATTCCTTCCTATTTCCTACAGTCAAGATGTATTTATTTTACCCATGGCCATGATTGTTTCCAAAGGGCTGGATTATACTAGAAATAAACCAGTTCATTTGACGTGTTCTCCGACCACATCCAAAAGCGTGAAAGTTTATAGCTGTTCTAAAAGGCCATGCTTGAAGGTGACCATCATAGAGAGGGAGGAGATGTGATATTGTTTATGTACGGGAATTGCGTCAAACCTGCATACTTTCTCAACTTTGGTTGGCTGACCAAACTCTGCATGAAATGGGTTTGAATGTCGGATTGTTGGTTGGCATTGTTGGCAGCCCCCCTCAGTTTCAAAGTCAGAAAGGAGGCAGAAGGTTTTAAAAGCTATATCCAACCATCCAACAAGCAGTTCCAATAGAGTATACTGGCCCTTTTTACCAAATCACCATGTTCCCCTAACCTACACCAAGTCACTTGTGTGTCTAAACCTAACCAAACCTTAACCATAGACGTGTCAATGAAGAGGAATTGACAAATGATGTTACACTGTTTTCAGATCAGAAAATGCTTTTATGTCTCAATCTGGAGGGCAATTACAAATTATTTGATTTAGCTATTCCTCATGAAAAATACAAATTATACATATATACAAAGTAGTGGAAATAATTCTCGAGGTCTGGATATCATCTTTCCAACATTTAATGGGAACCTGACTGTAAACAAAAAAATTAAAAAAAACTCCACAGCAGCTTGTAAATGGACCTTGAAGTAAGATTGTGTTGTCAGCTGCTGTTTCCAAGGTGAAAAAAGAAGCCTTACCCTCAAATTTTAAGCTTGTTTTCAGATATCCTTAAAGTGGTCCTAAAATTTTGAAATTTGAAGAGCAAACTCCATCTGCAGACACAGATCATATTAACTTTGTTTTTACAGGATTCAGATCACACGATATGATTGAGAGCACCACAACAGCTATGGAACAAACATCGAGGTGAGGTTGTCTTGTCCACAAGTGACAAACTCATTTGAATGATGAGCATCGCCTGTGGTTGCCAGCATTTAAATATTTACCCATTACTGCAGAGAATCGTCCTGCGTCATCTTTATGGTTAATGGAGCTAATATCAATGTGATACCATAAAATAAGAGGGCTTGGTAAACTTTGCGTTATCTTTTCACGCCACAGGCAACAGAAGTGTTTAAAAAGCGCTGACACTGGATGTGTTTTAAGAAGCCAACCCTTTCTAGTTTTCAAATGATGCAACTGTCAAATACATTGGTTCCAACCAGCCTCTTTCAAGTAGGAAATTTGAAAGCTTCTTGGATGCAGTCGGCAGTGTGAAGGGTGATACAGCTCTGACTGAAGCAAATGCTCTTTGAAATGTCTAATCTCAGGATGGATGATATCTCTGTTGTCGTCACCTATGGATACCGAGCGCTTAAAATTATTTACTGACCTTTTCTTCACGTTCAATTATATAACCATTTATCCAGACGCATTGAAGACGGCTAAAAGAAAAGCTAACAGATGCAATGGCTGCATTTAAGTGCATTTCCCATTTATCCTCAGCTCGCCCAGTCTATTTAGGTCCCCTGGTGTCATCATTTCCTGAATAGCATCCTCAGCTGCCAACACTAGTCTGAATGATAACAATGAAAAATGTGCTTACTTTCATTCTGTAATCACCATCACCTCCAAATCCATAGTAATTTTCTCCAAAAAGGATATCCACATTAGCTAAGTGAGTGATTTATGAACTTGTCCACACAGCTTTAAATACAGAAACCACCAAGGGGAAGTTGAATATTCCCCATTATATCACTTAGTGGAAGTCTGAAGTTATGTGTCCATGCACTTTTCAAAGAAAATGATACACTAGATAATGGCAAAAAAAGAAAAAGGTTAAAAAAAACCCACAAAACATCATCTCAACAACAGCAGCATAGAACTCCTCTTTAGATATAAAAAACAGGATATTTTATGTAACGCACAACCAATGACTTTCAATTAAAACGTCATAATAATTTTAAATACATTTGAAAATTAACTAAACGATGACACAAACTGACAGATTGACTGTATCTCTAAGTGATAGGTGCAGCCGTCTATAAAAATATTTTTTGGCTAAGAGATGAGAAATCAGCAACAGCAATCAAAGCAGCAATCAAACTGGCTTTGTACACGAAGGAGAACAAGGCAGGAAGTAATTATTGATGAAGCACAAGAGAAATATTGAGAATAAGAAGTGTGAGCAGAGAGGTGCAGGGAAAAGATGCTATCGGCTGGGAAAACTGTCAGCACTAACAAAATGCCAGACACAGAAATGTCATATGTACAAATGAAACATAAATACAACAGAGTAGCATCTGAGACTCAGCAGTGAAACCCAGGGAGGGCCCTGTGGAAGACGGTGCCAGGAAAATGCAGCATCTACATCCACCACCTGTTCATACACGGAGTCACAGACGTCCTAGCCTAACAGCTTAAGTATAGTCACAAAAGGTAATTCTGAAGCAGCTGAGAAGAGCAACCAGTATGGTTGAAAAGGAAAGATACTGTAAAGAAGCCTAAAGTAATACATTCATCTCATGACTAAGACAGGAATTTATAAATAGTATTTATAACTAGCTACAGTAGATAAAGTATACACCACCTTTCCTTCCTTCTATATTGTTGCTGTGCCTCCATTGTTTCTCATCCAAGCCAGGTTTCTATGTTGTAAGTATAGATGAGCAACACAGTTGAAACAGCTCATTTGGGAGTGCCCCTAAAACAGCAGCCATGTACCGGAGACCTTTGTTGCATGTCTCTCCCTCGTTTCCTGTAGTCTCGCTATTTATCGCTATTTAAAGGCAGGAAATGATGGATTTAAAAAAATGCAGATTTTTATCCAGGGGCAAAATGCGTAATCCTTAGAGTTAGACTGATAAATGATCCAGGCTGATGCACTGGCTGATTATTGTAATATATCAGTATAGGCACATATGTAAATAGTAACAACAATATGTAGTACAGTCATTGCCAAATATATGTAAAAATGTAAATGTTGTCATGACCAGCTTAGTACAAATATAGGTAACTATTCTTAAAGATAACTAATTAAAAGGATCCTTATCAAACATGCCTGTATATGTTGTATGTAAAGGAATAATCACATTTTGTCATCAGAGTTTTGTAACTCTCAAATCCATTATCGGTGGGGCTCTTGTAATCTATTTAACAAGTTGCACAACTCATCATCTACTTTCATACTAAACTGGTAGAGACCACATAGTATCAACTTAAGATTCCTTCTTTGCTGTTTATTTTTGGCGTTATTCCTAAAGCATTCATTTGCATTAATGACTTTCGAAATCAATTAAATGCTTTAATTGCACATTGAACAAAATTGTGTTTTAATGATCCAGCACATACAGAACTGTGAAAAAAAAAATGAATAATGCTTTTTTATTTGTTTAATGAAGCCTACTTTAATGTACACTCAAAGAGCCCCAAAGCTTTCCCAAATCCTGATACAGCAAGAATTGATGATTGTGCCTCCAATCGTGAGGTAAAAGAAGGCACAGAAGTAAATTTTGTTGAATCAAATCAGGATTTTTATTTAAGTCCTGAAACTGTCTTTCTTTTCACAGTGTTGCCCATCCATATTGGGGAAAGTGAGGATTGTAATTTTTTTTTGTCACAGTGATAACATGGGAATTCTGCACAAGTTTCTTCAGTATGTCCAGTTTGTTGCTTTCTATCCTATTATGAGAAGGCCCAGGATAAGAGGTATTGAGTAGAGGGATATAGACTGCCAATCTAGCTGTCGGAGGCAGTAAGGTCCAGATCTCATCTGTAAGTACCAGCTGGCTGAAGGGGGGACCCTGCACTACAGATAAGGAATAGTGTGACCTTAATCTCCACAAATGGAGCTTCCTGTGGCCTCAGGAAGTCAGAAGAAATCGTATTCCAGCCAGTCTGCCCATACTCTCTCCCCACTGTATCACTCTGCTGTAGCTTAATTTTTCATGAGGCATCCTGCCAGTAAACGTCTGATAGAAAGTGATGTAAACAAAAAGCTCCAGGTCTAATCGCAATTAGGGATATAATTGCTTACTGGTGACTATTTTTTAAAGTAGACAACTAATGATTTCCAATGTGTCTTCAAAAGCTAAAAGGCAACAGAAGCTGAGCTGGGCATCAGCGTTGAGGGGAAATGCCCTCAAGATATCACTTTTTTTCATTGCCAACAGCAAATTAATTTCCATGGAATATATTTACAGTGAAGGGTAAGTACACTTTTTATTTTCAGTGACACTTAATACTTTGTCACATTATACTATTTCAGCTATGACGTTTGGTCTAGACAGAACAGCAATTATACAGCACTATATTCCCTAATGGCATAAGGTAACAGTTGTTTTGTTTTTGCAGAAAAAGGTAAATCAGAATTGTACTAAATACAAAACCTTGTCACTGGGGCAGGATCCTATCAGCTAATGATCTGCTTTCTTGTAAACTTATCCTGTTGGATTAGGGAGGATGTAAAGAGAATGAGGCAGTGTTAATAGGGGTCACAAGTGTTCTAACAAGGATCCCTCAACAGCTTCCCACCAGTGAAAACTGGCAACTGACCCTTCCTATGTCCCGCCCCTTTTTGCTATGCACTCCAATAACAGATGAGCAAGCTTCGGTCATAACCTCGGTCAGCTTTCTCCTTTCCTGTACTTAGATATATTAAGTGCTCGGCTCGTCTGCTTTGACAAGACAAACTAAATTTGAAGATGGCTACAAGATAAAATTGACATACAGTATATATAATGTCACATCTTCAGCTTGCTAGCTAATGTTTACAAAACACAAGCTAACTAGTTAGCTAATCTACATCAATCTTTCGCTAGCTAGTTACATCTGAAAGCTCGGGTTAGCAAAATTAGCTGGGTAATTTACATCAATTATTAGTTAAACTAGTTAGCTAGCATTCCTGCTAACATTAGCTAACTTAAGATGAGACCATATATATGTTGCTTTTACCCTTTAACCATCTTCAAACTTTTCAACGAGCACACAGCATATCTAAGTACAGGAAAGGAAAAAACTGACCGAGGTTCATGACATTGTTTGTCAATGCCCTGCAAAACTGTTCAGTTTAGACTACTAAAATAACTATGTTAAGGTAAAGAGGGAAATATCATGGGTATTGTAAAAGAAGCCAGTGTTCAATGTTGGTGGGAGATGGGATGTGAACAGCAGCCACCTGTGTCTAAGTCATCCTCCCAATCAGGTTTCACAACAATACCACTCAATAGTGTGCCACTGAAAAAGCCTCCAAATGCTAAAATAAAAAGCACCACTTGGGTTGTACCTTAATATGTGCAGTGGCATATTTATAGATAATTAAAGTTATTGACAATAATCAAGAACAATTAAATACGTAATGGGCAGGTAATGGATAATCTGCCTGTTGTGCCACCCTGAAAATTCGGCTCAATATTCAATCCATAATTACAATTTACGTTAGATTAATAATTGCAGTAGGGTTCCAGTGCATGCAAGGCTGAATGCATTGGCAGACGCTAAGGTAATACTTCATTATCTTTTCATTACTCATCATTAAGCATTATAGTATCTCACTTAATACAGTGTTTGTGCCTGTAGGTAGTATTATGGGCAAATGTTGTACCAGTCCAACATTTCTCATGGGTTTTGCTCCTTGGATTCAGCAAACTGTGAAATACTTCAGGACTTGCAAACAAGTATGACATCTTCACCCTGAGGGACTGCTTACATTAAATATCAGCACTGACAGGTGTAGATTTCTCATGCCAACAAATCATCTTGAGAGCTGCTCTCCTACATCCTTGGGAGCAGGGATGTAGCTAAGAACGTTACCTTAGTCATGTGCACTAGGTCCAATCAATTCTGAATTTAAGACGACATCCAGAGGGGCATGTAGATCAGTTCAAACTGAGACCAGAGAGACCACAGAAATTCGAATAGCCATCAAAAAACTTGCCCATGCCCTTATGCAAAAATGATGTTTTTGGAAGAGCAACCATACATGAATATTTGTAGTAACTGTACACTATATTGTTCATTTTTTTTTAAAAGTTATTTCTTTGCCCTTTTGTTGGCTTTATTGATAGACAGCTGTAGAGAGACAGGAAAGGTGGGTAGAGAGAGGGGGGATGACATGCAGCCAGGGGCTGCAGGTCGGATTCGAACCCTGGCCGCTGCAGCAGCTCCGTATGTGGATCGTCAGCTCTACCGACTGAGCAAACCGGGTGCCCCATATTGCTCAACATTAAACTAATGAATAGAGGTTTTGGCACCATTGGGTAATATAAGATTTGTAGTGTCTCATAGCACAAAATGACCATAATTCATTTGCAGCTTTGGGTTGTTGATCAGTAGCAACTAATACTTTATCATATACTCCTAAATAGTGACAAAGTAGTATTGTTATCTTCACTAAATGTTTCTACTGAATCTCTGCACTAATTAGCTAGTGTATTTGGGCTATTGTTAAACTGTCACTTTTATATTACTGCCCATCTTTAATCTACACAGTTGTGCCAGAGGCATGTCAATATTATTGCCAATTCCTCGGTTGCCAACAAAGGTTGATGAAAGTTATAAATTACTCAATGCACTCTGTAAATTGTTTATATTGCTGGGAAGAAAATAAACAGAGGTGGAAAAGGTAGAGGAAAATAGAGCTGTGAAGTTCTTGTGAAAGGCAGAAGGAAGGTTGAGACATTATCCCAGAGTAGCTGATGCAAAAGTCAAAACAGACATAACATGTCAAGACAAGTGATTACAACACATATACTATAACTTTTCAGTCCAAAATTGCTCAAACACCATTTTTGCTACATTAAATTTAGTAGGCAATATAATAATATGGTATGATGATAATACAATACAAGCAAGTGTCATGGGAGTTCAGCACAAAGCTAGGATGTGCTTCACTTTAACAACAGAAATCAATACAGCACCGTCAGTGTCATTGTGTTTAGATGGTGGATGTTTCATTCTGGTGCCAATAAATTAAAAGTATGGAATGAAAACATGGAAGATGGATGGGGTAGATCTTGACAGCAGGCATCAACTCTTCTACAGGTTTCCTGACAGAATACCACAGCTGCCTCAAGGCAAACTACAAACATGCAATCTTCACAGCCCACTGGCCACAATATCTGCTGTTCGAGTATGTAAGGCAATATTTTTCCAAATAATTCTTTACTGGATTATATTCAGATTAAAAGTGAATAGTACTGTTTTGAAGCATGAGTTGTTTTAGGAGCATGTTTTAATTATGAGTGTTAGTCTCCATTCATTGCATCACAACAACAGGTATATTATATCTGAACAGCAGAAAAATATACTACTATTTCTTGCTCTTTTTTTTATAAATAAGGCAACTGAAAATTAGAGCACAAAGAAGAGACAGGCAGAGAGAGACAGCAAGATTATGAGTGTTTGAAAAGTATTTTAAAAGACACCTCTGATGTATGTAAATCGATGCCTCCTCACTCCTTTGTGTATCTTAAAGGACAGACAGGCTGTGGCTGCCTCTAGAAAGAACAGCAGGCTTCAATATGAACTCTTACACTGCCCCCTGTTGGAGATACGCAGACATTCAAAATGAAGCACAGCTCTTGAACTGGTTAAGCGCTTATAGAAAATGGCTGGCTGGCTGGATGGACAAGGATTATGATGTAAAAATAAAAAAAAAGGGTGGAAAGATATTCAGAGCACATGTGCTACAGCAAATGTTGCACCTCTACAATACAAATACAATTATTTAGCCCTCTAACATGTCTGTGCACATAGTGTGTCACCTCAAGATCAATGTGTGTGCTTGCCATTTAGAGAATATAATATAAATAGTATTCTCTAAATGGCTGTTGGAAATACAGGACGCTTTCAAATCTGAAACTCCGGGCAAAAACGCAAACCGTAGGCTATCTTGAGAGGTTAGAGAATTTTGATTTTATGTGGTCTATTGTTGCTTACTGCCTGAGCAGAGTGGATAAATCAAACCAATGGCCTGGGAACACTCCTGGTCAGCTGCAGTGGGAGAGAGAGGAGGGGATGGTAGGAGTGAAAGCCCACACATTGGAAAATGAACTGCTGTCTTTCAAACCAAAATCCCACATGATGGGAAAGCAGCGAAGTGGCACTACACTGTGACAGAGCCTTGTTAGTGACTTTAGCTTAAGAACTACCACTGCATTTGGCTCCTTCAGAGAGCTGGGAAAATGAATAAAAATAAAAATCGCGTGGGGGAGCAGAAAGAGAAGTTATAGTCGAGGGGAGAAAGGGGAGAGAGAGAAGAGAGATATGGCCATGGAACACCGGTCCTCTCTAGTTCAAGGAAAGTTCATTGGAACTCTTGCTCGGATTCATGTCATCTGTTTAGCTGTTCATTGGTCCCTGGGGTACATCTCTCCGCCTTTACAGTCTGTTCAACTTGACAAAAGGGCAGGAGGCTTATCAAATCTCCAGCAGCCAGGAACAGGTTCTCGGCCAAGTTACATATTTCAAATGAAATTCACAATATCAATTATGGATCTCTCCCAGTATGGACAAAGCGGTTTCAGTTTCTCACTGGCAAATATAGACATATGATGGTCTGGAGCTTCTGAAGGAAAAACAACCAGTAATTTGGCAGACAGTAATAGTAGTCTAATTACAAACAGTGCCTCTGTCAGTGAGTAAGTGGGCAAGTGGAATGGTATGAAAAATTGCTCCTTCTGTCTTTGTCCAGATGACTGAAAAGCAATGGGAATAAAAAAGGAGAGTCATATGTAATTGCTACAACAAATGCCAAAGTAGCAAATTGCAGTTGTCAAATTGAGACAGTTTTAGACATGGACACAGGGAAATTAGGCAGAGGACAGTTCATAGACAGAACTCTCTTGTGAAAAAGTATCTGCGAGTTGTATGTATCAATTAAGAAGTTTCTTCGTCATTGACAATTCATTGCAAACTGAGCTAATAGTCAAGCAAATGCAATTTGCACATGAAGGACAAACCACTTTTTGAAGAAAGGCATCAGCTTCTAATTAAGTTAATAAAAATTCTGAAGGCTGCTACACAGGTGAACATTTAGTTAAATCTTTGAGCTTTAAAAGAGCACTAAAAAAACACACATTTTGATACGGGAGTTTTCAAGGAAACATGAGGCAAATGAGTGTTAACGAAGTAGATTAGTGTCTGAGCTAAAAGCATATAACCTACAAAAAGTGATTCAAACTAATTAAACCGATCCCATAACGATGTGTAATATAACAATATAACATCAATAATTGATAGCTAGCCAGCCTGTTGTTATTAGGCTCACTCGAGGCCTGCGCACAATCGACCACTGGCGACCGGCGAACAATGCATGCCGGTTAGATTTGTGTCCGACTTGCTCTGACGTCATGGACACGTGGGAAACGATAACCTCACGAGATCGAGGCGGCCGCAAGGCCCAGGGCATGATGGGAAACGCCTGGTGGTCGTCTGATCGAAGAGCTGACTGGCTCTTAGTTTTGACTACCTAATTTTTATTTGTGATTTCAATATTTAACTCTAGACTGTAGCTGTTTCTTGTCAATGGAGGTTTAATCTGTTAAACACATCATATAAGTTTATTTATATGTCTGAACGTGGTCTGCACACTACAGGTAGCCTAAAGATGATCTAACAGGATGCAAACATTTCTGTGACTTCCTGTATATTCTTTGAATGCTTGCTGGAAAATGTTCGACTTGACTGCAGCTTTTTGCCACCGCCTGATCTCGTCCAATTTACTGCGAACAAGCCTCCTGTCATCGATACGTTTTGTTGCTTTGTTGTTCTTTTTTAATGAATTTCTTCACCTTGCGTAAAGCCCTTCAAATTGCTTCTGTGTTTGAAAAATTCCATACAAATTAATGTGCCTTGTCTCGCTTTGTTTGTTGCACTGCTAACAAATTGCACCCATTCCTCAAGCTCTCACCCTTCTCAGTTCTAGCCGTCTTCCTCCACATGCAGCCCCTTCCTCAACAGTGTGCCACCCGTTCAGTGAAAAATAGTCTAGGCTCAGACTCAGAGTCAAGGTTATACTGACTTCAAACGACCAGCTTTAGTCCATTAACGCAGAAACTGAAAGTACCTTGAGTTATGTGTGCTATGCAATAGTATACTGCCTCCCCTGTTGGTATACCTCACCTTTATCCATGATGCGTTAGTACTTTGCAAGGCTTGCCCTACTTTGTCTTCTGAGTGTTTCACCTCAGGAGAGGAAGAAAAAGAAAGGTGGAGAATGCCTTAGCTGTGAGTGTAGATTGTTTTCTAGTCTCTATAGCATATATCACTACACCTCTGTGATACAGTCTCAAAAATATATGTGTGTTGTGAGTGTTACAGAATTGGTATAGTGGATAAGGCAAGTCATAACTCAGTGTAAAAAGCACAAACCCTGAAGCCTGGATTCTTTAAAAAGTTAGCAAAACTTCCAGTTCAGTCCCAAATGCCACAACATTAGACTTCTAAGTCAACTTGTAAAGGTAAGCCATCAGTGGAAATCAGAGGCCACTTGATCATTTGCGTATGTCAACATAACTTTTACATTTTGAGTGAGGATTAAGGCTTTTTATACAAATGCACACGTTGAGGAACAGACTGAGTGCTGGGTTTACTCATACTCTGATTTTCATGTTTTCATGTTCAAAATGAAACAAAAATTCTCTGTGGTGTCATTAAGAACTGGCTTCTGTCAATCACTGCACAGTCGAGCCCACACGCAGACCCACTTTTCAAGCTGTAGTTCATAAAATTAGCAAGAAAAACTAGATTTCACACAAATAGCATAAGCCGGTTATCATTTTCAACTGGGAGTGCCTCGAACTATTTCACTTTTTAAAAAATTAAGACCAGTAAACCAGAGCAATTATAAAACGGTACAAGTCGGAAAAATAGTGATGTAAACCGGTAAAAGAAGGCAGGAAATAAGTCAACCCTCCAATCACACCGGAATAATCCTTTATGGGAATTTCTGGAGTGCAGAGTGCAGGGCAGATTTCCACCTCCTTCATCACTCAAAGAACTGGTGGTTTGCTTCCTGAGGGACGCTTCGACTTCCCGCTACACACAGTTCAAAACTTGTACGACATTACAAGGAAGGATGAAGCTGCTCTGAAGGCAATGCGTGGCCCTATTCCTTGCTAGGTAAATAATATTCAAACAGTATATTGCCTCGTGTTTCCATTTCTTTCTTTTTTTCCACCTGCTGTATCTCAATATCTCATAATGATACCCACATGTATACAACCTGGGGCTGTGTAAAAACTACAAAGACAAACGGGGCCGATATATTATTCCTGTATTGAAAAACTCATAGTGTGACGGTTGAAGACAGATTACATTTCATTTCTATCATGTCTGTAGTGTGGCGCTGCGAAGCCTCGAGTGTCTCAAGACATTCAATAGCATAGCATTCAGCATGCATGGAGATACACTCACGAAATAAACACAGCTCACACATATACCTCCTGGTTGAGTCAAATGAAAAATGAAAGCTGTTCAAATTAGCCTCCCTGTTCGCTTTATTATTCTGCTTAAACCATGCTTCAATGTGATTAAAATAACACCAACTGCAGAAAAGGCTGGGATAATAAACCAAGAGGTTGTGTGCATGTATCATAATGCTTCATTTAGGCACTAATTCAAATTGAAAAACAATATAGGCTCGTAACGGTGACATGATTTGCTCACGCCTGTTTCCAGCAATAGCTTTGCTTAGAGCTGAGAACCTCTTAATTCGAGGAGCTGGGCCACTTTAGATATTACAAACAAAAACAACATTATATTGTTCACAAAACCTTAATACAAAGCAAGCAGACTGAAATGCTTTCTTTTCCCAAGACAACCATTTATCAAATGTTTTTCCGCTAGAAATGATTTCCTATTTCAGAGGAAAGCCAGAGAAAATAGTATCTAATTTGTCCGTCAGTTCTTTTGTCATATTTAGAAAGAAATCAGTTCTTCAGTGTTGAAGTACTTTGTGTTGAGGTAGCTGGAGTTAAAACAAGTAATTTATTATTTATTTTGTTTTGAAACTAGTGATACTTGAATGATATCTCTCTCATCACTGAGAAATTACTGAAAGGTTATCATTTTAAGCTACGATTACGTAATCATACAACCACATTAGTGTAGTGTTTGTTCTCAACCTTGGAAACAGTAGTTTGACAAAATAGTTTTAACTCAACACTGCTTACTAGCTTTTTTGAGTGTTTTGCAGTTGTGCACGACTACCTACTGGGACGGTCCTTCTACAACTGCATTGAGAAAAGTTGGCATGTTACATCTAAACCAGAAAAAGGGTGATATATCCAAATGCCAAAACAGTGTGCATGGGGATGTAATAAGAGCAATATTCTGCATTTAAAGTTCTCAAGCTCTACACTGCTCTCCATGTACATGTCTTCTAAATGGCTCACCAACTGGCGAGGAGGCTCATCGTTTGCCTGGGGCATGTAGCTTTAGCCTCAGTGTTTTATGTCATGTATGGAGCCATCAAGTTCATATTTAAGACCCCTTTCACAAAATACTCTTTTAGTATTTTGGTTGGTAAATATGCCACCATTGGTGAATGTTCAATTGCCTCTCGTTTAGCCAGAAAAGTACATCCTTCTTTTCATCACAGCAGATTCAGCAATTGTTAACCCAACATACAAGCTACATTTTGATAGAGTGGGTTAATAAACACTCACTGTTTATGGAAAATTGATGTTCTTGATCAGTTATGGAAGCATTAGCCACTGTCAGCACAAAACCAGCATCCTTTCAACCACACTAGGCGTGTCTCCTTAGCAAACGTCCCCACTTGCTTACTATTCAGTTTGGGTTGCCTCCATGGCTCTCTTTATTGCACAATTCATGGCGGCCCATAAAGGCCATTACAGAGCAGTTTAAAGTGACAAAGCATGTGATGTGAACAAGAAGCAGGGAGGCCATTATCACTGTCTAGGGCCAAGCTGTGGTGCCAAGTCCAGCTGGTACCCGCAGCCCCCCGACAGTGCCCCCATGGCGACTGAGCATCAGCAGAGTAACACTTGGGTCTCGCAACTGTCCTGGAATACCGCTGAACGTCATCAGGATTTAATGAGGTGACACTGCATTGTATCAAAAGCAAGTGGGGGGTCTACTGCTGTCTTCCACTCTCCCCTCATTAAAACCCTTTTAATGGGCTCTGAGGAGGGCAAACCTCCTCTAACTGGCTTAACGCTTGTTCAGGTTGTCAAGGAAAATTATTTTTGTTTAAGGACAAACTTGCCATTCAGCAATGAAATATTGATTTGAGTAAACTTCAAGGGAGTTGCTGGTTGGAACTAATGCAATGGCACAGTGTCTATGGAGCTGATGGCTTTCAGAGACTCAGAGAAATAAGAAAGAATACAGACTTAACTTTAAATTCAACAAGTTAGGTGATAAGTAATACTGGAGGTGGCTGGAAAGAATGTAGATAATTGCCTATTGACACTCCTTCATCACTACTCTGCACGGATATGTCTGAGTTCAGCGTGTAGTCAAGTTTAAACAAAAAACAAAAGGTTAAAGTGAACACTGACAATCGTTTTGGAGAACGGGTGACATTTACAGGCAGGGCTTTGCTGGCAACCTGATGGCATTTTCTTATAATGACAGCATAGCATGGCTGGTAAACAGATCAGATCAATCAAAGTATATACTAGGTTTAAACCCCCCCCCCAACAGTTGCTTTTCATGTTTGTGTTCATTATGTGCTCTGCTCTTTTCGAGTTCACGCCTCAAAAGCAAGCCTCGAGCCAGTCAAGATGAATATATTCTCCATTCAATGTGACAGCTTATGGAAATCAAACAGGCACAGGAATTAGAGCCCTGGATGTAGAGCGTCCCCCACCCGCCCCCCAAGAACGACTAATTACATCATTAACCACATTAAAACGACTCTGCATTTCAGAAAAGGGCAAACGACTCCTATAGTATAGAATGCAATCTGTTTGCTACTTTGTGTGTCATAGTAACGTGGCAATAGGAGATGGCTCTCTGAAAATTAAAGAGAGGGCCAAATGACACATTAATTAGTACGACAGTAATTGTGTATTTACTCAGTTAATGAGTGCAGATCCTTAAAAGTAGATAATAGACCAATATGTCCTTAAGGTACTGTGATTAACATAAAATGAGCTTCCCTTTTTTTCAGTCAGGCATGGTCACACTCATTATCAAGCCATAAGCATCAGTGGTGATCTAAAACATTGTGTTCAATACTGCAATAAGAGATTAAGAAATGTCCAGTGGTGCTGTGGAATGGAATACTGTACATATGTGAGAAGCTCATTTGCGGAGGACGTATGGGTATAGATAAGTTCAAACACCACCTCAAATATACCCTCAAATATGCACGCATCAGGCCGTGGACCAGTGTTTGATAAGATGTGGTCTCAGGGATCCTAAGAAGATTGAGTTATTCCATAATTATCCATACTGTAGATAGGCAGATTAACAGTGAAGTGAGAACCCAATGTATGGATTCTTATACATTCTGTTATTGGGCTAACTTTTAGTCAATGAAATGAAAGTGAAATGAAAATATTTCCCATTTTTCTGGGGGGGAAAAAAACCCTCAAGGCCACTGGGGGTCCCCGCACACCAGGTTTAAAACCACTGCTTTAAAGGGTAAACTATCGAGATTTTGATGTAAGGTAGCACAAGGGTTGTATGATACACATTGCATTACCTAAATTTGATATGAAATGCATTAGTGTTACAGATGGATGTATGAGCTCTGCCAAAATGGAGTCGACCTCTGGACAACTCTTACAGGTAATGCTGAGAGTGCAAAGACTTTGATGGGATTTATGCTGCCATTACAATTTCTGTCACTCTAAAATAAAGAAGTTCAAGAGGATGACCTCCATGCTGGTGATTCTGGTGACAGTGAAGGACACTTCAACCACTGCTAATCTTGGGAAAAAAAAGGTAATACGTGAATAGTTTTTCCACTGACTGCCAGACTCTGTAGTGGGGACTGACATTCAGACAGCCTTGTCAAAAAGTCTGGAAACAAAGTTTGGGGCTGTGTTTTTGTTTCTTTTTTTTCCCCTCTCTTTTCGAACAAATGCACATTTATCATGTGTTGTGCTCAGTGAAATTGAGAGACAAACCTGAAATCCCTGAATGATTTCCGCATAGAGGCACTTTCTGTGATGTGAAGGAAAGCTATAACTCTTCAAAACAGCAGTTATCCCCGGCAATCTATAAACATACATCATCCGGTAACAACACATTCATCACAGAATGGCAAGAAAAGAGCTGAGGAAGGGAAGGTTTGCGTAATACCTCTGATTAAATCTCAGGAAAGCAGCACAAAAGTTACATTCTCAAGCAAAATCATTTGTTCTTGGCAAATTAGTGTGGGCAGGTGCTATTATTCTCGCATGAACTCTTTGGCTTTGGGAAAGAAATTCATCTTTTCAGAAATAGGAGAAAGCAAATCACTGTGAAGTTATTCAATCACTACCTAGTGATTCAAGTAAAATTACCTTTTTGCTTTGTATGCAACTACTGAGCTTCAGTGTAGATGGCATTTAGAACAATGATAGCAACTGTAAAAAAAAAAGAAGTCGTCCTGGTTCACTGCACCCAGGGACTGAAGAAATAAGAAACTTAACAGGACTCACTGTAACTGCACAATTTCACTTTAAAGCTTCATTTACTCCTTAGATGAATAACCTATCACTCCCCTTGCAAGGGCAAAATGCCACTGCCCAAGACCCTTCCTTTAAACGTGTCAAACTTCCACCAACAACACCTCAACGTGTTTAACTGACCCTTCCTTGCAAAACCGCTACTGGATGCTGCTGCAATATGAATAAATAAGCAAACATACGCTCATCTTGTGCCCCCTCACACAGCGTACAGTTCTGAACTCAATTTCACACTCCACTGCCTTCTCAGACAATTTAGACAAGCTGATGCCAACAGCAGAAAGTGAAGAGACAATGCATTTATTTATCGACTTTTTGGCAGAAGGGAGGATTTGTCAGACTGTGTGTGTGTGTGTGTGTGTCAGAGCAGCAAGCGTGTGTCTGTGTATGTGTGCATGTGCCCATGCACCTATATATGACAGAGACACATTGGAGGGAAGCAAGAGAAATGCGATTCAGCCCCGAAGAGACACAGAAAGAGAGGAAGAGCGAGACAACAGGCATATCCAGGGGAATTGTTTTCTTAGTCACTCATCTGGTGTTTGTCCCAGCGCTCCCGCAATGTGTCTGAGGAGGACATGAAACGCTCCACGTCCACAGAGAGACAAACTCCACCATGAGAATGCTGACAAATAAAAATGACTCCAATGGAGTATAAATACAAGTAGGCCAGTTGTCACAACAACTCAACGCAAATATTGTACAAAAATGTATGTTGCTGGTATGTTTTATGCAGTATATACCCTATAGTCAGTATATTAGCCCAGCTGTCTATACACTGCACGGTTGCACTTTACTTTTCTTTACATAGACTGGCTGGAGCCCTACCAAGGCTGAGTCCTTGCTGCAGCAGACATGGGTTCGGGTCTGACCTGTGCCCCTTTGCTGTATGTCCTTCCCCCTCTCCTGTCTATCTTCAGCTGTCCTATCCAATGAAGGCAAAAAAAAACAAAAAAAAAACACTGAGACAATCTAAAAAAAGAAATGAATGGAGGAATAAATGAATAAATCTTTTGTAACATCATGTGGACTTTATCAGAGGGGTACGCCACCAATTTCCAACATACATTAGTCGTTAGCAGTACCTGTAAACAGTTCATTCCAGTTGTATTATGGGTGATGCAGGATCCAGTGTTTCTTTTAAATTATTTGACTTACTAGGGACTAAAAGTCTTAGGATTTGGTGGCTGCTTTAATTCTTCCTTTTTCCTTAAATCTGTCACATGTCCTCCAACTTAAACTTAAATTGCTGGGGTTTCCCATTTAAACCATGAAGAAAAATTCCACCATGGAATAAAATTTGTATTACAACAGAAAAAGTTCTGTTTAAAAGTCATGAGACCATTACTCGACTGAATTTTTTCTTTTTTTTGCCTCACCCTGTCAGTCTCTTGATGTGCAGGGTTTAGAAAAAGCATCCCAGGCTCCTCTTAAAACAGATTTTAAAGTCCTTATTTCGTATCAGTAGCACACACTTTGCAAAGTGACGTCAAGGACAAAACATTTAAGCTGGAGGGGGGGGGAGATGGAGTGCCTTGCCAAAGAAGAAATTCTGCCTGGAAATTATTCAAAGCACCGCCGTGTGTAAAATATCTAAGCGTTCCCCAAGTAGAACTGGGGGTTCAGGTTCAGTGAGCAGTTCCTTATCACAAAGACTTTGGCTAATTGACTCAGACGTATCAAATAAACTTTCTACAAAATTCACAAGTAAGCAGGTATGACATTCTAATGGGCTTCTTCATTAAGTCTTTCGGCAGGGGGTAATGTGTTTGAAATTAATGTGACATTTTCGACTCCAAAGAGTTTCAGTCTTCAGTTATTTCTCTGCGCCTTATACTCGCGGTGGATGTAATTTATGCACAGTTGTGATCTAATACAAAGCTGTGTTTACTAAGCTGCTGGAATCCGACATCTAACACTGAACGACATGCACATGTGCGCGCATCTCACCGCTGGGAAAAGAGCAACAGAGTGCCGGTGGGGTTTAAACAGGTATCTGATTTGAGCAGAGGTTTCTCACTGCAAGAGGAGTCACCGGGTCAAATAGCCTTCCAGGCTGTGTCTGCTGCTTCCAAAGACCACTGTGTGGGTACCTGTGCATAGGTATTTTTAATTTGTATGAGGATTTTTAACTACTTTCTACAAAGTACGCTGCAATTGCAATGAATACACTTTCTTCGGTGTGTCAGTCTGGATTTAAAAAGGGTCACAGAAGCAGAAGCCCTCACACTTAAAATATTGCACTGTATTTTTGAATAGGTGAAGCTCCAAAGGCTTGTATATAGGGCACTGCAAGGTTCTAAAAGAGCACTATTCACAAATCAGTGAACAGTAAAAACTGTCAAAAAATATATAAATATCTGAGGTTTGACCATTAGAACAGAGTCTCTTGTGCTCTTTATGCTTGAAGAGTTACTTTTACTGTCTGTCAACGTGCTATACATGAGATTACAAAAAATATGAATATAGAACATACTGTGGAACGGTAACTAAGGAAACGGTTTTAAAAAAAAATGCCAGCAAAAGAAGATGAACATCATCTCCTTTCTCGGCAATATGAAGGGTTAGTCTTCCCCAGTTGAGTTTTATCCAACACTCGGCGCTATTATCATCATTTCCCACTAAGCAGAAGCTCCCCAGATACTCCCCAGAGAGCGGCATTGAGCTGTACTAGCGCCTTTGCCATGTTACCATGGAAACATTCCCATGGCATAGCCCATTACAGAAACAGACACTTACACATCATTTTGGGAAAGCTTACGGGAGGAAGATTTCAACCCCCAGTGTGAAAACACTGCAATTGTCTTTAACTTAAAACCTGAATCTTGCATTAGCTGGGTAAGGATATGTGGGGCACTGCGTTGGGTATTCTGTGCAACATCTGAAGCTGTCCAGGTAGTTTTTATTACTGGAGGAAGCAAAATGCTGCTGGCCAGAAAACTCACTCAGAAAATTCAATAGGCATCCCCCAAAATGTTAAAAACAAATTACACAGAACTCTTCTTTTAATACAGAATAAGAATGTATCATCTAATAAAATGTACCACTATAATTATCCCTAAACTGCTGACTCATTTCATTAAGCGTAAATTGAAAATAACAAACAACCCCCCAGCAGCCCCTCGCCTCAGCATCTGTGTCCTCCATCACCTAAATGAGGACCTTGATGAGGTTAAGTACAACAGTAGCCCCTGCCCAATTGTTTCACATATTCAGCTGTGGGGAGCCATTATTCTGGAGGCCTGCTTGGTTTTGATTAAGTCACGTTTTATTACGCCGTCTCTGCACCCGTGTAATGAGTCTGGCGTAAGGATGATAAAGCTTTGATAAAACATCCAGCTATCTAAAAATAAATAAAAAAGGCTTTGGCGAATGTTGAGTCTAACTCTCAGTGGCAGGATGTTGTTTGTTTACCTCGGGGGAGAACAGAGAAAACAGAGATAGGGTGGGCAGCTCTCTGGCCCCAACTGCAAATACCAAACCTACTTCGATCAGACGTCTACTACATCACGGCTTGCGTGTCTTAAGCCACAGTCATCGCTCACATCCAGAACACTGATTGCTCTATTATGACATATCATTACTTCTGTGACTAATGGGTCACCTAGGAATAGGTTGAGGTGAGGTTATCAATATTGAGGAGCACTATAATAGGTGGACCTTTGCCGTGAATACAGGATGACTCATGATGGATCTTTTGGTTTTACGATGTTGATTTTTGAAGTGACTCATCACATCCATATGACCTTTAATTGCGCAAAGTGATAGTCAATTCATCTTTGCAGGAAAAATGGAATAAAAGCTCAATTGTGAAGTCTTGAGGGGGCTGCATTGCCCGCTACTGATTAGTTTGGGTTGGACCAGATTAAACTGGAATGGCAAGGGAATGTTGATTAATGTTAGAGTCACTTCAAACTCACCTTGATTAATTCCACAGAAATCGTTATCGGTGCTGAACTACTTTAGTCCCTGACAAACAAATAGTTCATTTCCTAAGCTCATAACAACACGCACAGCACATATTCATTTGCGAATGACATTTCTGCTCATCAACATGGCACCGAATGGTTGCGTTCTCATTTGTAATAAATACATATGCCAACATCGTTCTCCACTGAGTTATTTGCATAGGGCATCGACAAATGAATGACAATGCCAGACTTTGTGCAAACTTACCGCTTCGGGCAGGCTCTGCAGGTCCTGAGGAGTTGGAGCTGGTCCAGAAGCTTTAGGCACTTGGACATGAAGATAAACAGCCACCTCTTCTCCTCCCAGCATGCCGACTCCATTCACCAGCAGACCCAGTAACACCTGTTCCTGCTGAGGTACGTATCAGGAATGACATTTTAACATCTGTCCCCAAATCCCTCATTGAATCTGTGCTCACTTTTAACATTACAGACATGATGACCTCACTTTCAAAGGCAAAACTTGAGAGGTTCATTAATTAAGCAAGCAAAATAGCAATCATTATCCAAATGATAAAAGTCCAGTCACAACGAAGGGCACACTGATTACACAGGAACTAAATATGCCCCCCTCGCAAGTCCTGCCATTCACTTCAATGTAGGAGAGGAGCCATGTAATGGACCTTTTTGAGGGAAATTTGGATAGTTTACTCACTGTCATTTAAACTATCCTAACCCTTTTTACTCTAACTAGTTCACCCCACAAGTGCGTCCACTGTTAACCTTCCATACCGCTGCTCCTATAAAGGAATACTGTCCCCCACATTAATGTATTTTCAAGGCTGCAGAGTTAAGATAAATTGCAACCAAACTAACCAAAAACACAATAATGGAGCTTATGAGGTATTTTTTTAAAGATGAAAAATATTAACATTTACACGAGAGAAATGTTGAAAGTAAAAAACAGTACAAATATAGAAAATTACTTTATGCTGTTTACAAAACTGAAAATTATCTTTTAAATATGGATGATGTGACTAATGTGACGATTCACAAATGGCAGTTACGTGGAGAAAGTCTGGGAGAGAAGGAAAAAAGGATACATTTTAGGCTTTTAGCATTTATTTTCTTTTGTATGGTACTCTGTAGAATCTATTCTAAATTTTGCACACAAATATCTTTATGTAAAGATATGTAGAAGTGCATACATTATAACAAATGCTTTTCTTTTGGTCTTGTATGCGTGTTACACAATATGTCTTTTTATTTGTTTGATATATAGTGATGTTGTGTAATGACAGAAGCAGAATCAATTTATCCCAGTTTGGACATTTGTCCACATACGCTTCTGTTAAGGTTAGCGTTCATATAAAAATCAGAGCACTCTTAAAATTACATTTTGTTCCCACACTGCAAATGTATTGCTATTCTTTATACTGTGGTTTGTTAATGATGTACATATCAGAGATGTGATATAATGAACAACTTGACCATGCCGTCACAATAAAGGCATTTTAATTGTTTAAAAGACAGTCCCTTGAAGTTTTGTTGTCATGTGTCCATTCGTATCCTATCCTAAAGCACCTTAAACACATACAAAATGAGTTCAGGAAGCCGCCCTGCCCAGACCTTTTTTATGTGATACCATTTGTTCTGTGAAACACTATTTTCACAACCTAACTCCCCAAATAATAAGGTTAATCACAGGCAAAGCTTACACTTCCATACTGAGAACCAAATCAAACCAACCAATCAAAAATGGGCTCTCCCATGGATCCATTTTTCTTCTCAACTTGGCTGAATTTCTCTCACTGATGAGGAACTTCGTAGGGGGGGCCATTCAATGAATTAGCATCAGCTAACCAATAGACAACACAATAGACCAGCCATATTTGGTGGCTGAACTCTTTTAGAGCTGACAACAACTGATTGTAATATATATCGGAAACCATAAGACAACTACCTTTAATAACAAGATGATGTCGAGTACATCTTTGTAAATGCCTTCCTCTGATCTGGTTCAAAATAATAAAAAAAACAAATCACTGAGAGCAAACGTTTGAAATTCCATTGCGACCAATACAACAATTTCATCGGATTGTTTTCTCATAAAAATGCCATTTCACTTGCTAAAGTACTGTTTCTGTAGAACCCCTCACAATCAGAACAAGGCATAAGCAATAAGTTTGGGGAAGCCTAAAGCAGACCGTCTGCTTAATTGGCTGTCAAGTAGTCCAACTGAAATAGCACTACACTCATACGATGTGATGAAGAAGAGTATGTGTCGGGACTTGAAGTGGCGGTGTGGGGGTTAGCTTTTGTGTGGCTCAGTTTATTGGTCGTATGACTCATGCCTGTTGTATAATAGCTTGAGTGACTTAGACAACAACTTCATATGTCTGACTTATCTTCCATAACTTTAGAACTTACAGGAATTTGAAGGTTGCCGAGTTCTACCAAGAATCATAAAAGTTATCAGCCATCAATCAAAAGTGATAAATGACACTTCACCTAGTTGTTTTTGTGAACCATAAAAATATGGTATGACTGAGGCTGGTGTCAAAATCTGTGTTCAAAACCGTTTTTGCCGTGCTTAGAAGCAAAAGAAAAAGAGTTCATATTAATTTTGACTCGTGTATCTGAACTACAGCTTTACCTCGGAGAACTGCATGCTGCACTGTAGTTAAAACACACGACAGGGCCATTAAACTAAGGCAAGGAATGTAAAGCTCTGATGGAAAGACAGACAAAAACTCATCGAGCAATATAATCCTCTCTTGACATTCCTTTTGACAATTACTTATGTAATACAATTGCTTGCCAGCTGATGGTGGGAAGCAATTTGACAGTTTTATCACAACTTTGACAAAAGTAATTTACTCGGCTCAGTCCTTTCTGTGCTTCTGTGGGAAATGAATCATCCAAATAAAAATAAATAAAGGGCACCCCACCAGGATTTGACAGTTCAATGTCTTCCAACCGCAGCCCAAATGGTGTAGTCTTCACCTAGGATCATAAAAGTGAGAGTTACCCGTGCTGTGTGTTGTGATCCATCATCTGTCTGGGGGACACTTTGGTGGTCCATTGCTGTATATAGGACATCTGGGACTATAACCATGCAGCTGTTTAAAGCTTAGCTTCACAGAAAGTGTGATTAGTTTAGAGAAACTGGATTTAGAATGGCTTTAGAGTTTATTTTTCACATTTCTAGGTCTTTAAAAAACCCATGTATTGAGTGCTGCAATAAGTTAGGATTTGTGTGTGTGTGTGTGTGTGTGTGTGTGGTGTTGCACTACAGTTTGAGGTTTGTTCATAATTTAATTAGTTGTTCTTACAGTATGTATTTTGATAAATTCACCCCAATGGGATTTATCTTACAAAAGTAACTCACAGAAGATGTGATAATGCAGAAAAGTTTAAAGTTGTACATGTTTGCAAAAAATGTTGTGTAGTTCTGTTTGGATATTTTGTAATTGCCTTGCATGGCATATGAGTCAAATTGAAGTCACTCTTATGGTAGAATCAGTGCACATTTGTGAAATTAAAAAACATATAACCAAACTAGAAGCAATATATCAATCATCAAATGTAATTTTATTTGACATGAGCATGAGTTATTATGCTCAAATTAGCTTCAGACTATTTTGTGTAAAGAAATATAAACCGATGCTCACATAATTATCTTGGGTGCTATCATCCTTAATTCTCAAAGGAGAGCTAAATCTTTGCATACTATAATAGATTAGGGTTGCAGTCTGCATACTCATTTCAGTGGGAATCAGTCATGTTTACTGATCAAAGATTAACCATAGCTCACATGAACATTTAAAAGCCACACAATATTGCGGATTTACACAAAGCCTACTCTATTAGCTGTAAAATATATTCATTTCAGGCCATCCACCACAATATTTCTGTGAGAAAGCATCGATACCCCTAGGATTGAGCTTGTTGATCGTGTTGCAGTTGCTGTCGCGGTGGGAGTTGGCTTTGATGTAATATTGTGATATTTCATTTGATTATGCTGATTTGATTGTGCGAGGTCATCCATCCTGCCTGATGTCTCCGATATCCTTCAAAAGCATTTTTGCTTTATTGGCTTGCTGGTCTACACACTAGAATTTCAATGGCAGTTTGATGGTATTAATGCACCATTTAAATGCAGACCCCGAAGTTGAGGGGGCGAAAAACCCACACGGAGAGAGCATGCATGGAATCTGAAAGTCAGATGTCAGAGGAGTCAGTGGAGGGGAGGAATTTTCTCAAAATGCAGATACTACACTGGAGTGGAATATCAAATGTTCAAATCTCTTTCAGGGATTCTGTAGTGTGACTAAAAAAAGGGAGCTCTTCTCTTTTGAATAGCACCAAACTTACAATCACCCACTTCAAATTTCTCAAAAAGGGTTCAGCCAAGCTTATGCCTCTTTGAGAAAAAAGCCAAGCATTTATGCACGCAAATGAAGTGAATAGAGAACAGATGCGCAGCACACCTGAGACGGAACTACAACAATTGTTACTCTTTCCCATTCAAGGTAACAGAAGGATCCATTTTTCCAAAATAACTACAGTGAGCCACTATTCAAATTATATACCTCTAGAATAGAAAATATAGAAGAATCAAGGCCAGAAATGAAGACAGATTCAATGACAAGTTATGTTATCTAGCCACCATCTCTCAAGTAATCTCACTACTAAATATAATTATGATATGCTCACATCTTCTACAGTCTTTAAAATGGCAGTCTGGCAGTTTATTGCCCAAGACAACAATATATTAGCACTATTATAGAAATAGAAATGTAATCAAAACAAACTACATTTAACATTAAACACCTCTTCTCCTGCTTTGTTAAAAAAAAATTCTGTCTGAAACTTGAAGTAAATGAAATGTGTCTGCTGAGTCATTGCTTGGGGAAATCAATTCATTTAGTCATACAGAGGTGCTAAGTTATTTATTGCCTGTCAGCATGAGCTGTTAGTTCAATTTAATTCCTAGCTGCAGAAAGAACCGAGACGCTACATAGGACATTTGAAGAGAATCATTTTATTTATGCATACAGGTACTTTTAAAAAAATGAAATTTTTCAATATCTTTTTTTAAATCCCACAATGTTTTCTGTAGTACCACAGTAACATCTAGCATTTTATATTGGACTGACAGGTTATATATTTCACAAAGAAGCTTCTACTTTTACCATTTCCAGTGGCTACAAAGCAGAAAATAAAGAGAAATGCACACCAAATCTACATTGCTATTGTAAAACCAAATAAGTTAATAGAAACTGATTACATCAAAACTTTTAAGTAAATCAAACAAAACCATCAATTTTGTAAATTAAAAAAAAAAACTCTTTTAATTGACACTGAATTCTTTTTGTAATTTTAATATATTATGTATTTCTGTACTGTGAAAACAAAATACCTAGCCACACGTACTCAATCAGGAATGCTTGTGTAACTTACAAAAAGTTAGCGTCACTTAAAATCACTAGTAACACCTGCTTAATCAAGAATGTTTTCGACTTAAAAAATTGAGTTTGTGTTACTTAAAATCTTTAAAGTAATCCGTTTCAAAACATTTGAGTAAAAATAACATTTACTTCCAGGGAGATGGTTTTAAAAAGTCTTGTTCAGTCTAAACCCCCCCAAAAATTCAGTTTAATAAGGTGCAAAACCAAAGAAAAGCATGAAATATCCATTTAGAGAGGCTAAAAAAAATTTATTTATTATTATTAAATTACTTTAATCAATTATCATCTGCTAATCAATTAGTTGTTGCAGGTCTGGGATACGACAGTTAGCATGTTACTACAGCTAGGATGTAATTCAAAACCTTAATGTTTTGCATGTAAATGCTATGATCGAAGTATTTCAGTGTCAAGAACACAACGTTATCAGCCTAGAAGTACAGCTAAGCTAATCAACATTCCAGAACAGTTAGCAGGTAACTCCAAACATGTTTGCATGCACATGCTAATATGTAGCTTGCAGTACAGCTGAGGCTGAAAGGAACTGGGCTATCCATTTTCCATGTTAAACTGGTGCCAAGAACTAAAGTGTTAGGACAAGTGGAAATTGTTGGTGTTTGTAACAGCGCTATATGAAAAAGAGGCTCACATTTTTCATACTGTGGAGGACCATGGATGTCTGTAATGACATTTTAATGTAAATATATTCAGTAATTGATGAAATATTTCATTCTGGACCAAAGTGTTGCACCAACAGACAAAAACTGAGAACGCCATCGCCAGAGCCATGTTGTTCAGAGTTGCTAAAAAGTCATGCCATGCAAGTGTGCACCCGTAATTGTTTGTGCTTTTGCTTTCTGCATCTGTTTTTGTATTTGAAGCAAGTCACAACTGGAGCGTATTCCTACAAAACACTTTAAAGGACCAGTGTGTAGGATTAATGGCATCTAGCTGTGTAGTTCAGATTATAACCCAAGCAAGTAGGAGAAACTACGCTGGCGACGAAACTCTCAAAAAGCATTAAAGACCCTATCTAGAGCCAGTGTTTGGTTTGTCCGTTTTGGGCTAGTCTACAAGCATGGCGGTTCAACATGGCGGTCTCCGTAGAAGAGGACCTGGTCCCCCTGTATATAAAAAGGGCTCATTCTATGAATATTATATTACATTTCTGCCAATAGAACCTCCTAAATGTTACACACTGGACCTTTAAGGAGCAACAAAGTGAACTTGCAGTACAATAAATGCACAACCCCTTCTTTCGTTTAAACTAAGTCTTTCCACTGAACATTTTAGGGAGTCCATCAAGAAGTCTTGACCTTGCAGACTTTGAAACTGATGAAGATGTCCTACAGGGAGAGAAAGGGATTGCAGAACACTGACATTTCTAGTCGCCCATTAAGTATCTATCACAGCACCTAACCGTATCAATTTTTAACATTTAGTAGATGAGTAAAGTACCTGGTGTGAATTTTAATTTTAAAAAATACAATAGTGAGGGAAGTTTTTAGAGATCGTTACATACAAAAAGTTAAACATAAAGTTGAGAGGCTAAACCAGCCTAAAGTAATTTTTGAGGACAATAGTGTAATGAACATCGCTAACCAGAGGCTTGGTCACAAAGCTGAGAAAAATGACAGGTGCGGCTATTAAACACACAAACCGGTGGGCACAAGAATGTTTGGCACAACCTCGCTTTTGACTTCCATAATAGCACCATTCATGGAGGCATCATACCTCAGTATCTTAACATGTTTGATAAATGCTCTTTTGAAATCAAAAAGTACTCCCTCAACAAAACAGTGTCATCTCACCTCCATCAATACATTTTACAGCCTACTCATTCGGAGGTCTGCTTAAAAAGCCATTTATCTGCTCACACTAAATCATAATTGGCATTCTAATAGCAGTAAAATGACACCGATAAATACTCACCAATCATAGTCAGCACGAGCACTTTAGAATCGTTGTATCCCTTTTTACTAAAGTGGACGTTTTCCTCTTCAAATCATCAATGAGTACAAAGATACCTGCACATAAATGCATAGAGAATGAATTTAACCCTCCCCACCCTCATTCCTCCCATGAAATAACCCTTTTAAATGCAAATACCCAGGAGGCTACTGGCTTCTTATCGTACATTTCATTGTCTCCTTCGGGGTGGTGGGGTAGAGAGCTGTTTTGCTCAGCATCTGCATGTAATTGCACACACACCGCAACCTTACAGTTTATACAAGAACAAAGCAGCTTCAGAATAAATTATAGCAAGAACACTAGAATATAAGGCGAAAGGATGCCATTAATTCTAGCTGCTACATTGAGGTACAAAAAGCAAAAAAAAAAAAAAGACTTTAAAGTTACTCTGGTGGATTAAGCTGACAGGTTCTTTTAACGTGATGTATAGGTCAGGACAGTGGGTCTAATTATCTTAGACTTATTTCATTCTTGGGGTTTCTCTGTAATCTCATGGGAACTTTTTTTGTTCTCTTTGACGATCAGATATCCATTTAACCTGGTGTTTAGAGATGACAGTACATGGAATTACATATTTCAGCCTGACAAGTCAGACAGGTGTTCAGTGAAGAAATATCTCAGGTGTGTCTACTGTAAAACACAGTACAAAACTGCTGCCACCTACTTTGCCTGGCAAATTCCAGCCTACATATAAACCATATCTTTCTGATATTCTCAAATCCTCAAATTGACTCAAGGAGAACTTGCATCACCATTTTTTTTTTTTTACCATAACCGCATTACTAAATAACATTATTACTAAAAAAACTGACTTTCATGCTGCCTTCTGACTGCAATGTGAGCAAATAAATCATCCCTCTCTCCTCTGCAGAGATCAGACACATCACCATGGCTGTGTTGGGCAGGTTAACACTGCCATCTAGTGACCAGAGAGAACATTACATTTCAAAAGACCATTACGTTAATCCCCCCCAGAAAACATTCATTCAGTAGGTGTAGGACAGGTTTTATATGTTGGATTTTACATTAAATAATTGGTAAAATCACTCCAATATGGAGTAATAAGAACATGGTTTGAATGGTACAAGAACAATAAACTAGGGGTTAAAAGTAGCTGAATTATTTAGTATAAACCATTAAACCATAACAAGAAAAACAAATAAAACGTATTAAACATTTTTTGTTACACTGGGCTTTTTCCCATCACTAGCTTTCATCAGGGCCTTGATGGCTCTCGCCCTCATTTCCAACTCCAGAAGCTCCAGCTGCTGAATAGACGGCTGACACGTTCCAGGCACGCGACTCGAAACAGGTCCGTCCTGAACAGGTGAACTGACATCCGTCGTCAGCGGAGGGACGCTCTCTACCTCTTTAGCCGCCTCTTTGCTCGAGGTGTCCGAAAACGCTAAGATTTCGCTGACGCTTTTGTCTATGTCGCTTTGGATGTCTTTCTTTGCTTCCGGTGGTTGAGAGGCCGTGGGAGGTTCAGGATTTACTGTGTCGGGGTTTACAGGTGGGTCGGTGCCTTCCCTGCTGCTGTCTGCTACCTTCACCGAGCCCTCCACGGCTTTAACAGTCTGCTCCTCTTTGGGTCCCTCTATGTCACTATCATAAGTGTCCGCGTTTATGCTCAGGACGTCACTCTCCTCGCCTGAACCACCACCCTCTGCAAAGAAAATGATATTACATTTTAGACGTAAAATGGTCCTTTTATTAGAGATTTTATATGTCTTGAAATCTTTGACTGAGGATGTTCTCTGGGCTCATTAATTATTAATCACCTTGCTTAGGGTCCTCAGTTTTTGCAGTTTCTTTGTGACAAGATGTAGAATCAACATTATTTTCTTGCCTTGATGGGGAAAATGGAATAAAAACACATAAAAGTATGAGAAAAGCATGATAACACACTCTACCTTTATACTGAAACTGTACCCTGAATACTCTGTCAAACTGTTCACTCACTGGCTTTCCAAGGTCTCTTCTGTGTGTTCATCACCATTTCCAGATGTCAGTTCTTCCCCTAGACACAAAGCAGCTTTAAGCAAAAGAAAATGCTTTGTTTGCAATACTAGATTGTTTTAAGTCCAGAAAGCACATAGCTGCAAAAAAAAAAAAAAAAAAGTCTTTAAGTCTTACCTGCTAAGATGTGAGTGAGATTTTTCTCAGAGATCGGCTCCAGTTGCTCCCAGCACAGCTTTTTGATTTCCTCTAAACTGCAGTCCTGTGGATGATAATGTGTTTAAATAGTATCTTTGACGATGGGTTGCTTTAAAAGCCACCCAAGCAAACAGCAGAAGCCTATGGCCTTATCTGTATGAGACATGTTATCACTTTTTAAATTCAGAATTACCATACACTTTCTAGAGTTGGCCACAAAAGGAGGTTTGTTTTTAACTTTACTTTTCAATTTTACTATACAGCTCCATAGCTAATGTATAGCTATAGATAAGAACCCTACACACCGTATTCAAAATAACAGGGACTGCAGCAATTTTCTATCTAAACAAAAGTAATTTTTGAAGTTATCTGTAAAAGTAAAACATGGTTAATGTGACTTTCAATCAGTTGCAATGAAATAAGAAAACATAACTTAATTATGTGCACCATAATACAATACATGCCTACAAAAAGATGGAACAAACCTTTTCATGCAATGATCACTATTGCTCAAGGGGTTGTTGCTTTTTTTCAGCCAAAGCTGGTGCTGTTGGAATATAGCCAACAGCACAAAATATGGCCATTTATGTTGGAAGACAACACTTGGCAATGCACAAAATGTACGCAAGCGTAAAAATCATAAAGTAATGCCAGCAAAAATACAGCATGATGGCAAATTAGGCGAAGGTGAAATGAGGCTGATAAATGCCCTTTGATCAACAATTACAAAGTTTCATATGAAAAACATATGGGTCTGAAGTGTGCAAACATTTCAAACACTGAGATCAAAACTTTGATTTAAAACTGATATTTACATTGAGCCTGATGTATCGCAGGCATACGAAGATTGCTTTTATTGTTTCTAATTAAATAACAGGGATTGTATATGATCATCCAGCTACCTTGAGTTCATCCGGCAGCATTTTTTGTAACTTCTTGTCCCCCAGCACGTGGAAACACTGCTCCAGCATCTCCCGCTTGTCAGTGACATAAGCAGTGATGGGCTGGAAAGGCAGGCTGAGGTCAAGTCCCCCGTCCTCAATGTCACTGCCAATCCTGTCCAGCTCAGCGTCAGCGAGTTCTTCCTTGGAGTCCTGCTTTAGGAAACCAATATGTTACCGAGACACAGTGGCTGGAGGCCTTGAAAAAGTCTGCAAGTGTGACTAAAATGAAGCAATGAAAAGCTTTTCATTGAACACTGTTAGGCCAC
This sequence comes from Dicentrarchus labrax, assembly GCF_905237075.1. NCBI lineage: Eukaryota > Metazoa > Chordata > Actinopteri > Moronidae > Dicentrarchus > Dicentrarchus labrax. The sequence continues at coordinate 10,760,161 of NW_026136717.1, read as the reverse complement.
TGTTGGCACTCTATTTGAAAAGTGTCCTGAGATAACTTCTGTTATGAATTGGCGCTATACAAATAAAATTGAAATGAATTGAAACCTATTGGAATCACTTTTGTTAAGAAACAAATGTTTTTAGTGCACTTCAGATAGCCACAGCCGGTTTAACTTTCTTTGTGGGGGATACAATAACCAAGCTGAGTTGGATTATGGAATGACTGAAAAAGATGCAAGTTGCCCTTTGTGACAATTCAAAATAAATCAGGAAATCCATATAGGACTGCATGTTAGCGAGCTAAACAGATCTTTCAAGTCACTCAAGTGAGGATACTCATGATTATCTCAATAATGAAAATTCACCACAATAAACTTATTTGAGTGTTATTTATCGCTATGATAATATTGTATATTGTCACATTTTTGTTTCAAGTTTAAATTTGTGTGCTACTTTTACAAGGAACGCGACAGTAAGTCCACCAATACATAGACTTGTGCTCTGTGTCAAAACTATTTTACATCTTTGCATTCATTATATGGTGAAAGAGGTTTCCCCATGTTCAAAAAGACATTAAGTAATCCTAAGAACTTTTAAATTGTGATCCATTACACAGGTTTGGGTTATCAAATGCCTTAAATTGCAAAACACAGTATATGCACGACAGCTACAACCTACACTGTTGACAATCTTTTAGGTATATCGAGCTATAATGACTACAATAAGACAACCCAATCCTTTATGAATGTTACAAGGTTTAGTTTTTGTGGAGATCATTTTAGAGAACTCTTGATTCACCCACATATTTGTTTTGTTTGTTTTATATTTCACTTACTCAAATACTATGCATGGGGTAAAAGCCATAACTATTTCATTTTCAGTGAAATGTAAAGCTTTGTAGTACAACAAATCACTGTCATTTACTGTTGCCATTAATGCACACTATTGAAAATGTATACAGCGAACTTGATTTAAAAGATAACTGAGCCAAAGTCTAACTTTAGACATAACAACCTAGATTACTTCATATGCTCCATGTTGGACATTTCTAGGATCTCTCTGACAACAGACTGCCAACCATACCCTCACTCCCTGTCTATAACGACCCACAACCCTTGGCTAACAGAACACCAAGCCAGCTCGCAGTGTGTTTTATGTACTGGCAGCATCAAGAGTCAAGTTTAAGAGTAGGAAAATCATCGTTGTTATGTTAAAATACAATGGCTACCTGCCTATTGTCGCAGTATAGAGCAACAAGCAGACACATACACACTTGCATTAGGACTTTTATTAACCTACGTTGTTCCATCACCGCTTGACCAAAGTCACACCTACGACTGAATCTTTACTGGGGGTTTGGGAAACTGCTGACCTCCGTACACTGTGTGTCTGTGGACTCTGAGTACAGCTAACGTTACAGCAGCGCACATACGCTGGAGCATAAACAAAACACAGCATTAGCTTCACAGCAGCTAGCACAGCTCACCTCCATGCTGGACTCCGTACTTTTGCGTTTATTGCTCTCGTGTCGCTCTTCACACTGGGAGTGTTTCCTTTTCTTTTCCGCGCTGCTGCATTTCTTTTTGAGCATTTTCGCGGAGGAATACACCTACACCTGTCCCTGTCCCTGTCCAGAAAGCTGTTTACTCGTGAGCTCACTAGCTAAAGTTGAATGTCGCGGGGAAAATAGGTCGTTAGCAAGCGACGACTTCTTCTTCTTCTTCTTCTTCTTCTTCTTCTTTTTTGGTGTCGGGGGATAAACCAGCCTAACTTATTTTGTTAGCGCCACCTACCGGGCTGGGGCGTCGCTGCTCGCCTGTCGCCTCTCAATCCAGCAAGATAGAAGTTCACAGCAACTTCAGTCGTGTTAATTAATGGCATTAAGTAACACTCTGTTTCCTTATTTACCCCGCAGGTTTATTAGTGTCTCACTTAGTCTCAACTGTATAAGAATTGTTTTAAAATGTGGTAAAGGTTGCATTTAAAAATGAACATTGCAGACCATAACAATATGTAAATAACTGGTGAGTGTAGCCTCCAAGTCTCCACATAAAAACAGGCTTCTTCTAACATCAGCCACAAAGAGCTATATCATGTTCTGTGAATCTTATAGCTGCACAAGCGTCTGAATTTTGACTGAACCTTTCTCTCGCAGTGAGAGGTGCCGTTCCTGCGACCTCTCAAGCTGCTGATGGAAGTGCAAATACATTCAAACTGTATCCCCATCATCATTTTACACTTCAAAGCATGCTCGGATTACTAGTGACAGTCAATCACAAGTCCCCTTCCTGTATTTCGCACGGTCTCGCCATCTCCCAGCTTCCATCTGCCTCACCATTTCATCAAATACTGTGTGTCGGATTCATTACCGCAAAAAACCCCCCTTCAAACCTTCTACCGCTGCTCATTTACATCATTCAGGTTTCCACATTTGAAATCAGACAGCGCTATCCTCGTCGGTAATGTATGTTTCAAAGGAATCTACAAAGGAATTTGGGGTCGCATAATAATGACACATAGGTCACAACTGTTTGCAAAACATAGGTTATAATAAAAATGATGCAAAACAAAGAGACACGTATGAAAACGTACTATCTATGGCTATGGTGCGTGATGCATGCCCTGTAGAAAATATATAAAACAATGAAATTAAACATAAACCATGCAATTATTATTTTACATAGGTAAAATGTGACATACAGTGTCCTGAAAAATAAATCCTATTCTCCAATATAATCACAAAACAGTGCATTCAAGACTGAATTAGATGCATATAGACAATTTCTACAGGTACATTTCTAAAAAAAATGTAGGCTATACAATACATAATAATCCATAGAGGAAAACACTATCCTTATGACCCCTAAAAAATACCATTAACTTCACTTAAAGGACACGCTAACATTAACTCCCATCGGGAACAGGATTACATTACATTTCACCAATAAACAACTCTGCTGCTCTCTTCAGCATGCCCTCCTTATTACCACCCAGGTAGCCATGCATTTTCTTTAGCTGGACCGAGACACAGGTTTCAAGGTGGTGACGACACAAGCAAGCTGTAAATCACTCTAATTGGCTTCCCCGCCTCTGCCTGAAATAAGGTGGGAGCCAATGCAATGGCTGCCCAGGCGCCATGGCGACAGCTGTCTCCACATAATGCAGGTTGTTATCCTGATGCCATCCGCCAAATTATGCACTGGATATGGTGGGAGGTGCGCATCGATCACAATCACGTCACAATGTGTTTTCTTTGCAACATCTGCTCCCATGTGTCTGGATATCACCTCGTTAAAAGGGCAATGATGGAGCTGGCACTGTTGAAGGGGACATTGCATTTGGGAGCCATGAAAAGGAGTGGAAAAACAACCACACACACCAATTCTCCAAAAAGTATGTTGAGTTTGGTAGAGAGACAATTCACAATGCAGCACATTATTACATTCTTAAATAGGAGGGTGCTCATAGAAATCACTTTGTCCTCAAAAGAGCTAGAGTATCTGTTTAATACACATCAGGGCTCTGTTGTCTAATGAGGAAATTTGGCTAGTCAAGAGATGTATAGCAGAGAGCTGAATGCTTTTTGCTATTCTTCTCATTTAATTTAGTTTCGTTCCATAATGCACAGGAAACGATGAATCACAGGGAAGAAGAGAAACTTTAAATTAGTGAAAGTGAGATTAAAAAGCAAGAGAAGCTCTTGAGAATCTCACCTCAAAAGAAACAAAGAAAAACTAAAAAAAAAAAACATGGATAAGAAACTAAATGAAAACACACTAAACATAGAGAAAAGCTGGTATGAAATGCAATATATAAAATAAATTCAGCTCAATCGGATGCTGGAAAAACAATGAAATTGAACATTACAGTTTAGCCTAATATATTGTTGTGGGGCGCATGTGTCGGTGTATATGTAGTTTCATGGGGAATCAGCATGTTGTTTTCAGGCCAAATACTTTTCATTATTTTTCAGCAGAAGAGGAGTAAACATTAGTTTGTTTAAAATTTGCACTTTAAACCAAAATAGCACATTTCAGTAAGATATACTTTGATTGCATTCAGTTTGTCATATTTACGTATGTTTACATGCACACAATAATGCCACATAACTGAAACAATAGTCTTGGTGCTACATAATTATATAAATGAATGTAGAAATGTGAATTATCAGTGCAGATTGCTGAAAAAATTACAAGCTGATTACGATTTTCAATGACAAACTGCACACAAATCAACCGTATTCCAGTGCTTGGTTAAATGCACACCCATCAGACGAAGTCTGAAGCATTTCTGGTAATTTTTAACAGCTTTCTGGAAGCCATATAAGTTTTACGTGTGAACAGACAACTCTCCAATCAACACCTGTCCTTCACAAATCAACACTTATTGACAGTGGGTGTAGAATAACAACTTCTCTGCCAACTGAGATAGATGTGCATTTTCCCCAGTTGACTAGAAACATACCTGAGTTTTGAGAAGCCTTCAGATACATTTTCTTTAAGGCAGCATCTTTTTTCCCCCTATTAATCCCCTTAAATAGAATATAACCTTAATTAATGTCATTGGTAAAACCTGTTTTTACCCTAGTTCATGTCACAATGGCTGCTGTAAAAAAGGTCTTTTAGAACTTGAGAGACAACGTGAGACAGCAGTTAGAGAGTCTTTAGCTTCAGTATTGTGATATATTTCCGAGTGAAGGGGTATACTGTGTGTGAGCAGGATTTGCGAAACGGTGGGCGGGGCTTAGCAAATATAGCTAGAAATAAATTCGAACAATATTCTTTGGAAATGTAAACAACGTTTTTGCTGGCTTCAATCCAAACACACACCCCTATGCTTTGCGGTTTTGATTGCTGAGATTGGTTTGATTGGATATATTCATATAACCGCCCACAAGCTGACGATGAGTCAAAAACGTGTATCTGTATATCATACAAAAAATCCTCAAAAAACAGCTGACACATATTTAGTATGTAAGATAACAAGAGATTACCAGTTATCACAGTGATACAGGATATACAGTGATCCAGTGGTACAGCAGTACAACTGGAAACACATCTCTCTCCTTAAAGTGGCAGAAAAAAATCTAACCAAAGCCTTGTCTGAGCCCACTTAACAACTTAACATATGTAATGTAAGAGCCCTTTGCAATTGAGTCTCTCAATAGACTATTGACATTGAGATGCTTTATTATCATGCCACTGGTCCAAAGACGTAGCTATACAGATAATGGCCCATCACCGAAGGGTTTGGAGAGGGGCCTCTTCTAGAAATCTCCTCCTATGGCCAAAGAGCAAAAAGCGAAAGTAAAATAATGCAGCAAAAAATCTCTGCAAGCAGGGGTCTTAATTCAGCCCGTTTTAATGGCTGTCCAGTCTGTAGCTAACTGTGCTTTCAGTAAGTATCTTCAGCTGTCATCACTGCTAACAGTTTGCACTATAAGCTTCAATTATCCTTACATGGCTTTGTGCAGCGGGCTGACAGTTGTCACCAATTAAGTTGAACTAATATATTAGTTGTCAGTATAGTTGTAAAATAATAACCACTGGGTAACATTTTGTCTTAATTACTACTCTTCTCAACATTTTTGAACCACTTCTTTTAATATGAAAGAACGTATGTACCTCTTACTCCCCTTGTTTAAATGAAGTTTTAGTTTAGGGCTCCAACTATGTAACATTTAAGGCAATACTGATTTTTCTGGTTGCACATTGATAAAAACACTTTAACAGCTTAACGTAACTGTAATATTTCTGTTTGCTTGCATTATACAGGGATAACTAAGGAGCCTGTGTCACATTAAGAAGACAAAAAAGTTTTAAATAACCCTGCTACGCAGTCATAAACACTTTATAATATTGGCTAAAAACTCACATTCAACAGTTTTAAGTTATCGCCTTAAAAAAACAACAAACACATAAAAACAAGGAATAATGGCACTAAAAAGATAATCACTCTCTTTTTGGCTCACGCTCGCAGTATAACAGCTCTCCTGGTTCCCCCATTCAGCATGGTGTTAACTTAAATATCAATTGTTCTCACTTAAGCAGCAGCTTTTCTCCACAGTGCTGCTAGGCAGCTTGTCAGAGGACTGCAAAAACAAGGCAGTGTGTACACAGTTGTAGCCTTGAGTAATGAAAGCCAGAGATGTCTATTAAAAATCTATTCATTGTCTCTTCTAGGACTTCTAGGAGAACTGCAGCTCATCAAGAACAGCAGTCAGTGTTGAGTGAAGGTGTTTGGAATCAGTTGATTTTAAAACAGAAACAACAGGAAAAGAGAAGCACTCTTACAGTGTTGGCTTTAAGCTTATGTTAGTCAGTTTATACTATATACTGTACACAGAGAGGCATCTTTAAAATATTCATGAGCCCACTGAGGTTTGAATTAGACATGTTAGAGTGCACCGGGTATCCAGCTTGTTGGGCTAAGACAAACAGGAGACAAATAGGAGCTTTGAGGGATCATCATGATAAAAACAGACATTGCTGCCTAAAGTTATTGTTGCAGTTCGAGTGTATGTAGAGTATATAAGTCACTTTGAATTTGCCCTTCTTGGATGAAGTACCTATCTGCAATAAATAAATGAACAAATCAATAAATAAATGATGTTTTGGGGTCTAAAAGAAAGTCTAAAAGAATATTATAAGTAAGTTAATAATGTACAATAAAAAAAACACAAACAAATATATTAAATCAGTTGCCAAAACAATCTCTATTCAAGGTTGACTGTCTCCCTTCATCTGGAGGTTTTAATCAGCAGACTGAGTTTGCTCGGTTGATGTAAATGTTCAAACTTTACATAATTCTCAGCACCTCTAGGACCTCATGTGAAACTGTCAAAAGTTTTAGAACAAGGAAAGTAAGTAGGTAAGTGGATGTTCACTGAAAATGTAAGATTGTTTTGTCAGGTGTTATTTTTAAAGTTATAATTCTCATGATTGGCAAGAATTTCATGAAATTAGAGCCCATTTTCAGACTATTTATGGCCGGCATGTTCTCAGAAATAGTCATTAAATGCATTTACATTCTTTAGTCATTTCTTTATATATTGTTTTTTGTCGTGGTGGAGTCCGCCATTCCTGCACTTAGTTGAAATTGTCTGCCTATGCATAATGGATTTGGATAATGCAGCATGTAATCCAGTGTTACTAATTTTATATTAGTTTGTGGTTAAAAATAATATTGACTGACTACTAAACTGTGATTAGAACTAAACTGACAGATACACCGGCTGCTCTTCTGCTGTATATCTGACAAAGTAGCTCAAGGAGAGTTTGCTGTAATTTGAAACCACACTTGTTAAATCAACCAGGACTGAAATCTTAAGGATTATACCTTTAAAGTCCCCCTCCACTCAAAAATCTGTTTTTTCTTCTTGTTCCTACAGTTGGATGTTTGAGCTTCACTGTGCAGAATGGCGTATGTGCAGAGTGTGACACTAGAAGGATGTTTTCACATTCATCTGCTGATTTTTTCTCTATAATTTGTGACATCACAGATAGTTTGGAAATCAAACCTGGTCTGTCAGATTATTGTTCCAAGCAGACGAATACAGAGAATCTTTAAGGTCAAGCTTAACTGTTCAGTTCACATGGATGAGAGGTGCTCAGAATTATGGAAAGTTTCAACATCTCAATTTCCATGGCAACTGAGCAAACTCAGTCTGCTGACGAGGAACGTATGAAAGCTCCAGAACAAACGAGTCACTGGACCTTGGGTTGAAAATTGTTTTCATCAATTGTTTCCAAGGTCAAGAAACAGCTGTCAGGCTCAAAGCTGAATTATATTATGGTTTGAGGGTTTTTCATGTTATCATTATTTTCTCCTCTTCTCACTTCACAGGAAACCCCAGCCTATAATTCAAAGAAATGTTTCTTTAGTGTTGTTGTCTATTAATTATAAGACACATAAACAGTAGCGTATGCTCTTGTAGTATTTTATTGTCACGAAAATCTTTATTCTTAAGTTTCAGAAACACTTCTATTGACAGAAAACAATAACTGATGGATAAGGTAGCATGACTGTGCATATACATGGCGTTCCATAATGTTGCTCTTGCTTTACTCTTGCATGATGGAGACTGGTTTTTATTAGTTTTTTTCTCCCTGAGAGTTAGAGCAAATGTATCACTCCTCGATTCCAAGCAGAAATCATTTGGAGAATATCCGTCTTAACTGTACAGTGTACCCAAGGAAAATAAAAAAGAGGCTTTTTTCACAGCCGGTGTGCATTTCACATAAACCAGCCAAGTGATGTCACTCATATTCATATTCCAGCTGTCACTGCAGTAGTTTTCCTACTGGCATAAGCCCCTCACTACTTATGCTGTAAGCCTTTGTGTTTAGTAAATAACAAGATAAGAAAGTGCATTTTTTCATAGGACAGGCAGGGGGATAACATAGTGCAAGTGGGATGAAAACAACACTGACATGTCTCATCTGCGCACATTCGTGTGGGAGCAGCTTACGAATAAGCAACATGTAAAGGAGTGTGTGGGAAAAAGAGGTAAGGCGATATCGGGAACTCGCCCAATCTGCTCTCCTGCCGAGAAAGAGCAATGAACTTTGAAGCTTCTTTGGAGCACAACCAGCAGCTCACTTGCAAGGTTCCCAGGAGCTGTGCTCCGTGTGCGTTCCAGTTAGAGTGAGTGAACAAGTAGAGAGAGATAGCCTGTCGGGTCTAGCAGGGTGAGATGAGGACCAGGCACAGGATGGGATTTGGTTTTCCTCTCACCTATGATTCAGTAATTGAGGGCTAAGATTGGGAGGGAAACTGACAGGCTCTTGGCCCTCAAGGGCCAACCCCTAGCCTCCCAGAATCCTCGGGCACTGGTTCATTCTCAAAACATTCAGCCTAGGTTGGGCCCATACATTTCTCATTTAATAGAGAACAGAGATGAGTTCATTGTTATCTGCTTGCTTGGGGATTGTCTGAGACTATTCTTACCACCTGGCTGTCTTCTTCCGCTGAAGTCAGGGCAACTTTCCAGGAACAAAAGTGTCTGTAAAGATAGCAGACTGCAGGGCAGAAAGGTTACCTGAAGTAAAAGACAAGTTCACTTATTAAATCGGCATGCTAATTTATACATGGACAGTTGTTTGACTTTCAATATCATCTCAACAGAAATATGGCAGTAATACAAAGCAAGTGCAACAACAGAATTAGACTTTAAAGTCCCAAAACCAACTGAGGTACAGTGGTACTTTGAGCTAAAAGCTAATGTCTGCATGCTAACATGTTCACAATGACAATTCTGATATACAGGAGCAGTTAATGTTTACCATGTTCATTATAGTAGTTATATTATTAATGTGTCAGCACACAAACATTTGCTAATTATTTAAGTAAAGCTGATGGAAATATCGTTTTGCAGTTTTTCTTTCACCAAAACATTTCATAAAATATTTCATACAAGATGTAATAATAAACTGTAATTTCTGATTGAGACAATTCATGTATTAACCCTGACATACCTAAGGTGAAAAAATACTAAATCAAAAGCTCTGTAAATCCTTGCTCAATTGGTTATTGGTAGGGGGGTCTCCATAATTGTAACAGTTGTTCACTTTTCATTATTTTACTCAGAGATTTTTTTTAACCTACATATGCAATGTTGTCAGTCAAACCTACATGTCCTACATGTGTCTCCTTTCATTTAATACTTAAGTTTTGAGGAAATTTTGAGATGTGAGGAATTAAACCGAAGGAGGATGCTGCACAATGTTAAAATTAAAGCGCATGTGAGTCTCAATTGTAACAGCATGAGCTACTGTTGTACAACAGCTAAAAAACAGCACCAGATACTTTTTTATGACAAATCAACAATATTTAAGTTAAGCAACTGTTTTCATTTCATACCAAGAATGCGATCAGAAAATAAATGTACAAAATTTAGATCCACAATATATAAAAGTCACTTTATATTCAAGAAGTACCTCTGGATATTATGTTTTATTAACCATTTTTCCAGCCACCATTTCCTGTGGCGTGGACAACGGGTTACATTTAAGGCAATTCTCCCCTATAAACTGATATGTCAAGTCCACCTTTTGCTTTAAAGTGTGCTACATCTGCTTAAAAATAACAACATGTAATAAACATCATGACATCACCATATATATACCCTCATGTGTACACTACAGATTCAGTGGTAGGAATGCTGGCAAAAACATAGAAAAGTTTGATACATCCTAAGGTAGCTTTGTAGGGACAAGCCTTTGCAGCAACCTCTAAGTATGATTGACAGCAGCCAAGCCTGACATATTAGTGCCATTTTCAACTGTCAGGCGGATATTTACAGTAACATAAGCCTTGGATTTATCCATGACTAATTTATTTTTGCAATTTCTCTCTCACACTCTATCTCTTAAAGGCTTTCTAAGAGGAAATCTAAATCAGGTCAGATAAAAAAATATATAGAAAGCTACCTCAAGGAGCATCATTTTTATTTTTGTAAACAAATATAAATAACTGTACACAGTACAGTTCTGCTTCAGGATTTCGACAGAGGAGGATATGTCTGAAAAGGACTGCTATAGGTATGTCTGAATTAAATACAGGCCTGACGCTCAGTATTTCCATAGATGGCACTGTTTCATAACAGAAGAGACAGCCGGGCTCTTTGCTGCCCAGAAACAATGATGCAGCGGCAGGCTTCAATTCAACATGAGTATGATGTCATGCTGTGACAAGCATTGAACCAAAATTTCTGTGGTCCATTATAGATCTTGTCTACATGCATATATACACATGTGATGTGTTTATGGAAGTATTTTACTGTTTAATTTAGTGGTACTACAGTTTCCCCATGTGTTCTGTTTCCACTTGATGATGTAAATATCTTGATGTTTTTTCATATCTTGCATGCAGTAAACCTTGTAACCTTGTAAACGATATGTATGATATGATTCCTGTTTAAGAACATTGACATGTCAGAACCATCTAGCTGGTGGAAGAGAATTAATCCCTGTTCTCCCATGAGGCTTTGTAGAGGGAAGAAGTGGGAGTGACTACTAAAGAGTCTGGACAGTGTCTGGACTAAAATCTCTTTTGTGAGTCTCAAGTGTATATTAAAGCCCCTCTGTGCTGAATATTAACTTCAGCGTATCAGTCTCAATTTAATTTTGATTGCACGGAATGGCTGTAGAACAATTTTAATCATGGTGTAATTGATTTATTCTGTGTTTACTGTGGCTGAGTCATGGCGTAAAGAAAGAGCCTGACTGATTTGCTATACATCATAAATATTAAACCTGATATACATATAAAAAAATAAATTGGCTCATTGTAGTTTTAACTGAAATATATAAACAACATATTTGAATCATGGATGTCATTAATATTAACTTCAGCTATACTAATCAGCTATGCTATACTAATTAGCAAATGTTAGCATGCTAACACACTAAACTAAAATGGTAGAACGTTTAGCTGCTAAAAGTCATTATGTTGCTCACAATGACAACTATACAATGCTTCAATGCAAAGGAAGCTGACAGGGGACCAGAGTACTCCCCACCCTCAACATTGGCTGTGAAGCTGCCCTTGAGCAAGGCATTGCGGTCACCTGTTCTTTTGGAGCTGACAACAGCAGGAGGCTCTGTTTGAAACTGTGAATGTGTGTGAAGGTAAAGCAGGGCATTAGTGCTGAAGGAGTTTGCATGCTGAGCAAAACTTATACGTTAAGGTTATGCATACACACACACACACACACACACACACACACACACATACATTATAGGGCAATATGAAAGAGGCAGGACCTGGGACTTTGGCTTACAATGTGAGGGACTGTCATGCACTGTCAATCAGACGCCCCTTAGCTCTTTGGTTGGAGGAACAAAAAAGTCTCCAGTGAGCAGGCTGATGACTGATTATGCCTGACAATAACGTTTTCAAAAGCATCACGCCTCCTAAATATGACAAAGCAAAGCGCTGGGTGTGGGCTGCTGCAATCCCCAAACTACTTTCAACTTCAACTGAGTGCTGCAAAACTACAAAATGCAATACATCACTGATGCTTTAACTATTGATGTTCTCCTGTCACTGGTCCACTGTGTACCCTCGTCATCCATCACAAGTTCCTACCTGTCTCTTCTCTTTCTCCTTACACCTGTACTCTTTACAAATGAGCTCCCAGGATGCAGCCTGTCTATCCCACCAATATTAGCTGTTTCACACTATTCCTCACAGTGGAGCTGAAGTGTTTTCTTCGATAACTCAGCTCTGTATCTGAGCCCAACGGTCAGATCGATAACTGGGATAGATATGAATGCAGATCATGATTTTGCTTCACTGGGAAAATAAAAGGCTTCACAAATGAAAGAAAACAAAGAGCTTTTTTGGCTCTAGCTGGACCTGAAATAGCTCATCTTGATTTCTTCTAATCAGAATTGCAAATTACACATTTGCACATCTATTTGCGAGATAAACATGCATATTAACTGTCACATATAGGCAGATTACAAAGGTAAAAGTTAATAATGCTTCACTGGATGTGAACTCATGGGTTCCTGTGCCTATCTGGAGCCAATCAAATTTTGAATCTACTGCAGTGACCAATTTGGAGTTCCATCTGACTGTCACTAAGGTGTAAAATGCAGATGTCTAAGGTGTGAAAATGTTTCCTGGCAGGGGTACTCCCTGTGGCGTTTGGTGTTAGGCACACTTTTCTGTTTTTCACACACAGAAACGGTGCCAATTCTCAAAATCGACTGTATCCAGACCAGTAGAAGGTAAGGTTCTGGGTTCTAGTGCTTACATGTCTGCATTTGACACTTTTTCTGCCATATTCTAACATATAGCCGACTGTAGTTTTACTTTCCATTCAGGGATTGCACAATTTAAAGCTTTTTTAAGGAATTAAAAAACTAACTAAGCTATTCCTGTTCCTTGAGAAGCTTACAATGCTTTACAGGATAGGTTCTGATTTCTCCGACAGTGTCTTTATTGATTTTCACAACTTAACACTTAACACATATACACACACACACACCAGTGTGTATGTATGAATCTCTGCGCAGCCAGATTAGGCATTAACATGAAGAAGACACATGAACAAAGTCTTCATACATCAAATAAAATAGTCAAGTCGCAAAACAAACATAAATAAATCTAAATAAAAGTTTTAAGGATTGCATTAGAATGATACATTTTAGCTTGAGCATATCTTATATTAATGTACAAATGCTGAGCACAAAAACCTTCGCAGGTTTTGGACACTGCAGAGGGCTACTTATATATCCTGAGGTGCTTCCATAATATCATATATAAGTCTATCCTTTCTAAATAAGATATGAAGGGGTCTCAAATGTTGTGAAATAGTAATTGCTTACCCCTGGCAGAGTTGTAGATAATTTAGAAATCTATTTACCCAAACTTGGCCTGCTGACTTTTTTCCACGATATCCAAGTCCATGTTAATATAATTCACATACTAAAATGTTCACTGAAGGGTTATTGGTCGATGTGATCATTCCTCATGTCAATACTCCCCATGAAGAGATCCCTTTCTAAAGGGACTGCTGTACAAGTATCTACCGGTGTCTAGCTATCTACAGCAAGTGTTTGGTTTAGCCATTCTGGGTTACAGAAACATGGCGGTTCAACATGGTGGACCTGCGGCATCTGCAGATAATAATAGATAATTCTGAGGTGAAAAAAACACAATGATACCCTACATTCAGGTGGTTATACACTAATGAAAACATACCTATTAATAGTATATTACATTTTTGCCAATAGATCCTCCTAAATGTAACAAACTGGACCTTTAAAACACACCTACTTGTGAAAAACATCACAGATTTGAAATAAAAGTGCCAGAAGCGTGGTGACATAGTAATTACTCGCAGGGCTTGCAGTGCACTGCTGTAGCGGGCGAGCTAACTGTTCAGTCACAATAGCTCTCAGAGCTTCTCTCTGTTTGCTCTCTACACTTCTGTTTACTTTCCTCTGGCATTTTGCTCACCACCGCACACTATTTCATTTACAAAAAAGTTACTGAAGAGGAAAAATAAAGCCGATGAGCTAACCAACAGTTAGCAAACAATAATTTCACACACTTTCTTCAAAACATGTATTTGTAACATTGAGTCCTGTCTCATATCTGCCTGCAAACCATTGCTCTTTTGTTGGACTGTTTTCACCCTGACAGAGGAGGTTAAATAAAAAGGGAATAAGCTAATTAAGTTAAATAAAGCTAAATAAAAGGTTCCTCTATTTTGGCCTCTTTAACTCTCCATCCCTTCAAATGTCAGCACTGTGAAGACAGTTTGCTGTTGGTAAACGACACAAGTTTGTGTGTTAAAGTTCACCAAAGTTGAACTCCGCTCGGAGCGTTTGGGCAAATGAATTACTCCTCCTCAAGGGGATCCTCTGATTCCACGAAATTTCGCAGCTTTAAATGGTGTGTCCAGGCCTTTACACAGAAGTGAGAAGAAGAGCTTGGTGCTAATGACATATGGGAGGGAGACCCTCAACATTAACACACAACTTCAAACAATGCTGCTTTTCTCTACTGCTCCACCATCTAAAGCAAAATTACACAAAATCTATCCATAAATCATCAAAGTATCACACACATGTGAAAGAATGTTAGTGAGTTAATATATAAATGGAGTGTCAGTGGGATTATCTAGGCTCTTTGTTGCCTTTTTTCTCCTCCTCTTAGGTTTATTTGGTTATTATTACTGTTCTTATATTTTTAAGTACTGATTAAATATAAAGTACAACACATTCTTTGGTTTTATAATTATTAAACTGAGCAACAACAAAGTCACTATCTCTATTTTAACCAAACTGCTCAATGAAAATATGAATATCCGTTTTGTCTTTCTGTGTTTCCTTGGACACTGTTTCCTTGTTGAGCTGCAGTGCAGTGGAAGGGTGGTCACAGGGTTGAACAAAAAAGAACACTTGATGTTTTTCAGTCCAACTGCTGAAGCCTTGTATGAGCTCAGCTGAACACAAGAATGCAGACTGTGGATTTTGCCCCTAATCTCCTACTGTATACTCACGTTAGAAAGGCATCAATTCACTGCCAGTATAGACAGGAGGGATTATTATAACCACCCATAACTCTTCTAATGTAATCTGACTATTGTTTTAAGACAGACCTCTTCTACGGGTCCTTTAAAGCACTGGAAAATTGGTTACCATTTCTCTAAAACGAATAATCAGCTAATAATCTGTGTGAGAAGGATTGTGTGGGAGTGGTTTGGTTAGATTTGACTGACAATGGCAGGCCCCGCCCACTTCAACCCAGCGATAAAGGAAAGGATAAAAACACAGAAATGCTAAAATCTGTCACGTGATACAACCAAAACTGTTTTAACTTTGGCTAAAAATGATCTGTTCATGTTGGACCCCATCACTGATATTAAGAGGCTGACAGAGAAAACAGGTTCGGTGCATCTGACTATACACAGTGCTTTGCATTTTTAGGCCATATTGTATTGTTTTAGTGTCCTTTTTTGTCACGGACAACAACCCGTCATTGACTACTGTACTTTATCTCAACACCAGCTAAGCAGCTGGGCGTGGCCTCACCCCCATTCACATGGCAGATCACGGCTTTGATGGAGCAACATAACCTATGTCCCTGTGTCCTACACCGCTTGGCACGACCCGCTCATTAGCAAGTCCAAGGGTCCAAACCTGCCATCTGTCCCAAGGCTAAGGTTCAGAGGGGCCCCACTGTGTCCCATTGCACTCTGCGTGGCCCTCCCAGTTGAGATGCCAAGGAGCAGAAGGTGACATTCCAACTTTCTGTCTCTCTCTCGCTCAACTCCAACTCCAGTCAACTCCGGGTTAGGTTTATTCTGAGAAAGCTTGGATCCGAGCGAGGCACCACACTGCCAACGCTGACTACAAAAAGAGGTGGAGAGAGTTTGGTGTGTTTGTTTACTTTGTTTACAATGTGAAGAAGGAGCAGGGGAGAGTGCGGCTGCATGAGAGTCCCAAATCGGCAGCATCTGGCTTTGAACGTCTCGCTGTGTGTTTCTGTGTGCATGAACTTGCTCCCTACGCACATTTACTTATACCCAGGATGGGCAGAAAGATGTTCAAAATAAACTGGGTTTTTTATCTATTTTCCCAAAAACGCTTCTCCAGGGGGCACTGATACTTGATAGAGATGTGCAAGCCTAGCTCAGCATGACAATGTTCACTTACTCTCCTCTAAATGTCACAGAAAAAAGGCCGTGGAGCGGTATATAGAAAGAGGAGGATCAAGAGTTGTTGGAGGAAAGAGTGAGAGACGGCGCCGCAACCCTCCTGTCAGAGCCTGAAGCCTCACTATAGAGCTGACGCTCATCTCATGTGTCACCCAGACTGAAATTAGGACGGGCTTCGACAGTCATAAATCATGGCCAGAGCCTTCGCAACTGTTGCGGCCATAAATTAATTTCACCATTTAATCACTTTTAATCTCCCTTCTTCTGCAGGTACATCTTTTCTCAACTGGCCTTAAACTGAAAATATATTTTATAAAGAATGTAAGTAATGTCTTATAAGGAAGGCTGTTAAAGAAGAATCCAATTTCTTTTCCTCACTCCATTAGATGTGATCGTTATCCATTTGTTTTCAGTCACAGTAATGAAAGATTTGAATGCGGCTGTCTGTAAAAAAAAGAAGAAGTAGGGAGAGGAACAATTTGTCCTTATGGGAAGTATTTCTTGCTTTGTGAATTAAATACAATATGTCTGTCTAAATCATCAGCAATATAAACTACATTAATCTGTCTCACATAAACCTTAATGTAGAGATTTCCCAGGAGAATAAAAGGTGACATTCCCTTAGCCAGACAGGTTAACAATAACTGCTGCAACTTGGACTCAAATTAAAGTGAGTAGTAGGATTTTTAAAGACTATACATATATACCTATTTTGAAATCATGTCACATAATCTTTCCTACTGTACAGCATAAAGGTGACATACAGTGTATCCCCACTTGTGATACCGCATTCTTAATTCTTACTTGAACCACTAGGGGCCAGTAACAGAACATCTGATCAAAACGTACACAGCATTTCATACAACACAGCATGTACCCCGACACTGCTCACAGTTGGACAGTTCACCAAAAAAACCTGCTATTTCCAAAGTGATTATCTGAAATATACAAAAGCACACTGACAGCAAGGACTGTTCTGCTGATGGGTAATAATTATAATTTATTGTATCTTTCTCATAATCTCATAACAAAAAATTACAGCGTCTGCCTTAATATTCATGACATACTCGACTGGAACATAAAGACAACCTCCCTCTCAGGTATCCCAGCCGGGCCTTGCAGCAGGAGGTGATGATTTCATGGAATATTGCAGCAAGGATTCTCTATAGAGGAGAAGAAATAAAACATGGCATTAATGTTGTGTTGCAAATGACTCCACCTTTGATGCCTCTCCAGTGAGTATTCAACACAGCCACCTCTTTGTCTTGCTCTCTCTCCTGTTTTCTCTCTGGTGACAAACTCTGAGTCTTATATGTGAAGTTTCTATAGCAACCCGGTTGCCAGCATGAACTCATCAGTTAATTTCCCCATAGGCTGTCTGACAAAGAGAGAAAAACAAAAAAGACTTTGGGCATCAGGTTGACTTTGCGGGGGTGAGGTCTGCTTCTTAAACTCTATTTCTACTCCATGTTTAATCTACTAAATGACGGTCGCTGCTGAATTGTAACCAGTGGGAACCAATCAGAGTGTGGGTGACTGTTTTCAATCAATTCAACTGCCTTACTTGCTGTCACCAGGTGGCAAAATACTCTCTTTTTATTTTACTTTTAAACATCATAGCAGAAAAAAACTGTCAGCAATTACTGAAAAAATTGTGTCAAGACCTACTGTAGGCGCCTCAAGGCAACAAGGCCACATCCGTCACCTCTTCCCAGGAAGTGCATGGAGAGGACGCAGTAAACAGTCAACAGGAAAAAAGCAGGCGTCTGAGTGCAGAGGACAGGGCACAACCTGCCTCGCTAATGTCTCCCTGACAGCGGGAGATGCCTAATGTGGGTGGAACACACACAGCCTCGGCATTGATGGGCATTCGAGGGGGCCGCTCACCCGGCTGGAAATCCGGCAGCTTTTAGGCTCTGACTGTGGCTCCAGAGGTCTTTGGAAATGTCAATCATGTGCCCTTGGAGCCACATGCTGGGGCCTGGGCTTTACAACTTAACTTGGCCCTGCAATCAAAAACAGCTCAGTATACCTCTTCTTCTAATGGCAGTCGGAATTGGCTTGATGTTCTTCTGCATTTAATTATAATAATTTTGAGAATTTAAAACATTTCGGGAAATACAATTATTTGCTTTTTTTGCGGAGGAAACATCTCACCTGGTTCTGTCCAAAGGGTATAAAAATACACCTGCCATCACCTCGAAAGCTCACTAATTAACATGTTATATCTCTTCTGGGGTCAGGTTGTGGTTTTACTGGGGATTGCCTGGCAACCTTAAGGTGACGACAAGACTCCAGGCTAGCGATTTCCTCTGTGCCAAATCTTTATGCTAAGCTAAGCTACTTGTCTGCAAAATGTGTCTGCTGCAGTCATCAGGAGAAAAGACGGGGATGCTTTACTTTACAGTCCGCAACTTCCTAATCATTTCATAGCAAGTTTCCTGGAAATAATTATTTAATTTGGAACTAATTATAAACAAAATAGGGACAGAGTCTTTCAGTCAGTGCATAGCAGGTCTGCTGAACATGCAAAGATGTGAAATTTAGACAAATACAATTCAACATATATGGAGTTTACAATACAGGAATTAATTAATACTATAAGATCCCCTCCACACATGTTTCAAGACATAAAAATACTACTGCTTATGTGCCTTCTTCTATTCTTTCTCCCTGTAACTCTATGAATATGCAAATATATTTTTAAGGTCAGTTCTGTATGAGCACTGCAGGTCTCCGCATCACACTTGTGTAAGTTCCATGCTGGACCACGATTGGCTTAAAAATGATTTAGTTATGTCACAAATTATGTCACCTGCTCATACTGTACGTGTCTAAACTCCGATTTAAGGCGAGCACAGGCAAACTTTCTCCCTTTAGCACACAAATGTGAAAACTGTTTTCTAGTGTCAAACTCTGCAAAAGTAAACCATATTTCCGAGTAGAGGGGAACCTTAAACAAAGCTCTTTTTTTTCATCCCTTTTTTTAGCTCTTACAAACTCAACACAAGCAACTCAACTCAAGTAGAAATGTACTTGTATTTTCCTTATAATTAGTAGCAAATGACATCGTCCTGCCCCGAAAACCTCCAAGGAAAGTGCTCGAAAATTATTGGCAAACTGAAAACCCTTCAACATTTTTAAAGAAAGAGGTAAGTGCTTTTAAAGCATACCCCTGTCATAAAGTAAACTTAAAAACACTGTAAAACTTGAGAAAAGTGGCTGCCAGGTTGAAATGGCCCAATAATCCAAATCCACATGCAGGCCAATATTTGCTGTTATTGATTTTGCCCTGCTGTTTATTTTTTATGAGCTTTCCCATTTTCTTGTAAGTTGACAAGACGAAACATAAATTTGGGCTGCGCGTAATCACTGAAGCATCTATTTGTTTTCCCAAATATAGCCTGAAGTAATATGATTTATTACAGCTCAATCATTTTATCTACGTCTGTAAACATTTAAAAACATCAGTCTGCCACTTGTCAGAACAGATGCAGCCCAATAAGTTCAGGTAGAGCAGCCAAACACTCTCACTGACATTGATTTGCAGTTCTAATAAACAACAAGGCTAAATGTTTGTGCAAAAGTTATTACTGCCTGGTATGCTGAAAGCTGGAAACACAAGCGTCCAATAGTAGAAATGAAATTTTAATATTGAAGGTTTAACCAGGGAAATGTTTTGTGAGTAATAAAAATGTTTTTCAGGCCCTGACCAAGGACCAGTTACAGTGCGCACAACAAATGCCTGAACTTTTAGCTGACACTGACAAACATATTTGATTTCTCAAAAGTTTGATATATCAATAGAGAGGCTATGTTATTTTGTTTCTTAAAGTTCAACCAATTCTCAACTGAGCTTTTTTTTTTTTTTTTTTTTTTTACACACTCCTCCACAATCTTGAAAAACTCACTTTCTACAAACAAAAGGATAAGTTCATCCCCACCTCACCAATGCCACACAATCTCGCTCTTTCCAGGAGCTTTTTTTTCTACCTTCCGACTGAATGCGAGGACAAAGATATTTTAGTCACTTCATGCATTGTTATTGCTATTTTGTCCTTGTTAGAGTAAAGTCTGAAGAGAAACAGTTGCCTGAGTGGCAAAAAACTCTTTTTATAAACTTAAAAAGTTAAGGAGTCATAAACCTTTCAGTGCATCTTGGCAGGTTAAATGAACAATGTTATAAAAATGGCAACAAAAATGGACAAGCAAAATGTTTCTTATAAAAAGTAAAAAAAAAAATTATATTATTGCTACTTCTACACTCTTCAATCTTTTACTTTAAGGTTGATTTAAAAGTCGATACATTTATGCTGCGTAGCTCCACCTGTTTACTAATGTAAGACCAGTCCTTTATAATGTATGAGCTGCTGTCAAAGAACACCAATTAGTAAAAGCGTGGTTCAGAAGGAGGCTAAGTTTGCCATTCATCTTCATGATTGTACTCAGTTGTAACGGTTTTGGTGCATAGAGCGAGTGAAAGTCTGCTACATTTCTAGGTATCTGCCTTCCAGAAAGTGCTCTCTCCTCTGCCTGTGGAAAGGCATAATATAATCATATCGAGCCATGACAGTACTTCAAACCAAGCAGAACAGACAAGACTAAAATGGCATCAATAATATTCCAGCGCAGGGATGATGGGGGGGACAGGAAAGCTCCTTAAACTTTTACATAAGAAAATCCAAACAATTTCATCAGGAGTCTCATTCGGATGGCTCGGTCATGCCAGGTAAAAGCTTTGACATTGTCACAAGCACATCCTAATATAAACTGTAGCGGTGTTCATCTGCCTGTGTGGCCCTGACATCGCCCGTCTCTATCGTTTTTCGATTGTGGATGGACCTGCCACTCAGCTCACCCCGCCACCTGTCAATCACACGTTTCACCTGACACATTAATGACCCTCATTATGTGCCGCGGCCATATGGCACTGCGCTCTGTGTAAGCACGTATGCCTGCGCCATTGCTTCTACCCCGCCGTCCTGAAAGCAGATTGCGCTGGAGACGAGGCCAAACTCTTGGTCACCTCCCTTAGAATCTCATTGCCGTGGTTACGCTGACAGAGGAAATATGGCCGTTGAGCTGGGGGGGGGCAACCGTAATGGACTCTTTGCATCTGCTTCAGAATGTCATCCCAGATGTCCCCTTCTGTCCGGCAAGAACATGAGAATGAGCAACGGGCAGAGCCGAATAATTGCCGTGTGAGGCCACCAAAGGGGTAACTGTGAATGGTACTGATGGTGCAAGTCAAAAGTGAACTTCTAACCCTTTAAATATTAAAAGCGTCTATCTTTGTGACAATCATTTACGTGGGTTCTGCAATCAGAAAATAAACGGAAAGGAATTTAACCTCCAATATCACAAAGGCCCACAGAGAAGATTAAAAAACCTGATGTGGATTTGGGGAAACAGGGGTCTCCATGTTGGATTCATTTCATTTCTGTTTTTTTTTTTTGGTTTTCATGCAATTACCAACTTTAACGGCTTTGCAAAAGCAACTCATCTTCTTTCTGGCAAACTGTAGAATTTTCAGAAAGAAAGATTATTCCCTGGAATATAACTCACACATTTTCATGTTTTCCTTCTGTGGAGCCTGGCTGTTAAAGTTTAACAAATCTATCTACCAGTATTTCTGAGGCTTCAAAATTAACAAGCTGTATCTTGTTTGTTCACTGTGTACAAAAACAACATCACAACACAATTTGTTGTGCTAGCACAAGTCAGGTGGTGCAACTGTTTATCCATCTGCCCAGCACTTTTGTGCAGCATCCCCGTTCACAAGACTCTGGGAAGTCACTGCACCCGGCAGTTTTTATGTTAAGCTAGGCTAAACATAGCAACAGGAACATGTTCGCAGAGCAGTGGCAGCTTCAGTGCTTTGTCTGCGTAGTACAGTAGTACACGTAGTACAAGTACACACTCCACTACAGAGCAACAGCAAGCCTTTTCTACTCAAATATTTTACACACAAAACCTTTCCGACAGCAACAATGAGGAAAAGATGAAAGAGTAAGTTGCATTCAAGGTTTTTCTTTTTCATTGAGATGTTTCCACCAACATTCAGTCTTATTACTTTGAGATTAATTCTGAGAGAAACACAGTCGTTCCTCTGTGTGATACTAGCACTGTTGAAAATGTACAGAAAATGCTCAGAGAATGATTTCCCTGTAAGGTTTTGCTTTTGGTCGATTTCTATTTCCTTTTACAGACATAATAAAAAAAAGTGGCATCTGTCAAGGATTCAGGCCCATTGTGACCTGACGTAATGACTTTACTGGTTGGACTGACCCATGCTGACTGACTTCCTGTTCTCAAGAGACTTTTTTGTTGCCATTTCTCTTTTCATCCATATGTACTTAATCTTCTAATGAGCCTTATTTCTCTGCTCTTATCCATCTAATGCAGCGCTCACTTTGTGACGGTATGAAGGCAGCAAATACACATACATTTGTGCTGCTGCATTTTCACTGAAATGGTAAAAAGCAAAAGCTTCCTTTAACCGCCTATTCTCATTTTCTGCTTCTCTTTTGTGAGAAAATTCCCTGATTAGGCTTCCTATTGATTCACAGTGACACTCACTTATATAAGACATTTTAAAAATAAAATATTGAGCAATAACATTTGCATAAAGCTATTTATTCAGCGTCTGCGGACACAGATTGGTTTAACCACTCAACGAGACGTCAGGTTGCCATTGCTGTTGACTTGCACCTCACGATGCCACCAGCTTGTTTATTTTTAGACCACGGCATGAACCCCACATATTTCTCCGTCTCCCTCCTCAGAGACGTCTGCACGCAGATGAGCATCGCCTCCCTCTCTCCACTGTCAATGTATTCCAGTGATGTGGGACGCCAAGTGGGCTGGAGCACGGTAATCAAAGCTGCTGGAAACACAAACAACCAGCTGCAAGGCTGGGACCGAGCACATGCACGTCATAGAGCTCTCTTCCCTCACATCCGAGAGCCATTGTGTGCTCAGTTTGAGGTGATCCATTTGATAAGTAAAGTGGTTTGATTAACTGTCTAATGGCGAGGTTAAGATAAGAACGTGCACAGGCAATAACACTCGGCGAATGACTCCAAAAAGGTGGTTTTGGTTGATAACGAATGACCTGACTGTAAAAAGCAATCAATAACTGGTGACCATTTCAAAGCAATTTGTTGCTAATTACATTTTAGTTACCTACATAAAGTATTTTTGTTGGTTGATTTTGTATATTTGTCTTTATCTTCTTAGTGTTTTATTCAAAAGCATGTAAGATGATTCATCACAATCAGGTGGTTGAGTGACTATTTAGTGACGTACTCCTAAAAAAGCTCAAAGGCTTACTCAAAATACACTTTATTTTATTTTACCTACAGGCGTATGTGGAAACTTTGTAACTTTCATAAATCACTCAAGTGCAAGCCGCCAAGAACAACAACATAAAGCTCGTCACTAATGCTGGGATCTGGGGCGCGAAGCTAAAGTCACTCACTCGAGCTGTGTCTCTCTGCTCAGGCCTTTTGTTTCCTTATGGGCTTCAAATGCCGTAAGACAACTCGAGGGGGTAAAGAGAGAAGATGTGCTGAATCCAAAAGTCCACACTCGCCCAGACTTGCTGACTTGTGGGCTTTGCAGAGGGGTTACACCAGGCCTTTGCCAAAATTCATCTAGTCTGCAAGGGCTCTCATGCGAATATTTGGTATGTGCTCTGTGTGGACTTCCACACAGTCTGCTAGCCTGTAGATGCTACTAGAGAAATTTCTCACAGTTCACTGCTCTGCTGATATGATCATAAAATACATCAGGTAACAGAGGCTTGCTTTTGTCTTTGGAATAAGGTCTGGAACAAGGTCTTCAATTCCCAGTGATAATAGCTAATAACATCCCTCTGGTGTTAGTCTGTCGGGGTGACAATCAAAAGGTCTGGGAAGTTGCTATTAATTCATTAATTAATATTGCCTTTGACAGCTTTGTATTACTATTAAAATGTTTTGACTTCAACTGCATTTCTCTTGTGAATGCAAATACCACAGAGAGGAAAGACACATACTTTAACTCCTCTATAAACTCTTGACCTTCATCAAAGCTACCTTTCAGCCTTCTTGAAAAGCTTTGCATATTTGTAAACTTACATATTCATGAGGAGCACTTAAGTCATTGTCCGATTCCCTAGAATCCAAATCCATGCCAGGGCTCAGTCTGCACATCCGGTATCTGGACATTTGAATTCACCAACAGAACAACCACAGCACAGGAAGCCCACTGAGCCTAGAGCTGCAAGCCAAAATGTGCTCTTTGACTAAAGCTGTTAAGCTCCTGCTGATCGATTGGCCTGGCCTTTTACTGGCACTGTACACACACACACGCATGCACACGCAATAGGACATTGTTCTCTCTCGCCCATACATGCATGTACAGAAAGCATGCGCACACACACTGTAATGTTTAGGACTGCAGTCACAGTGATTTGTGAAACCATATTGACATCACAAATATAAGATACTATAGGAAATAAGCAGCACACTTCTCTGGAATTTTTACTTTGATACCTGCGTTGCTATGGATACTATTAATCACTGTCACCACCACAATCAGTACCAGTTTATCACACGTTCAAGATATTCACATATAAACTCTTCTCGGCGTAAGACTCAGTAGGATTCACGTGACGAAAGTTGTGTAGTAAATTGATGGCAGCTACAGATACGATGATGATTAAGTATGTAGCCTAATGAATGATGTACTCAAAGTCGCAATATTTTCCTGTGTTCTCTAAAGTCGCTCATCAGGAGGTATGTTTAGCTAAGTTAAGATGATTTGTAAAACAATTTCACATGGAGCAAATGCGCCCACGCAGCTTGATTGCCTATTTACCTATATCCATTACACAACTGAAATGGAAAGGTGTTGATACTGAGATGGAACTGAATAAGAATCCAAGTTTGCTCACTAGTTTTATGTTACATCTAAGTTCATATTGAAGCAGAGGCCTCATGAGATCGTGAAAAATCACAAGATTATACAAGAATCCATCTTGCAAGTCTTCAATCTATGTGTTTGTGGCCCAACCACAGTGGTACTGAACCAATAGAGGTCTTTACTGAAAGAAGAGCAAATAACAGGGCTGAAGGCTTTTCTCCATGGAAAACACGTTTTCTTTTGTTCTCTTCTTCCGACTGACTATGTTGATCTGTTTGGTGGAAGTTCTCCTGTGATAGACGGTGATAGACAGACGGTTCATCCAATCACCTGATGAGTATTTTTGTGCCTGCCCTCCAAACAGTTTCCAATGATGCTCTCTGCAAGAAAAAACATCTGGTGCAGTCAGGTTGCACTTATGTAAAAGATAAAAGACCACTGATGTATAACTACAGGAACAGCATGGGAACATAGCATTTATCAGATGGGCTATTGTTTCTTTTTTTTTTGCCTTTTAAACTAGAAGCTGAAGGCCTGATGGGAGACTATTTAGCAAACAATGCCCTTTTCTGTGAGCTTCCAAAGTATAGTCTTGAGTATTGTAAAAAAATTTTGTTGTGAATGTGACTGAATGAGATTACCTTTTTCATTCAAAAAAGTACTATCTTGAGTGCTTCTTTGAAACAGTTGGAGTGGGACATACAATAGTATTGGGAGGGAATGAATCAACCAACGGGATATCTGAGGGAGAGAAAAAACGTCGTTCAATCATGTCACAGAAAAACTATCCTCACAGGGTGATTTACTGTGAGGAGATTTACTGTTTCCAAAAGTATCATTGAGGTTTTGATACAGCAATATAATGTAACAACAAACAACACTCAAGCTTCTTGATCTCATAAGAAAAAATATTGAGGGGTTTGTCCAGCTGCTGCAGCATTTTGAAGGTCAGTCATTTTGTGCGTCCTTAACATTTTTTCCCTGATGCAGCAAAGTATAGGGATGGTAAACATATGTATCTCTTTCTTTTTTAGCCGACCGCGCTTATCTGTGAGAGTGCAGGGTGCTGATACTGTTAGTTTCCAAGCTGTGGCATCCCATTCAGATCTGGCTTTAAACAGGGGCCCTCTGTCTCGCCTACTTTGTATTCCAACGACGGTAAGGTCAAACCTCATTTGATTTAAGGGAGGAGAAAAGATATTGAAAAAAAAAATCGCTTCCCGCCTGTGGAAAATTTAGTGCTCGTGTTGCCACGGGCCTTAGCAACAGGCTGCTGCCCGGTGTTTCATGAGGAGACTCGCAACCAAAGGGACGGTGAGGTGGCTCTTCAAGTGAATCCTTGACTTGCTCCATCAAAATAAAGGCCTGGGTGAATCATCCTGTGCTCAATTAAGCTTTGCTGATCAGTATGCACCTGCAGACAGATGTGTGTGGTGCATTAATAGGCTCTTTCCTGGCTTTAATTTTAACCCCTAACCCTGCACTGCATAACAATTCAACTGAAAATCAAACTTTTGTTCCTCCTACATGACTTGGGTTCTTGAATTCTGGCTTGGCTATTGTGTCAACACACCAACTATGATTCTGTTCGAATAAACACAGATCCCAACCCCAACTAACCTATTTGTCTTGCAGTTTATTTCCTGTAGAGGTTTAGTTGAAGATGCTTCCTTAGTTGCAGTTTGATACCAGAGTCATAGCTACAGATTCAAGCATCTGCTCATGCTCCCAGAACAAGTCTGGGCATAGCTGCTGGGTCATAAAACTCTGTCAAAGTGAATAATGAGGTGGTCTCCGAGGCTGAGTCGGAGCCAGACCAGGTAGGTGACGTGCTGAGGGCAAAGCATGCTGGGAGCTGCGTGGTTCCGCCGACAGGCTCAGCAGCTCTTTGTCATCTGCCGAGTTGGCTTGTGTGTGCACTCTGAAGGGTTTGGGCTGTCAGCGGATCGGGGGAAGCCGAAACCCTTCATGATGTCAGATAAACACTGGGAGTGGAGTAGCATACCCGGCTACAAAACAGATTGGAAAGCACTGGGAGGCATTAGGAAGAGAGCGAAGAGAAACAGCCAGGCATGAGAGTGTCTGGGCCGTGAACTCTCCTCCAGTTTTCTTTTCCCTCTCTTTTATTCCCCTTCCCCTCCTCCAGCAACCTTGTTGGCAAACCGAGCCTCTCCACCAACCCATTAGACAGTGAGGTTTTGAAGTGGCAAGAAGCAGTGAGAGTCTGCTCGTTATTTCGCCTCTATTGTCAACGAGATCAGTGGTGCCCTTTCAAGCGAGTGCATCACTTTCCAGACAAGATTACATACAAAGTCATGACCACTGTCAGGGCTTCAAAGCACCCTTTAATGGAGAAGACAACACGATAAAAACAAACCCAACCTGATGATGGAGGAGGATTCTGGGAGGAAAAACAGAGAATGATACAGCCGACAGAAGAATAGTCCAAGCACATGTTTGCATGCTCAAAACACTGTTCAAATCCACAAACCTGCCTGATTTGAAGGATGCAGTATGTTTTTAATATTCATATATTGCTGAGTTAGAATTTTCTTTATGTGTTATGGGTTAAACATCAGCATACAAAGGTCAACATGCATTTCTGCTTTAGGAGTCCAGAAATGTGATGGTTTGTTTTGACTGGACTGCCAAACCCTCTAACCTTTCTAGACAACAAGCTACAAAAACTCTGTCCAGCACATCTTTATTAATTGATTATAAGTCCATGTGCGTTTGTTTGCTGAGCTTTTTTTTCACTTCAGGCATTGTGAATCAAAAAAACACCAAAAAACAACTTTATTTTGCTGCCTGGATTATTTTAACTGGCTACATGTGTTTCATTCTTACACAGAAGTCTCAAGGAGGAGGTTGTGGTGGATGGTTGACACACATAGCATGGGACATGGAGTGAGGTCCACATCACACAACCCCACATTTGGTTAGGATTAGGTTCTCAAAACAGTTTGGTTAAGGATAGCAAATTATTCAGAATTTGGTTGAATATGGAAGGAGTCAATATTTAACTAAGACTACAATCTTTCTCCAAAAATGTCATGAAAATGTGTGGCATAATATTTTGATGACACACAGCAAAGGGCCACAGGTCGGATTCTAAACCTGGGCTGCTGTGGCAAGGACTCAGTACATGGGTCACCAGCTCTACCCACTGAGCTAACCAGGCACCCCAAGCTCAATACTTTTGTCCTAACCACAGTGGTTCAGACCAACCAGTGTCCTTTGAGGAACTACTGGCAGCTACGGCATGAGCAACACACGGGTGTGTGACGTCGTGTGTAAGAGCTACATGCTGCTAGCATTACACCTGGAGTGTTTCTTCAATGAAAGAAGAGCGAAGAACGACACTGAAGGCTTTTCTTGATGTAAAATTTGCTCTTCTCCCACCTGGCTTCGGTAAGAATTGTTTATCTGATTGGTTGACGTTAGTCTGTGATAGACGGTGATAGACAGATGGTTCATCCAATCACCAAGTATTCTTTGAAAGGGCCTGCAGCCAGGTTAGATAGTTTATTCAGTGCCAAATATATTAGAAAATTGTAACCTAACTGTCTTATCAACTGGTTTAAGCTGAGAATGTCACATGACATCCTCAAATGTTTTATAATAAAGGTGAAATGTCTATGACATCCAATTACATTTATACCGTATGGGTGGTGCAATTTAAATACTATTTTTAAATACTACAGTACATTTTTTTAAATAAATAAAATAGAAGAAACCATTGGAAAAAACATCCAAGTAGAATTGGTTAAATACTTGGCTTATTTCAGCTGCTGATCATGACTGCCCTTGGTGTTTGTGGATGATTCATTTTCCAGTGATATATTGTGGAAGTGTAATAATCAAATCCCCCCCCAAAAAAAGACAACTGCAATTTGTATAAGCTAAGCAAGTCCAGAGGAGACATGATGTAATGAATTGGGAAGGGAAGTAATTCACCACTGATTGCAAAGGTGACTTAAAGAAAGCTAAATTATTAACATGGCCGTAATCTGTCAGAGCACCAGACAGTTCATGCCTGACGGTGCCGTGACAGCGGGCCCCACCCACCGCCTTTTAAGACAAGCAGCACTTTGGAGACAGCAGCCGGACAGCAAAAGAAAAGCTGGAAGGTGCTGAAAAATGTCTCTGACTTCGCAGCGGTGTTGCAGCATTCATCACTGCAGGAGATCCTAAATGAACACCAATCAAAAGGGAATTGGGGCCCACGAAGTGAGCTTGAGCCCTCATCATCCCTCAGCATGAGGCACCAGAGAGGTGGGTGGCTGTTAAAAAAAGGCATCCGGTGGAACTTAAATGGTTCTGAGACAAAAAGTGCGACAATACTTGATCATCTTTCTGGCTCAATCTTGCACTGTTAAAGATTAGAGATTTGATTAAACTGAACACCGTCACAGAATGTGTCATCACATCCCCATGGTATGTCAACACGAGCTTCCACAGGGGTCATTCGGCCACATATAGCAGCAGTATGAGGCTCTGGACTTGCTTAAAATAGTGCAAAGCAGTGCTTGCATACAATTTACTGAATACCCACTCAGTGTGAGCTTTGCTACACATCAGAGTGGCGCACAGGGATTAAAGAAGTAACGCTAACTTTATATAAAACGGGAAATATCACTGATAAACACTCAACTATAATGGCTGCTGTAAAAGGGAGGCTGTGAAAAAATACTTTTGGAAGCTCTTCTGTCCTATCTCGAGCTGGGGGAAAAAAGGACAGGAAGAAGAAAGAGGAGATGGTATTTCCGTGCTCTTAATCAAACCGGGAGACAAGATGAAGAGTTTAGCGTGGCATGTGTGCATAAAAATGTCAACAAAGGCAATTAACCGGAGGAGGAGGAGGAGGAGGAGGAGGAGGAGGGGAGAAGCTTTTCCACAAGGCAACATGTGATATTTCACACCAGCTGTAGAGTCCATCATTTATATTTTCCCCTTTCTTTTGTCTGTGAGAAACTGCTGACATTCATTTCTACAGCAAATATTGTGCTCGCACACATGCTAGACTATGCTACGTACAAAACATAAGTGCATGCCTGATTTCCATGAGGTTTTGGCGATGCAGGAAACATTAGTCATCGTGAAAATGACCTGCTGTGCACGCGTTGTACAAAATGCAGAGCATAACATATAAACTAAAGGAGCTTTTTGTTCCAGGAATTATAATAAAAACTATGAAACCAGCTTTGTACTCACATTAATATTATATTATTTAAAAAATTGACAAAAATGATCAGAGATGTGCATTAAATTCAGTTCTGAGTGACTGCATGCACACCATTCATTCACTATTCTCCACCTGAAATGCTCATCAGTTCTTTTCCTTCTCATCAACACTTTTCATTTATGGTAGAGAGAGAACATGAATGTTTGACCTTGACTGACGGACGAACTTGCAACACTGCAACGTGACTCTTGTCTCTCTGCAAGTTTGGAGCAACAACATGGAAAACAGACTTGAGTGTATCACTGTGTTAGATAACTTAATGAGCCTGATGCATCCTAAAAATGTATTTACCTTGGATTTTTAATGTCCAAGTGAAACTCAGTGGTGTATGTGCTGATCATTAGGGCTCTCATGGACATAAAAAAAGCATTTGCTGTGATGTTATCTTGTGTCTTTGGATATGTGTAATTATCTACTGTAACATATGTAACAAATGCATTTTTCTGTATTTCTAAATTCAATTTTAATGCTTTTCTCCTCCAGTAAAATCTGATCACATTTGAGGGTGCTCCGGTCAACCCCCCCAACAGAAGAAAACCCGTAGCTGTCTCTTTTAAAACTTGAAAAAGCAGATAAAATGTACTTTTAACTGAGATTATCTAAATGCTAACATATTTAATATTCAAATCAAGTCCCCCCCCTGGTGTTTAATTCCATTCCAGCATCCTGTTTCATGTAGAAAAACATCAAATCACATAAGAAAATCACAATGTAAAGAGCACTTGATGAGACCATGCTGACCAATACCAACATTCACTAATTACATTGTTTGCATTGGTCCTACCTCCCTTCTGCAGGACACACTTTTATGGAAAATAAATCATTTCATACATAAATAACAAAACATCAAACAAGCAAATAGTTACAGCAAGTTCAAAGTAAAAAAATAAAAAATAATAAAACAACTCCATAATTAGGTTTGAAAATAGCTTTTCCGATCACAACAAAGGCTTTAAAAGGGCAATTTTCAAACACTCAGATTTGGGGCACTTGTGGTAGCAATCCCCAAATGTCAATGTCTTTCTTTTATGTGAGGAACAGCTTCAGGCGGGACATTGCGGTTGCCACAGGACATTTCAATTGCATATGTGTTTTATATTTGAATTTAGTAGAAATATTTTAAAGAATGGTTAATAGTATTGCCTGCAAAAATGTTCCATCTGGATATCAGATTCATACTGCCAGTGTCCAGATTGTCCATGTTTTCTCCTTGTTAAATTACTGTCACAAAGAACGGCAAAAAGTTTACCATCCTGCTCTCATCCACTAACATGACATCCAGTTACAGTTAGCCTGATTACATGTGAATGCAGCATAACTCTCCTACTTTAAAATCCTCATTCAGTTGCCCTACATTAGTGTCCAATCCGCTAAAACAACACCAGCTAGTTTCATATTAAAATCCACATGTCTGCTTAACACCTTAATCTGTATCAGCATGAGGCCCATTGAAACACCGTGGAGACCTTTCAGTTATTGAATTGAAGAGATGCTTTCAAATTTATTTTTAAATGACTGCACATGCAATCAGTTCAAGGACTGCCAGTACCAGAGTCAAGTTGTTTTTCAAAGTTTAGAGTGCTTCAGGAAAAGAAGTGTAGCATTTAAATGCTGCAACAACAAAAAAAAGAAGATCATAATAAAGTATTCTAAAGAAATACATGTATAAGAGTGATAATTTGCAACTTACAGTCTTAACTTAATGGCTGCTGATGTGAAGTTATCATGAAGGGATGTCAATGGTGCTACGATTTTTAATCTGCTACAGTTCAGTTCTACAACATAGAGGAAAACAAAATAAGTAAATAAATTGTTTCTATGTGATTAGCAGACTGACATTCACAGAATAATCTTTGTGATGAAAAGCAGAATCATGAAATAAAACACTATTAATTTTCCCACAATTTCCCACATGGCTATAATATATATATATATATATATATATGTATAGTCTGTAGTATCTAAAAAGGAAGTTCAATAAAGTTTACGGTTTACTATAAAGCCAAAGACTACGACAAATAACATGAAACCCCCCCCAAAAAACAACCTAAAAATAAAGTATAAAATAAAATATAAGATAACTTTAAAAACGACTCCAGACAGAAAGAAAAAGTACAAGTTCCCCTGAAGTGTCTATAGTAGTTTGACTGCAGTGAGATGAACAGAGACATTGTTCCAATTACTACCTATTCTAGACAGGCTATAACAAGTACCCCGAAGCAAGAACAGCAAACTCAGAGTACAAAGGGTGATTACAGATTGAAAGAGGTGGCAGGAGCTTTCTGTAAAGCTCGCCTGTCGAGCAGATCATTGAATCTCCTCTAACTCCTGTAATCTTCCCATTCCGACTGACAATGCCTTTTATTGAATTCTTGTACCTGGCACCGAGATTGGCAAAATGTCGAGTCATGGAAAACATTAGTGTATGTATAGTATGAGCTATATTATCAGTGTAATATGCCTGTGATCTATACTTGCATCTAAAAGCACAACGGCCGATTTTACAAAGAAACACTAAACCACAGCTAATTTGATGACAAGACAAGGATATGTTGCCAGGTTCTTTTGATTTATTTTTTTTTTTTGAGGAAGCAATGACTTCACTCCAAAAATCTTGGTGCAGCAGTATTCAATTCTGTGAAATGGAAAATACCTTTAATGTGTTGTTACCTGGTGTTCCTGGGTGTATCTTTCGACTCCATCATTCCATGCCAAATAATGATGCCTACTACTGCACAGAAAGTGGTTGGAAAACGAAATAAACATTTAATGAAAGGCTTCTAGTAGTTTGGTCTGCGAAGGAAAAATGTGGTCTGGCTCGGTATATACATATATATATACCACCTGGGCACCCTGGTGGTTATAATGTTATGCAGCCCCATACCAACAAACTGTGTGTTCTGACACCTTTCTATCAGAACCAGCATTAACTGTTTCAGCAGTTTGAGCTACAGTAGCTCATCTGTTCGATCTGACCACACAGGCCAGCCTTCGCTCCCCACGTGCTTCAATGAGCCTTGACGCCAATGACCCTGTCTCCGGTTCACCGCTTTTCCTTCCATGGACCACTTTTGATAGATACTGACCACTGCAGACTGGGAATACCCCACAAGAGCTGCTGTTTTGGAGAGGCTCTGACCCAGTTGTCTAGCCATCCCAATGTCATCACAATAGCCCTTGTCAAAGTTGCTCAAATCCTCACGCTGCCTATTTTTCCTGCTTCTAACACATCAACTTTGAGGGCAAAATGTTCACTTGCTGCCTGATATATCCCACCCACTGACAGGTGGCATGATAACCAGATAACCAGTGTTATTCACATCACCTGTCAGTGCTCATATTGTTATAGCTGATCGGTGTACATGCATGCCTATATATGCATGCTCAGTCCCCGGCTCTCCCGATCTGTAATGTAACCTCATAAACCTCCTAAGTATTACACTGGGACGGAAAGTGCGAAGGAATAATGGTGGAATGTGACAAGTAATCTTACCTTAAGACTAGAGTTTTATCGCCTCTGTGAAGTTGCCGCCTGACTGATTGCCTCTGGCTGTGTGCCCCAGAGCTCAGCGTTCTAATGAGCAAAGAAAGACAAGAGGTGTGATACATGCAGAAAGCCCAAACATTAACTGTAGATACGAGAGTTAAAGTTTGCCAAGATTAAGACTTCTCGCTGTATGTGGGAAATATGAGTGGAATGGAATCACTGAAGAACCATACAGGTCGCATTAGAGCCATTAAAACTCACATGAATACAAGAGATTTGCTAATTCTTACAGTGCAAGGGTAGTTCAACCCACATCTTCATAATCTTAAACAGAATTAATTAAATTTCATGTACAACATTATTATACTGTATATAGCCTACTGCATATGTAATTTAGTATATTTTATCACACAATTAACATCAAAATTTTATTATTTTTTAGTACATCTAGCATTTCACAACTGGGAAACTTTAAGACACAAGCATGACACGTACATACTTTGCTAATAAACTAATCAATGTATGGCTGCAAGTCTTCAGAGATCACTTTATCGTTTTCTCAATAAATGATTGTATCTAGTCAGAAGATGGTGAAAAATGTCCATCATAGTTTCTCAGAGCAGATCAAATCAGAAGATATTTAATTTTCATGACATAAAGCAGAGAAAAGTTGCAAATTTAAATACTTAAGCCAGCTGAAAGATGGCATAGGACTGCTGCTATTACCTTCTTCATCTGACTTCCACTTACAAGAAAAAACAAATATATTTGCACCTGAAAGAGAAAACAGAAAAATCCATATGCATTCATCTCTAGAATTCAGAGCAAACAATCGAAGTCTAGTCAAGAGAGGGGGAAAAAACAGGAAATTGGTATTAAAATGTTTTTTGATGTACATAAAAATGAGCCATCCTAATAAATTATTGGAGGACAGGCTGTTGCAAAACAAGAGTTTTTTATATTTTGAAATGAAATTGAGAAAACAATAGTTTTAACCTTAGGGCATACTAGCTTTGAATTTGCTGGAGAAAGTTATATAATAAAAAACAAAGCGAAAACACTAAAGTGACTGTGTGATAGTTTGACAAAAAAATGAATTTATTCCAAGACACCTGGCAGACAGAACGTCTCTTCCCCTTTGAGAAAGAGCAACTCCAGTAAATGTGAAATAAAATGCCTTACCCACTCTGTGCAGTCTGTATTCTGGCATCCTATGGTCTCAGTTAAGGAATGGACGTGTGAAAGGCTCAACAAATGTAAGCCTGCAGCTGACAGCTACACTCAAAGTGAAAGACGTGACCGAGTGAAAAGAAGGACAAGACAATAAAACAACATGTGGAAAGTTGAACTAAAGCGACTTTCAAACTCGGACCCAATGAATCAGTGGACAAACACGCCAATGTGCAAACATTAAAGTCAGAGTCGCATTACAATTTGTGCAAATGTTTAATCGTTTGTCTTGGCATGAGGCAATATTCAGTACAAATAGCATTCATTATTCTTTGCAACGGGCATGATAGTAATGTGAGGACTTAGCACAGCATACAAATTATGTCAAGCTCTCAAAGTAAACCAGAGTGCCTGTGAGGGGCGAATTGAAAAAGTATTTACATTCTGAAGTAAGTGCCAAGTAATGTAAGCTGCATGAGTAATGAGCATTGGGATTTTTAATTGTTAGGACACTTACAATGGCTCAATGTTTTACAGTACAGTACAGAATGTTGAAAATAATAAGAATGTAGCTATTAATAACTCTTTCCATTTATATCTACATATTCCTGGGTGAAAATTGCACATAAAACATTCCTGAGTGACATTTTGTCTAAGACATACAGTACATTTGCAACATATTACAGCTATGACAATAAACCTCTTGAATCTTGAACGATGTTCAGTGTAATTCAAACATAAATGACAGCCATTTTACATCATTTGCTGCTCTTTTTCTATTATCAACAATTGATATAAATGGCAGTTAACCAGTAACATAATTTACCATTTGCTAAACAATCATAGCTTAGCAACTATATCTACTGTAGGTAACTGTTAAGCTCTGGAAGCATGGGGCAGTAGAAAGAGCAATATTTGGCATATAAACAGTTTGGAGGTTGATGTTTTTTTTTTTTTTTGTGTGTAAGGAATGAATAATAAAGTTTATCTGCTTAAACGCAACTGTTAGCATGTCAAGCTAACTAGCTATACTTACAGTAGTAACCTAGGGTTTACTTCAAGGCCATAGTAAGCATATCATTAACTACCTACATAGTTTGTTACAAATTACTCCAAAGAAGCCCATTTCATGACTGGCACATTCACTGTGTAAGCTAGTAAGTCCCCATTGTCTGTGCTACCAGAGTTTATAGGCTAATGTTAGCAGCTGTGTCCCGCTCTTAATTGGATTTGAGGAGGTTTACACTCCAGCAACTCCAGCCAATGTTACCCAAGATGGCATTAAGTTTGCCAAACAAATGAGTTAGTTCTAATCCTAAAAACCTTTCCCTTGAAAGTTAAAAGTGAAAACATAATGCCTAAAAATCTGAACATGCATGCAAGCTAACCGTCTGAGCATGGGGTGATTTCAATCAAGGACCCAATGTTTTAAAAGTTACAATAGATTTTGAGTGCTATATTCATCAATTTTATCATTGTAAACTGCAAATATGCAAATGGTAAACCCGACAGGCATAGCAACAGTAACTAAATTGGACGGGGCTTAGCAAATGGTCAATTCCAATGAAATGGTCTATATACTTGCATAATATAACATAGTTTCCACATCTTAACATTGTAAATTCAAGGATCAAAGTGTTTCAAAGCTATCCCTGGATGTTTAAAAGGCACATTGTGACAAAATGTATTCACTTTAACTGCACAGCTCTGTGCATGAGACGGAGTGCTAGATTCTGTGATACTAGTCTCTGGTGGTAATAGATTAACACACCATTGCTAATACCAGCATGCCCTATGACATAAAAAACAAATCTCAGTGATAAATGTCATGTTTAGATTCCACAAAGAAAAAGTCATGAATAAAATAGATTTCACAAGGCAATGCATTAAAAATCTCATAAAATATAAATCTATTCCTGCTCATTCATAATTCTTGAGAGATCTTCCTGATATGTGTCCACTTACATTCATTGATTGCTGAATTGAATGCAGTTGCAGTCGTCTGTAAGCTGTGGTTAGTACACACATGGGATGTGCTGTCTTTCTTGCACACCCAACATGTTTGACAGCTGGTTGACTCTGAATTGTCCCATTGCTGCAACCTCAGTGTCTTTCATTAAACACCATCTACAGCTCATTGGAGGCTCATTCAGATATTCACAGTCAACACATCTGACAATGTTGTATTTATTAATTACTTATTATTAAAGTGCCTGTCAGCGAAAGCAATGGAACTAACTGTGGTTTAATGTCTTTTGGGATTTGTGTTCTCAGAATATTCTTACATTTGTCGCCTGTTGATATTCTTTAATATCAGTAATCAAACTTTTTTGCAGCAAGGCTCACTGACTACATCTGGTAGCTCTTCTCTTTTGCATGATTTTACAGTGCAACATATCATTATAACCAACAGCAAGTGTAAACAATTCTAAAATATCATTCAATTTGAAGTTCAATCCTGAGGTATCCTAAAGGTTGTACAATTTTTGATGCTTTTGGAGAATCAGTTGGTCTTTTCACACTCCTGAGGTATACTAAGGTCAGCAATATACTCCAAACAAAATCCAACTGGCGGCTCAGTTTTTGAAAACTTTTTGAAATACAGTATTAAAACCACATTCTACACTAGAAAGATCTCCATCTTATCAAGTGATTTTTGTCAGTAATTTAGTTCTTAAAGTTTATTTTACATAGAGAAAGTAAAAAAATCTGCCTGTGCAGTAAGAATATTTCAGTCATTTTTCAAAGGGAAATTGATTCGTTTCAAGTATTTTCTGAAATGCAGTTTGATTTTTCTTGATTGTAGTGCAGTGACCTTCCTTATTCTTTCTTTCATCAAGACACTAACTATGTAGGATTTGCAGGATTTATAGACAGAAAAATCTTTATAAGCTTGGGTATTATGTTATTGCAGTTAATTACAGCTATGTTGGAGAATTATGCTTGGATAGAAATAAACAAAACAAAAAATGAAATGTCATTGTTGACCAACACTAGCACCACTGGTGTGCCTGGGGACTGAAATAGGAAGTGCAAAAAGTTTGACAAGTTTAGAAAGCCTTAGGCACAATATGAACCCGTCACTCTGTCGGTGCAAATCCCACCCAATCATACTTGTTTAAGGTTTATTGCTGGCCCACTGTAAGTGCAATGTGTTATGATTTTCTCATGGGTGTTACACCTTCTCCGCTTCTTGGGAGGTCTTCACAGACTCCAACGGGATCTCATCTGAAGTGTCCACCAGGTTTTCATAAGCCTGACTGTCATTCTCCACATGCTGGTGCCTTGCGAAACTCACAAAAACCTGGAATATCAATGAGGAAAAGAAGGTACTTAAAGGCAAGATTAAAAAAAAGTAATACAACAGAACACTGAAGGGCCTGTGGACATTTCTATAGCCATCTCATTTTTACTCTCCCCCACCCTCTGCCTCTAAAACAAACAGAAATAGTCGTACAGACAACGGGGTGCATGTGAATGAGTTGCCAGACAAGGGCTATGAAGCATCAAGTAAGCGTCTAGGCTCACACAGTGAATGTCAGTTTGACATCTTTGACCAGCTGAGAAAGAGAATAAAACAATCATTCTTCTCTCTGTGATACCCATTTAATGTCAGAAGAAATCAATCCTATGGCGTTCATAAAAAGTCTGTGTGTATTTCATTGTGCTGTAAACATCACTATAGTCCAGGCTTTTTATTCTCTTAGCATTAGCTGACTGTTGTGGTAAAGTGACACAAAGACTTTCACTCCACGGAAAAAAAAAAAAGTGGATCACATAAAATGATAAGAGCATTGCTTTTTCATTAAAAGATTTTCAGTGTGTGTGAGTATAAAAGGATCTGTGAATTACTAAAATGCCTTTAAAACCTCAATGAGAAAAAATCACCCAGACCAATTCCATCAGAAACAACTCGGACTCCCCTTCGTCACAGCTACATATTCGCCAATAAATGAAATGGGACAGAGAGTAAATACATGGGACAGAGCATAAATGAACAGAAATAAACAATAGTGTCCTTTCAGGCTTTTGTTTTAGAGAAGCTCAGATAATAAAGACAGGGTAATAAAGATCTATCATGTCAGCTTTTAAAGCTTCTGTAATTAGCTAATTTATATAATCAGCGTTATAATGAAATGCTTATGATAAAGAGAAAAGATCTTTAGTAAACAAAGGATGATGTTTGTCAAGAAGACGTTTCCTTTGCTCATGTAATAAGCTATATTCATTTACATATGCTGAAACCTTTGAAAAATTGTTTGACATTTTGATAAACACATTAGTCGACATTAGATGAGAAGACTGATGCCACTTTTATGGCTGTGCATTAAGCAAGTAGCTTGAATCTAAAAGGACATCCACACATTTTCATTTTTACATTTCCAAGTGTGTAACAGAAATAAAAACAAGATAAAACATTTAAAGAAATTTGTTTTAGAGATGCTGGTGGGCAGATTTTGGACTTTGGACAGAACTAGGCTAGCTGTTTCCCCCTACTTCCAGTTGTATGCTAAGCTAGGCTAACTGCCTCCCAGCTGTAGGTCCATACTTAACACACAGACATAAGGATGTATCACACTGCTCATCTAACTCTCTGAAAGAAAACAAAATGTCAAACTATACCTTTAATATGGAATCATCTGATGTATTTCATTTGAACTATAGTGTCATTTTACATCTTGAGTTCAGGGGAGTTACTCTGTTAGGTACTGATCATCAGAAATAAAGTTCTTGATATTATGGTACTACTCCCTTCAGAAAACCCATATTATTATTACAGCTGAAATTTCCTAAATTCCTTTTTTTCTTTACCCAGGATAAATTTACTGAGCACAAATACTTGTTTCCTGGAAAAACCATGTTCCAAAGTCGTTCTTGGAAGCGGCCCAGTACAAACACAGCCTTACTGTATTTGTCGGCTTCAGAGCAGCTGAACAGCTTAGGCAAGTTGGAGGTTAAAAAGCCTTGCTCAAGGGCAGCTCGGTGGCAAATTCTGCTCCTCCACTATTCTGACCTGCTGAGGAAGTCATACTGTCTAAACAAGGGATTCTCATGGAATCAAATTGTTACGCTTCCAGTAAGAAATTGTAATTCTACAAAGCGGATTATGGTCCTTTGTTCACTCCAAGGTAAAACAGGCTTCTGCTGCTTCATACACTGTATTTCCAAAGCATAAGCAACAATTCTTATTAAAAAAAACAACACTTTTTGTTCAACTATCATTTCATTGGAAGTTAGTACCTACATATGTAAAGCTTGCTGACCTCAAAGCTCATGGAGCCGGTGGCCAGTTGGGTGTAGAGAAATCAGCAGACTACCTTGCAACTGAGGAGCAAGCCATGCCTGCAGAACGCCCAAGGCAAAAGTATGCTTCTGTGTGTGTGATGTCAGACCATCAGCAGTGTGTATCAAGGTCACACTTGTCAAGACATCTTATCAGGGCAGAATGAATAAGAAAATAAGAATGACAGTAGCAACAAATACACCCTGCGCCCATCTCTCTCGGCCTCTGACCCTGCCACTGGCTGATATTGGCTTGATGTGCTGAGGCATGCACAGCATTTCATATTCATAGTCAAGGCTGTATAGTTTTGCAGAATTTAAAAAGTACAGTTTGTTCAACTTTATTTGAGAATCCTAGTAGGATAAAAAGTGCTTAAGTGGTGCAGTTGATAGTGACAGCTTTTCTGACTGAGATGACCATGGTAAATTCATCCCCTGCTTTGTGATATGACTTTGCTCGTAATGCACACTTTCTGTATTTAGCCAACCATCCATTCATGACGTGAATGTCATGCGCCAGTGCTGTTGAGTGACATTTTCTTAATAACAGATGGATACAGGCATTAATTACATTACAGAGGGTACATTTGGGTGTTTATTTGATGCCCGTTGAGGCAGAACAGTAGGGGAAGGACGTGAATCACCCAATTAACCTCTCCTGTATATCAAAGGAGCCCTTGCCGAATGTGAAATGGCTATTTTTACATGTCATCCACATGTTCATGCTCTACCCTTATGCTGCACCGACTTTGAAATGTTCTTTAGAGTGGTGGAAGATCTTGCTTAAGTCTGTTAGTCTGAGAGTGGACAAAACAACTTCACATTGGAAATTTGGAAAAAAAATACATGTTACAATTTCCATTCTTTATCCGGGATGACGTGTCTCTCCCTGAGAAACTGTTGGCTTTGAGGAGGCGGTTTCTTTATTCCATCGAATTGAATTAAGGATTTTTTAAAACCAAACCAGAGTTTCTGATTGTTGGAAGCGCTTAAAGACTAACAAAGACCTTTTTTTGGTAATTTTTTTATTTTGTTTCTGTCAAGTGGGAGTGTGTTTCACGATGATCTGCAAGGTCAAATTATTGTTTTTGTCTATGGAGCCTGGTGGCGGCCAATAGCGATATATTGGCTGTTTCTGGTTCAACAAAAGGTTTATCTCTGCAGGGATCCTTTCTATAAATGTTGTCAGACAGAGAATAACAATGTGAGCCAGTCAGTGGCAAAAACAAGCACTTTTAGTGAATGTACTTGATGGGCGCCTTTGTCTCCATGGATTACATTGCCGCCATGGTGAATTAGGGGTTTATTTTGACCAAACCAGAGTTGTTGATTGTTGGAACAGTGGACGGACTGAATTTTTTACTTTGTTTCTGTCCAGTCTGAATGAAATGGGTTTTATGATCTGCAAGGTAAAATTACTGTTTTTGTCAATGGAGTATGGTGGGCTGTAGTTCTAGTGCTTTGGTCTGACATGCTCGTGCTTTAGTGCAACCTTTAGTGGTTCTGAAAGTCGTATGCAGCACCAAGTATTATTTCACAATAAACTACTAAATAATTCACATATTTCTTTTATTAATTTTAATAGTTGTAACTGATGCATACTAGATGTAGTGAAATGCTTTATAAATGATCAAATCAATTGATCACATTGGATTGTAAGCATCATTTACCCATAATTGAAATTCTTAAAATGTATTTTACCTGGAAAATGTCTTATTTGAGCATCTATAAAAGGGCTGTATCTAATTGTACTATAATTAAGCGGTAATATGATGAACTGTAAATTACAATACGATAATCAGTGTTCAAGAACAGGTTCGCCTCTAGAAGAGATTCAAATAAAATTGTTCTCTAGCTAGTAAAGTGCTATAGTGACATAGAGTAAGCAAGATGATACTTGCCATCATATCATATTTTGTGTCATGAAACTAAAGTGAGTGAAACATAAAACTACAGGAAAGAGTAAGTAATAATTAAGACTACATATATTGTGAAACTAAAAGGTCACCTGCAGTGTTGACAAGGCTGAATGTGGACCATTGTCCACACACAAAGCAACAAATACTTCACATTCCAACCACACAATCATCCTCTAAAAGACAGTTCAGAAAGTCAAATTTTCCTTTCAAATGCTCCATCTGCTCGCCACTGTCTTGGCCATCAGTGTTAACGCCTGAGCTCCAGGCTGTGTGGATCAATATTAATTGTAGTGCAAGTCGGGTGTTATACTATAGGTCAAGGCTCTTCTCTATAAATCACCAGCTGAAAGGTGACAGTCTGGGTCTCCACAGGTTCTCCAGTGCTACCCTCTGTGTTTTAATACTATGACCTCCTGGTCCAAGTATGATTTATTTACTGCCTCTGATCTGGTAAATATTGACCAGTGCAGAATGTGGGGCAAGTTGAAAAAGTTAAAACAGAAATTACGCAAGGTTGGAGGTGAAGTGCTAAAAACCCTTAAGGAGGAACCAAATCTGACTGTAAACCACACTAAGTTAGAGCATTTAGCTTTTCATAAATCACTTTCCTGTCATAGTGGTAGGCTAATTGGCCCCTAAAGGGCATATTTCATCTAAATACTGCTGCAAAAGATGGTTTTATCTTGGATAAGGGGTTATCCACAGGGGGGTCATGTTGATAATGAAATGCTTAACATCCCTGTAGGATTTATATCACATCAATTGATTTAAATGCAACAATGCCACAGAGCAGATGAATGCACAGACAGCTAACTTAGTCACTCACTCACTCATTCACATCTCTGTCAGGATTTCCTTTAAATGCAACAGGAGGCACTTTTCTTCCCCATGGTGGGGTGGACCAATGACCTTTCTGGACCGCTCAGAGGTCATCATCATCTCCCACCTGGTCATCTGCTGCTGAGCTAATGGTGGGCTTGCAAGACCAGACACACTCGCGCTCGCCTCTGAGTGCCTGATTGCATCAGGTCCCTGGGGCCATTTGGAAAACACAAGGTGAAGCCAGTCCGTAACATGCAGGGCCCACTTTATCTCACCAATCAGGGGGTCTAGCCAGTGCACTTGGGATGGAATAAAAAAAGGCACTGGCTGAGGGAGCCTTTTATATATATATTTATATATATATAAAAAAAATCTCAGTCTAGATTCTTGATCAATACTGAGACCTGGCGGCTGATCTTGGCTACACAAACTCAGTGTAGTCCTCATTGGTCAGTCTGACAGCCTGAATTGGAGAAGACAATGTGTCGGCAATGACAGATCTTTATATCTTTTCCTGGACTGAGCCAGCTTGTATTAACTGAGAGCACTTATAATGCTGAATGTATTGACTGATGATTTAATAATCCGTCAATCTCAGCTGGTACTCCACAGAATTACAGTAGGAGAATAGAACATGGCCAGTCAAATTGTGCATCCCCTGCTACTGTACAAGCTAATCCCAGCTAAAACTTTTTTGCCAAAATACAGAATACATTTCCCAGATAGATTCAGAGGGACTCCAGAATTGATAACCCTCCATTTGGATAAAGGAAAAATGTGTCC
Source organism: Dicentrarchus labrax (assembly GCF_905237075.1). NCBI lineage: Eukaryota > Metazoa > Chordata > Actinopteri > Moronidae > Dicentrarchus > Dicentrarchus labrax. The sequence continues at coordinate 10,716,388 of NW_026136717.1, read as the reverse complement.
AAGTGGAAATGTTTCACACATTATGGGGCCTGTGTGCAATTCCTATTTTGTTCTTCTCAGAACTTGCCAGGTAACGTGTTTTCACCATGGATAGCCACAATTGCAAAGCATGTGCATCAAAAAAGAATGGACTCTTTGTGGCTAAAGCCATGTTTTTTAGCAGCAGTCTTCTGTCCTGTTTTGCAAATATATTGCTACTGGTAGAGATGAAGATCGAGAGATTGAAATAAATGTATTGCTGGCTTTCCAGTGGCTGGAGATGAAAAGATTTCAGTTGATTCCTTTTCACCTTTACCTTGGAGAACGATACTATGGAATATTGATCAAAGAGACAGTGTGTTCACCTCTAGAAATATAATGGGTTCATTTGATGTAGACAGAATGTAGACCACATTCATATTTAATAATCAGCTACAATGTTAAATGGTTTCTGAACATTTTAAACAGCTAGGATGACAGACAGCCATCACAAATGAGACCATCAAGTTTCTCAATCTAGAAGTAATATAGTAACATGAATTTAATATTGCTGTTTTGGTTGGTCTATGGCTATACAATGTATTAACTCTGCGCAATGTAAATGTCTATAAATTACATGATGAAGTGAAATAAATTCAGAGACACATAAGTTCAGATGAATACGTTTGATAAATAGCCTGTAGCAGCAATTTCTCCATGACAACCAGCAATGTATCTTATTATATCCTGAATATGTACATGCCTCAAAGTGCTGTCTGTCATCTTTTCAGTGACATATGTCAGCTGAAGGCTCATCGTATAGAAGTCTATAGGCAGACTCTATATATATATAAATACTAGACTGTCTTTGTTATTCATGTATCATATGTGATTTTAGTTTCTTCACACAATTTCTCACACATGACAGCGGTTAATTAAAAAAAGAACAAATAAATCCTTGATGTTGTACCAGTCAAATTGCTGAAATGTAACTATGAAATCAAATTAGACACACTCCAGTTTAAAAGAATGTAAGACTCACAAGGCTCAGAGGGAAAAAGTCTCGGCACTTATCATATTTCTTTGGGCCTTACCTGATCCAGAGTGGTCTGGGACACAGAGTAGTCCTCCACACCCAGCCTCTGCTGATGGCTGGTGAACTGGCTGAAGATGTTGGCCAAAGCTCCCTGCGTGTATGGGAGCTGATACTGCAGTGTGTTGTGATGCTTCTCCTTCAGGATGCTGCCTGGGAAGGTATGCTGGACAAAGTCCTCAACTGGCTTCAGTGCAGGAGGCGAGCCGCCAACCCTCACAATCACTGTGTAGCCATCACCGAATCTAGAACAAGAGGCCAGGCATTCAGTACAAAAAAAAAAAAAAAAAACTGCAAACAAGCATGTCAGTGCCAAATTGCTCACGGCTGGTCATCTAAATAATGAACTTTCTTTTCTCCTGTGGTTGCGTCATAGTGTGATGGATAACAGGGAAGAAAGCGACAAGGCAGGAAGCAAAAAAGATGACAAAATATAATTGGTCTCATATTTCCCACTATTTCAAGCTTCCTGGATGTGGTGAGCTGGAGGAGCAGCTGAGTCACAAGCAGCTGAGAACAAAAACAGCTTGACTTCAACAGTGCATTAAAGTTGAAAGCTGATGGATAAACTTTTCAACTTTCTAAGGTAATAGTGGATTTCAACATCATTTTCTGCATCAAATGTAAAAGAAGGTATCATCAAAACAGATGAGACAAAATTATGTTTAGACAATGGTGGATATTTGCTAAGAAAAAAAAGGTTTCACTTACAGACAATGTATTGTTTTTAATAGTTAATATAATAAGTATTTAGGCATGAAAGCCACTGGCAAGTTGCAAGGCGGTTACACCCATAATGTGAGTTTGATAAACTATACATCCCACAGGACTGCATCCCAAATAAGACTCTGACTGAGTATATGATTCACAATGAAGAGTACATATAAAGTGCTTGCCTCATTGAAGAGCCAGAGTTTGGAAATATGTCAACATGATCTAATGGTAAAACTTTACAACATGAACAATATCTTAAAAAATAGTCACAGATGAAAATGGGCCGTAGCTAAGCTCTAAAGCTAATTAGCATTCTGCGTCTTCCCAGTTGCATGCTACGTCTGGTGAGCACCAAATAAGAGTCTGTGCCTTGTTATTCTGTCGTTAGCACTCTTATGACCCATTGTTTTCTGCCTAATTAATTCCCTAATGTTGGATTTACTCTTGGAAATGTCCATTGTGGGCTAGTACAGCACTACATGCAACGAGAGTCAGAGGCTCCCTTAGTGGCAATTAGAGATATGCTGAATAAACTGCGGGCCTACACGACCCCAAAGGAGCGGGAGAGGAAGTGAAGCTCTGTGCTGGTGCTGAGATGCACAATGAATGGACTCCATAGGCTGCAGAGTCCCTTTAGTTAAAACATGATGCTTGAAGTTGAGGAGACGCAGTGCAAAAATAGTGTTACTTTGCATAAAGTGTATGTGGGAATGCCTATTTAATACCCACTTCCATTAAGAATGCATAAGTGTCTTTTTAATGCTACTTTTAGAATCAGATCATCTCAAGGCACCCTCCTTAGCTGGAATTTTCTGGCATTATGATTGGACAAGCCAGAATACCTCTCACATACATCAGATGTCAGAAGAATATTCGCATGAATCTGTAGGAGCTGGCATCTGAGCCAATCACATGTTACATCATTATAACCATACCCCATGACCTCTGTCTCCTGTCTCCCGTCACTACAACGGGTACTGCCAATTGACTGAGGTAAAGAAACTGGGAATTCTTGCAATGATTTAGTGTTTCCTTGCATTGTGGTCTGATACCACAGCGAAGGAAAGGTTCGAAACCAAAATAGCAATGTGCAAATGTGCCCACATTTAAATTGGCTACCATGTTAGGGGAAAAAGAAAATATATATACTAATATAAAAGAATGCAGACAATGTGAAGCAACGACTGGAATATATCAGATTTTATGATGCAACAGAGCGGGTGGCATGCTATCCTGCCACAACGTCTGTGTCAAGCCTACTGTATAGGGAGGATCTGAGAACCGTGCTGGCACTGTGATCTCCTCAGGCTCTGCACGCCGTAGGTGATCAAAAGCATCCCCATGAAACTCTAAGACATATTATGTAGTACACATCATGTGGATACAACTATGGGTGCCCTGCAAGTATCAGCATGTCAGCACTTAATTAAGCAACTGGCCTTTAGACAGCCCTCCAACCGTACCAAATTATACTCCTATTATACTGACCTGAGCCCTGCTCAACTTTGCTATGAAATACTGTTCCTTGCTAGGTGTTCATTGAGTGCCTAGGGCTTCATTAGTTCAAAGTGAAAAAGCAGGATCATAATAATCATCACAGGAACGCGGATCTCAACGACTCTGGTCACATCGCATGAAACAAATTATACCATTGTAGCACTGCTTTGTTCCTCATTAAGAAGCTCCATTCAGTTAGTACTCAAACTCTTTAATTTGTTATTTTCACAAATACATTCCATCATAATATGATTATGATTCAGGTTCATGAATACAATCGGATGTTTATTACTTACAATCAGTGTGAAAATATAAGCACATCTATCTCCTCCAGATGCTCAGTCCAAAAGACGGTAGCTATGAATGGATCTCGCATTATCACGTGTCAAATGTTATCGCCATGGCTGTGCTGCTGTCACCAAAACACTAACAGTATGTCACAACATGTACGAGCTGTTCTAAGCTGTTTGCATGAAACGTAAAGACTTAATACCTGTAAGAAGTGTTGACATCTACCTTTGACAATACACTTTGATTTGCACACGCAGCACCATCGTTCTCCAGTAAAGCATACCATTTATATAGACTGTAGCCAGAACTCCTCTCTCATTGTGGATCATTTTTGAAGATTTTTATAAGATGCAAAAGAATACACAGTCTGTAATCAGACACCACAACATCACAGCCATCCCCACACATCAAGCTTAATTCATCATCCAATCAAGACTATGACCATAATCCCCTTGTGTTTATTATAGCTGCCGGCGCAGGAAATGGGCTTTGTCTATGGACTGCCAAGCTCGGCGAAGATGCAAAAACATTTTTGCAAATATCCAATAAGGCCATGAAGCATTGTGGTGAAAGGGTTTGGCAAAAGGGTTGGGTCATTTATTGGTGATGAAATGCTGCTTGTCAGTGACAGTAAAAGGGCTTATCAATTAGCTACCCCTCATTCTCTCTCCCTGGCTACCTTACTTTTATTTCCTTTCTTTCTGCAGCTACACAGGGGCTTCAGGCTGCGCTTTGGGGAAAATATCTTTCTCTCATATTCATCATTTTTACTCTGCTTCTGTATTCACAACAAAACAAGTTCTTTCATCTTGGATACACTGTCGGTCTTGGCTCTCCTCAAATAAACTATGTCTGTGTAGGGAAAGGTAGGCTTGGATATGTTGAAACAGAGCCTGCAGTACACTTTGTGTTCATAACAATAGCGTGGCATGCTTGAAACAATTAATTCCATTTTAACTGCTGATTTAATAGCAAAAAAGACAGATCTTTGCAATTTGGGGGCTGAATAAAGAGAAACAAAATGAAAGGATTATGTTTAAAGTCATGACTGCACCACATTGTCACAACTAATCCTTTCATAATATTTTACATTAGAGATATGATACAGCGGCTCAACACAGCATGGCAGAGACACTGTAATGTCTGCGCTGTTTCTTCGTTTTCATTATTCTGCCTCAATCCTCTCCTCCACCCTGGTCCGCTGGAAAGTCGTTCTTCCATGTAATTTAAAACAAACAACAGCCAGACACAGATAAGGGCATGACAGGCAGAAAATAATTCTGCTGCCTTCCTTCATCTGAGGGAGTCTGGAAAGGTCACCCTCACCACTGCCAAATCTTGTATTTGTGTCCGCAGGGGGGAAGGCGGACGCGGGGCAAGAGGTCACAGTGTGGCTTGGGTGGTCTGGTGCTTTGATCAGGCAGGGAGTCGTCCAAAAAACTTCCTTAGTTCCTGGAGGGGGAGTAAACAAAGCTCTAGGCAGAGGCTCCACAGGCACAGTGGGGAGAGAGGGGTAGATGGATGGATAAATGGATAGAGAGAGGGATGGATGGATGGATGGATAGGTGATCTTTGTCCAAACAGGAAAGGATAGATTGGCATTGTAAGGAGGCCTTAAAAATGTGTTGATTAGAAATATTGCATGTTTATCCCCATTCATGATAATAAGACCCCATCAGTAAAAATAAATATTAAGAATAAAACAAATAACACAATTTACAAAATGAACTGTAAAATTAAAAGAATAAAATACCCATCTATATATGATAAAAACAATAATAATAATAATAAAATAGATGAGACATGATGGAAATCAAATTTCCATGCTGTTATGAATAAAAGGCTTTTTTTTTGTGTTTTAAAAATCATTCAAAAGATCACTATGTGAAGAGTATTACTTCCAAAAATGTATTCCTTAAAACCAAATATTTTGAATGTACTTCCTTGCTTATAAAATATTTGCAAAGCTGTGCATTAATATTTTAAAACCTGTATTGATTATATTTTGCTGGCAGTTCTCCTCTTTCCTGTCTTTTTCTGGCAAAATATTCATAATAACTGATAACAAACTGCAACAAACTGGTAATAAGACATTCAATGACAACACAGTGACAGTTTGTAAGCAACGACTGCACTTACTCCACATGCTGGTTTGTGGTGTGTAGTAAACTTATGATGCTCTTCTGCAGCTCCATTGGCAGAGTCAGTCATCATCTTCTCTATTATTACTTTTGTAATCTCTCAAAGTGGCCAGTAAGATCATTTGTGTCAAACTGCTTGAGTCTCTGTGTGTTCTATATGTGTATATACTGGCTGTAAGACAAATTTCCACTTGGGGGCAATAAAGTTAAAGCTGAAGTTGAAGATTACCGCTGCAAACTGTCGGTGGTTTAGCATGACACTGTTGTCAGAAATGTGTATTCTTGGACATGTGCTAGTGGCGCACAAGATGCAGACAAAAACGGGGTCCGCATTTAAAACATTGCTCCATACTGTTTCACTACTATACTGTACCTTCAAAACAAGTACAACCACTGTTAAACACTAAATTCATTATGCTGTTAATGTATCTAAAATGAATACATAAAAACTACCTAAGTCTCTGGCAATGGAAGTTTGAATTTTTCTTTTTAAGTATTATGTTTAGAAGTCGTGCTGTAAATGACTTTAAAAAAAAAAAGTTCTGAGTGGCAATATAAAGCGGGAAGTTCATTCTTAACCTTGGAAATAGCAGTTTGAAACCCCAGGTCCATCTTTACATGAAGTTGAAAACTTCAGATAAAAGGTAGTGATTGGGCCTTGAGTTAACATTACTGTTTTCAAATAAAATGGTTTAATCTGTCCTTAGTGATAGTTTTCATTGATGAGTAGTGGAAGACTGCTTCTATGCAGGCATATTCACGAGGCGTTTGTATCCAGTATTGTGCTTCGAAAGTAATCCTACACGAAGGCCATCATCTGGCCTGTAAAAGTTATTACTAAGAGATATACAAACATGCATAGTTCGACACGGATGTAATAAAAGACAGAGAGGCATGTAGCAATTTCTGCAGTCCTTGAAATATAGATGCAGATGCTTATATTGCTTGCACAAAAAAAAAAAGCTGTGATAAAACCAATGTCGGTACAAGAACCGCAATCCCACATAAATTAAGATTCACACCAACTATCAAGGGTAAAGATGTCGTATATTTCCACTGCAGACAGCTCTCAGATACGTACAGTATATACAGTACGCCATCTGTGTCTGTCAGTGTTCTAGCAGGCTTAATTACACCTACGTTGCTGATGCATTGTAAACTGTAAAGAGAATTATTTTGTCATCCATCTCCGCTGGTGACACGCACTTAAAAGCCGTAAACTATTCAGTTAATGGCACACCTGCAGAGCTGACGCAGAGTGAGTGGGAAGGAGTTTATTGGACTTCTCAACGTCAACTTCAGGGGACTGATCCAAACTTTTAGACACCACTCTTGTAAAAACTCTCCAGCGCCCACACCGCATTACCTTAATGCATTAAAGGCACTTTACCCCCCACTTTTATATCATGACGTGCTTTAAGCAAGGAGAAAATAAGACTCCAGGCTGTGGTGTGTACTTACTGCAGATACTCTATGAAGTGGGGATATGAATGATATCAATCAGTGAAAAATCCTGCATCGGCTAGTGGGTGTCCTTCCTAACTGACAAGATTATAGGGGAGCTTTGAAGTGCTTTTATTGGTTCCTCCACTTCATTTGGGTTTACTTAACACCTGGGAGCTTTCCTACCAGCACACTGCTGTATTAAAGCACTGTTTACAGCCTCTTGCAAATTTCTTTACTTATTTATTTTTCCCCTTACCCATCAGCCTTTCATAAATTCCTATAAGTGTGATTGATTTGAGGGTCTCGATATCAGGACAGGGAAGGAGGATGTTTTTAACAGCCGAGGAGGAAGATAATGAAGGGGGCTTCTTAAAATGGCCGCCCTACTGTTCAGAATCCACCGCCCAAATCAAATCTTCAGCCCCTTTTCGCATGCTGACCACCTCTCTGGCAGTTTAAATGGGCTATTTTGGCTCATTTGGGGCTTGATTGATACACAGAGGCGGGGGTTGTTAAAGCAGCAGAAGGGCATCTCGGTGATAAAGACAGGGTCACCACTGAACTAAAGGGGGCAGCACTAACAAGCACTTGGATGGCTGGGTTGGAAGCCCTGCCACCTGAGAGTAGCACAGGGAGGAATAAATAAGGGTAATATGGCGAGGTTTTTGAAGGAGACGAGGCGATGGGGGGAGTGAGGGATGCGAATGTGGGAGGGTGAGCAATAGGGGGTCAAAATGTGAGAGCTGCCCCTGCGGTGAGATTCTGCACTCCTTTCAGGGGCTTGTGATGAGAAAGAGATGGAGACGTTGGGGATGGGAGGGCAGAGGGGGGAAGAAGCGGCACCCCCAGCTTTGCAGGTCAGCCGCTCTCGCCGTGTGACAATGGCGTACACCACCTGCCTCTATCGCCATGGCTCCCCCTCTTCCACCTCAACCCCTGCTGCCTGATGGAACTCTTCCCATCTGCAAACTGGCAACAGCTTGCGCATTTATGAAAATCAGCCCCTCCATTCCCACATTATGGACAAAACATTGGATGTTCAGTGTTTCTACCGTGCCAAGCTGGATAGATGAGATTCACAACAACTTAAACGATGGTGGATCACATGCTAAACCAAGGGTGGGAACCTGTGTGTGTGTGTTGGTGGGGGGCAACATGGCAGCACAAACATGTGGTGGGATAGTGACGAGAAAAGAAAACAGAGAAGACAGTCCTTAATTGCTTTTTCAGTCATTAACAGGGTCCCACACCTCATGAAACATTAATTACACCAAGCTGCGGAGATAGGGGCGCTTAATTAGAAATTATTCACTGCGTGGCAAGAACTGAGCGATAGCATTTCAGCAGCATGTAAATTGTCCATGCGAGATCTAAAATAAGCACGGCGAAAATCGGTGTAGACGTCATGCTTATCTGGCTTCCTCTCACTTGACTGTCTTGTGAAGTGCGATTCCCTTTTACCTGATAGCATGTCGAGTAAAGTAGGACACGTGTTAACCCTCTGTTCTCCTCCCTTGTTTACTGCTTCTACCTCCCCCCCCCGTCGCTCCGGTGGCTGTTACCTATCCCTGTACCTCCTGTGAGGTTCATAAATGATTTACGCCACCCTGCTCGTCCCCCTACTGACAGGATGTAATTGACACAGAGGATCTGTCAATTACCCTAACATCTGGGAGGGACTGATTGGAACATCGCTCTCCCACTTTAGCCCTTCGCCTCTCAACTCTCCCTCGTTCTCACCCTTTTTTAGCCCAATCTAAAATCTACCTCTTCCCTCTCCGCAGTGAGACAGTGGCCGATGATATGACATTAATGCTCTTGATGTGAAATACCCTTGACACTGTTGAACCCCTCCTTGCTGTTCGAGAACTTTTCCCTTAATCCCCTGCACGACTTTAAAAATGGTCCGCTCCACCCCTCATCCCAGGTGTATTGATCTTTCTCTCCACCCAACGATTTCCACCACATATTCCTGTCTTGTGTGTGTAGCTCTTGTGTGTGTGTGTGTGTAATGTCCTTCCTCTTACAAGATCACACAATGGAGTGGTAATAATGTCACCAGACTGTACCTAAGGTAATGGATGGGCCTCACTGTTACATGCAGGGCTCGGGGCACAAGTGCTGGCCTTGGGAAATGTCAGATGAATATCAGAGAACAGACCCGAGTGGTAAGAGTTAAGGGCAGGGGATATCTCCAATGGAGAGGTAACAAAACGCATTAAGAGACATGTACAAAACCTATTATGGGTGTGCATAAGGATAGGGATGGTGGAAAAAGAATTTATGGGTCTGTAGAGAAACAAATGTGAAACTGAGATAATGGTGAAAGGCTTGGGACACTAACCTCCTGCCTACAGACCTGACTGTCTGCACATTGGCCTCATATATGGATCTTTACATGTGAAATCAATGCAATCATGTTGATGAATGTACGCTAAAAAGAACATTTTCAGCTTAGCACGCCAAAACATATGGGGCATATACTGTATATGGGTTTATTAAGACAAGAAGCTTACTGGTAAGTAAAACAAACAAATATATTATCGTTACATAACCTCTGATACTAAAATAGTTTTACATGTTGGGATATACACTTATTTGTTGTCTTGCGGAAACGTATATTGATACCACTCTCGTGTCTGTACACACTAAATATGACTCTAGAGCAAGCGGCTGATTAGCTTAGCTTAGCATAAGCACTCTTATGAACACATTATATGCTGTTTGTTCTCTCCACTCAAAACCAAAGAGTAAAAACTTACATACACACTTACTGCTAGCTGTTTCCCCCACTTTGACTGTATTTGAGGTTCCACTGGTACCTAATACTTTTTGATAAATGTTATATCTCCGAAAGGGTCCTTCTTAGCTGTAGCAATAAATGATAAAATAAAAAGATGCATTCTTTCCTTTTCTTCCTTGGAAAACATGGAATAGTTTTCTTTTTTATTAACAATATACATTGTCCTATGTTATTTATATACACAGTATAAATAACAGAACACCTCAGTGGGAGACAGGGATTTCTTTCATCTCATTTCAAGGGGCTTCAAAGATTTTCTTTAAATTTTTTTTATTCTACTCTTGGGCTAACACACTCAGTGGTAACAAAAAAAGGACCCTTACCTGCTCTTCAGATGCTGGATGCTCCCAAAACACTTGAAGCGACCGTTTACCATGATGGCCATGCGTGTGCACAGTGCTTCACACTCCTCCATACTATTGAAACACAGGGGTGAGGAAAATGATGCAGGACAAATGTAAAGCAGCAAAAATACCAGATGCTTGAGTCTCTTTCTTTTTGAGATAAAAAACAATGGCATCTTAAAATTGGCCTCCTTGGTATAATGGGGGCATTTCAGGGATTTTTATTATGCCTGTCCTTCTCATTCAGCTACTTCTCAGTGTGCTGTATTCAGGGCTAGAACACTGATCACAGATGTTTTTTTAAAAGGGAAGAACTCAATCAATTTTAGACCGTGTCAACTCACATTATTTTGCCGATAAAGATCTCTACTGATTTACAGAAACTTTCTCTTCTCATTTACAGTTAAAGTTTGGGTTGGAGCATTTTTACGTGTCTACTTTGACACCTTAAATAGACGACAAATTTGGTAATTAGAGGAAGAGGAAGGGACCATCTGTAGTTCCTATTATCTAATTTTTTCTCTTTCGGGGTTGGGCTGGAGCAGGAGTCATTTGTAGTTGAGGCAAAACCTGTGAAGCCTTTCTGAGGAATGGTGCAATTAGGATTATGACTTTGTAAAACCTGGTGAATCTGCCACTTAACAAAACACAACCACCTGGTCATGCCATGGACGATTGGATGCAGCTCAGCCACATTGCCCGCGACAACAAATGCTTTTATTTCTCCATGAAGACAACACGTGTAATGAGAATAATATATTCCAAAGGAAACAACAACGGCACAGATTATTCACGTGCATTGCTAGCGGCACAAATGATTCAAAAACCCAGGCAATTTGCGAAATAGTGAAATAAACAGGCTTGTGAATTGTTAAATGTTCCATATTGACTTGGGACATCAAGTTTTAAGCTTCTGAAAAAAGGAGGCATTTCATTTTTTTCTTCCTCATTCAAAACCATGTCCAAAACTGGCCAGCAGTACAGAAGAAAAAGTTGGGAAACTAACTTTACTCCAGGAAGTCTTGGATAATGAAAAGTCTCCAGCACTGATATTGACAGTTTTTCTTTTCATGGAGGAAAAAAAACCTCCAGTCAGTCAATATCTCCTCATGCTCCATGAAAGCTTTATAGCAGCCAGTGTGTTTCTGGCAGCCAATATTAACTGCTATTCAGGAAACAATACCTTTTGACTAAAGTGTAACTCCAGTCAATTATAATTACAGTTATACAGCTGACGTTCATTTTACGGACAATGTGGCTGATCTGATTTCCCTGGTAAGGAGTCAAAATATTTGGACTCTATCTTAGCAGGTGAGGTGTGAATCCATCAGAGAAAATCAATAGGTAAAGAGTGATGTTGCACCTGTGTGATGTGAGAATGACTGAGCGTCCCTCTTTGATGATACTCAGGATGCAGTCCCACAGGAAGCGTCGCGCTTTGGGGTCCATCCCAGTGGTTGGCTCATCCTGCAATGAATGTAATCTCTTTAAAACAGTTCATCAAATGCTACCTCAGAAAATCATTTAAAGATATAGGATATCCTAGTATATTACAGCACAAATCTACTTTGAACAGATCATCTAAAGGACCACTATGTAGTAGAAAAATTCCAAAGGCACTATTAAGAGCCAGTGTTTGGGTTGTCTCCTTTGGGCTACTGTAGAAACATGGTGGTTCAATAAGGCATACTCTGTAGAACAGGACCCACTCTCTCTGTAGATAAAACAGCTTTTCTAAGGTAACAAAAACACAGCTATTCTTATTTTCAGGTGATTATACACTAAGGAAAACATATCTATGAACATTATATTCCATTTCTGCCTATAAATGTTACATACTGGACCTTTAATGATGTGTGTGCGAACAGACATACAGATGGGTGACATAGAAAAGGAAAAACCTGAATTATGTTAACACATAAACACATATCTATTAAGGCAAAACAATAGGAGACAGCAAACATACATGGCTAAACTCTGAGTATACCCATTTACACATAATGGAGACACATATTAAAGCACTCTCCAGCATAGTATAACACACACACAGAGAGTCTCAGTGACTTGCTGTTTCTTTTTCCTCAGGGCTAGTCTGTCCATGCATGATTAGGGGGTGACAGTACTCAGTCCATTGGCTGATTTCGTTCCAGGCCCGGTTCTCCCTCGCTAGCAGAGTCCTACAAATCCCAAGGGGTATTTCCATCACTGTGCCCAATGTGTCCCTGTGCAAACCCTACGTGGCACTGCCTCAAGGCCGCCTGGGCTCCCTGGGCTAGCACACAATACTGAAATTGACACAGACACTGACAACACATTATCCCACTGCCTCAAAGTGGAGGCTGGCCTGGCTCAGGCGAGTAAATAAGTAGGTTTGGAATAGTGCAGCTCGACAGACCAAGCACTGAGCCAGAAAACAGAAACGGCTGGAAAGATTATTCTGTAAATATAATTCATTATGGATTACTCATTACCTGACTGATTACTCATTAAATTGTTATTAGCAGCATAATCTGATGGATTGCTTTAAATAATGCAAAGTAATGCATTTATTACATTTTACAGGCAGAAAATTAAACAGCATGAACTGGCATTAAAATGTATTTATATAATCTAACATTTCTGCTTTATTAGACCATGTGATGTGGTGGCTGGGACATGGGATAACAAGTAAAAATTGTAATAATCTTAATGAAGAAAATACTTTGGTGAGCCCCCTTAAGGAGCCCCAAATGTGATTTAAGGTCATTAAAGTTTGTCCCTCATAATAACACGGCCACAACTTCCTAATGCACATTAAAGCCGCTTAATTGAAAGCATGTGATGCAGTGTATTCTGAGTCATGCTTTCATTAATCTTCCATCAGTGAGAAAATGCTTTTGCTCTCAGTTTTAAGTCCTGATGAATTGGAATTTTAATACGTGCAAACATGGTTCTGTGTGCTCTACGTTTTTCTAAAGGAATTGGTCTTGAATTTTTTTTTTATTAAAACATGACCTGTGAGTGACCCCTGAAAAATACACCCTCTTCATCCACAAGTAATGTACATGTAATCCTTCAGGAAATTCAGTAAGGATTTACTAAATTGATCCGAATCTTGTTTTTTTTTTCATCCGCTCACTCTTGAAAGCATATGTTAACCCAAATTCCTACACTCTATCATCCTCCTCCTACTACAGAGCCTCTGTGTGCTTGTAAAGGGAAAAACAACTGATCTGCTGTAATCCAAACATCTGCACAGCATCAATATTGATTGAAAGTATTACACTCTTAAGTCTTAATGAAACAGCAGCGTATCACATTTTTTACCATGTACAAACACACCAATAAAGATATATCTCACCAGGAAAATCACAGAAGGACAACCGATCAGGGCTATGGCTGTAGAAAGTTTGCGTTTGTTCCCGCCGCTGTAGGTTCCTGCTGACTTGTTGGAATATTTCACCAGCCCCAACTTCTGGATCCCCCACTCGGCCACCTTTAGAAAAAGACAGAAATGAAAGTGACCAAAACCCATTACGGTGTCAAGAAGAGTGTTCACATAAGACCCGTCATCAGACTCTCCATGATGGGTGATACTTTGACTAGGATGTCCAACGTGGTTTTCAAGGACAAGGCATGACAACTGGCATCACTCTAAGACCTTAATCACAGGCTGCTGAAGTACTCGTCAAACGGCGGCAATCAGGAACATCACCAAAGTGCACACTATCGCCATATCTCAAGGGACACGATTAGATGTCACAATAAAATGCAGCCTGTACTGTAGGACCTGCGTTTCACTTCCAGTGCATTTCTTGAACATACATGTGGATATTTCTGTTTACCGATTATGCAAATATGACTGCACAGGGGCTCAATTTGGATCAAGAGTTGGAAAAAAAAAATGGCACACCACAATGGAACACGGTAAAATCAAGAGTTATGCTAGCAGTGCAGAACTGGGTCCTTTTACACTGCAGCTAAGAGATCAAAGCCCTGGCGCCGGGTCTGAGGCCTATGGTCGCCGCCAGCCTCTTCCTCTTTTGATCTCACTGTTGTAGAAGCAGGCGCTGCGAGAGGAGTGCAGGGAGGCCGCATAGGGCCGGCCACACCACTGGGCATGGTGAATAATGTAGAGCCATAACCCACAGCTGCTGCTTTTCTACCACCGGCCATTTTTCATTATGTATGGCTTCTCCCACTGTGGTTATCTATCACTTCGACATGTACTTCAGCTTGCCCTACATGCATTCTAGCTGAAAAGTATTTTGATGGTAAAAATAAAACAAAAACATTCTAAAAGGAAATAAACATGTCTTGAAGCAGTAGAACATTTTTAGTTTTTTTCATCTTTTTTTGATATTCCAATTACAAAAGCTTGACAACTAATCCATTTTGGCTATGAATGTTGAAGATGTTAATGCCACAGCATCAGCCACAATCTTTTTAAATGTATGAGGACAAGAAGTCAGGAAAGGATGTAATGGTTACCATGGAGACTTCTTTTTCTGGTACCCCTCGTAACCTGGCGTAAAACTCCAGATGCTCTTTTCCGGTCAGCAGGTCATCGATAGCGTCAAACTGGGGACAATAGCCCAAGTTCTGGTGCACGTCTCTCATTTCTGTTCGTATGCTGGAAGACGAGAACACATTAGAGATTTAGAGACAGTGGATATCATTGATGTTTAAGATCACAGATCTAAAGATTATATTAAATGCCTCAGCAAGACAGAGAATACGATATCAAATATACATATATATATATTTATAACAGTCAGAAGGCCAAGAAGCATACAATTTTTGTTTCTCTTTCAAACTCTTTCAAACTAATATAGCAGAGTGGTTCATTTCACATTCTGTACTCGTGGTCTGAAGTAAGTGTCTCCAAAACTCTCTGTCTTGGAAATGAGAAACGAAAACCCCCAAAAATCCGGCTGTGCAATGTTTTCCAGGCAAGCTGTTCCGGGCATATTACATGCACCCTCTAGAGGCAAGTAGAATAATGGCAGGAGCAGCTGTGGATCCAAACCATGATCCAGACATGCCCGCTTGGCAATCCCCAATATTAATAGTTTTACCACTTGCAGGCAACAAATGTTTAAGCTAACTTTCTTTCTTCTTTTTTAAGCTGCTTTGTTTTATTTAGAGATAATACTAGCGCCATTTTCCCCTTTAAATGCAATTGTCAGCTCGAGGGAGGCTAAACGTGATTTGATGTGTCTAGAGGCTGCTGGATCTCAACAAGGCCACAGTGAACTGAAAGCTTTACTGATCTAATATTGTGTTTTATTTTAGCTCTGAGGAAGGCCAAAGTTGGGTGAGCAAGTTTGAGTGTGTTCGGCCTGTTAAAAGATATTAATGTGACGTGACAATACATCAGGCAATGTTGTGAAGTAACACAAAAGTAATGGAATAAATAATGTAACAGAATTACATTCTAGAGAGAGTAAATAAGTATTGCATTATCTTTTATAGTAAGGAGTAATGTGCAACATATGACTTTTTTTTTTGTAGAAATCTGAACACTGATGATAACAGTAGTTTATATACCACAGATATTTAAGAAATTCCACCTTTTTAGTTTGACACCACATGTTTATCTAAGAATTCAACTTTAAGATGGTCGATAAACATTTTACAAGTCGACTGCCCTCAAACTAGACCTCCATCTTCTTCCCACTATACAACAGACCGTACACTTTGAAGAATTTAAATTCTAAAACATATTTGGTGGCACTTCATCACAGAATGGTCTTTTTTGGGAATACGCATACCAGCATTCACTTTCTTGCCAAGAGTTAGATGTTTAAGCTTAGTGTAAAGACTTGAAGCAGGGGGAAGCAGCTAACCTATTGAGTGACCTTAAATTCTGGCATTAGAAACCAAAGCTGAACCTAAAAAGTAAACACAGCTCTCTGTCACTGTTCTGGAGCAGAGAGGAGGGGTTTGACAGGATGCGTAAGGAGGCCATGATTTACATAAGTGCACACTAATGAGAAAATGTCACTCATCAGTCTCACTCAGGTCAGTTGCTCCGAAGCCTCGGATCACAGACACACACACTCTTAGCATACAACAATGGCTTCCAGGAGTTCACCTGAAACTCCCAAACCACAAGTATGTGATAATTCTCTCTGCTGTTGGTTTTTCACATAGAACCAGGCTGGGTTAAAGTTTTAACAGACATTCTGCAGGACTGGCCGAGGTCCACTGGAAACAAAGCCCATTAATTAACAGGTTATATATATGTTAAACTCATATAAGGACCAAAGTGAAAAAACAAGAAGTTATGCGGTGTATTATGTTAATAATTGAGCTTTAGAGGTGCTGGTGGGTGGATTTTTTTTTACCCTTGGCTAGGCTTATGTCCTTATGCTAAGCTAAGCTAATTGCCAGATAGGTATGGCTTTATATTTAATGTACAGACACAACACTGCCATCGATCTTCTCCTCTAAGCCTTGGAAAGAATGCAATTAAGTGCACATTCCAAACAGCTCCTGTCAGTTTGTTAGTTGGTCTTTCACAACAACAGTCATCCAGTGAGCCACTACTGGATGTCAGCAGGCTAGCCTTTTTTCAAGCTATTCCTTGTGAGTGTTGTGATCACACAATCACAGATACGAGAGACAACTGTCAGGAGAGATGCGGCTTCTTCTCCTATGCTGATCATTTTTTGTTCACCAATGCACAGAAAACGTAATGAGCTGAAAACAGAAGTGTGGGCGTGCTCACATCTGTTTTTCTCTCTTTTCAGTTTTTGCTTCCCCTAAAGGTCTCTGGATTTTTTCTTTGATCTCCGTTACCCACATTAATCAACATTAACACTGCTGTGTTAGGCCTTGCTCTATTCAGCGCCCTTTCTTTGTTGAACACAAAGTCAATTACCAGATGTATGAATGAACACCTATAGCAACCGTGAATCCAGCAGCAGCTTACACTCAACTTTGCTCGGATGTGCCGCCTTGTTGTTTGTTCCTAAAAATAAGGAAGAGCAAGCCTTCCTTCGCTCAAGCTCTTGAGTCTCATATTGCTGCTGTCAAGGTATTTTTTTGGCATGTAAAAAGATTTCCTATGACTGATTCTGTAAGGCAGAGACAAAAAACAGAGCAAGGTACAGGGTGAGGATGTGAAAAGGAATGAAATATGTGCAAGAGGCAGGAAGAAAAAGCGAGAGCAGAGTCTTCAGAATTTCTGAGAGTATCGCAGTGAGGAGACATGAGAGAACCGCAGTTGAAAAGGCAGAGACGGCAGAACATATAAGAGATATCGAAAACTACCTAGCCCACAAAAAAACACATACTGTGAGTAAGAGAGATATAGAGATAGAAAGCTGTGTTACCCAAAACAAGAGAAGCTGAGAAAGGGTGTGAGCTATAAAAAAACAACAACCCCAACCTCAGCTCGATCCCCATCTGAGCAGCCATCTTGGGTGGCTAATTATGATGAGTTACTTGGTGCACTAGTGGGAGTTGGCGCCTCACCTGTATCCATTTAGGAAGGCCTCTCCACTGGAGACTGGGATGTCTCCTGTCAGCATCTTGAACGTGGTGGTTTTCCCAGCCCCGTTGATTCCCAGCAACCCGAAGCACTGGTGGAGACAATGGGGAGGCCTCCATTAGGAAAACAGTGTTTTGTATAAACAAGCCTCAGACAGGAGACGACGGTGTTGGATGGCATTTAGTTTTCTTTTAAACAAATACTACCGATTAACCCCTTTAATGAAGTTTACCTATAGACCGTGTAAACATTTGCTCAGTACATACAGTGGAAACTACAGTTTATAGAGTATGCATGACTGCTTCAGTGTTTAGCAAAATAAAAAAAAATGATATTTTTCTGTACACAAACAAGAAAACAAACACTAAATCAACACGACCATTCCCAAAAGCATTTCTTCCTGCTTCTGTAAATGTCTACAACAAACACTATCCTCTCTCTGTCTCTTCTCCCTGATGCTGCTGATTTTACTTCCCTCTGGAGGGCATGCGGCAGGAAGCCCCTGCGGTCATGTGACCCGCCTTCGGTGCTCTGGCTCCGGCATAAATATTTGATTTCTGTCATTCATTGATCCCTGCTTGTTTGTGACCTGCGCCTGTGAATGCATAGAAGAGGGCTAAGCTTGATGTAAATAATGCATGGAAATGCAGTGTGTGATCAGCAGAGCCCCGTGAATGACAATATTCCATTGGCATTTACATTGGGCTTTGGGTAAACAGTGGCAGGGATGGATACCTCCGGAAAGCCCACTGAACACGAATGCCTGTCAGCATTTGAGATTATGTTTAAATCAAGCTTACAATGGTATTGTGTGTGTGTGAGTGTGTAATGTATAACATGTTATAATAGGTAAGGATGGTTTACACTTTAATTCATTTTTTTTACACAAAAGTTCCTGTGGAAAAAAATCACTTTGTTATATTTGGTTAATTTAGTTCCCCACTGCTAATCTATTGAACCAAGCATCACTGGGTCCTCGTGCCTTCCCTTCTCAGACCCCGTTGCTCTAGCAATGCTCCTCTACTTGCTTGCTTGTGAGTTTTTAGCACACACATGCTTTGGCAGAGGCATAATGGCAGGAAACAAGCCCGATAAGGAGATTAGTGTTCCTCCTAACGCCTTCTCTAAGCAGCGTTTGGAAGATATTTCGATTCGGCTCGGTGAAAAAAAAAGACGAAGCCAAACGGCAATTCAAATCTTCAAGAAATAAAAAAAACGGTAAATCAAAGCCCAGACAGAGAATCGCTGCTCCTTGCTCCTGTGTGTCAACATTTTGTAAATATTGTCATTAATATTCAAATTTGAGTTGAATGTGTATAATTAAGTCAATTCATATCCAAATGTTATTTTCACAGGCAACAGAGAATGAAATATTTTCTCCCATATGTGTGTTGATGGTGAATTTTGAAAAGCAATCAAATGTGTAAATGCGACAAAGTCCTCTAACATGGACGACACAGACCATATAGGCTTGAAAAGGTGCTTGTGTGATTCAGGAGCATTTGGCTCACCTCTGCGGCAGGTACGCCCACACATAGCCTGTCCACAGCAGGAGTGCTCTTCCGAGGGTATACCTGCAGAGAGCAGACAATAAAATGAATCAACCAGCCAGCCAGAGAAAGAGCGAGAAAGAGGGAGAGAAGGTGGGAGGCAATGGGAAGGTGGGGAGCAGACAGTGAGAAAGATAGCGGAGAGGATAGCATGAGAAAATATGGAGTGATAGACCAGAGCAGCAGGGAAGAGTGGCGATTGAAGAAGCAGGTGAAAAAAGAAGGCGGGAGAGAGAAAGTGAAGGAAACAAATTTTAACAAGAAGGGATCATTTGCAACATTTAGAGCGAGCCAGATGGGAAAAGGTATTAAAAAAAGGTAGACACTTTGCACATGGGCTGGCGGGGGGGGAGGACATGAGCATCAGTATTTTTGACTGCAGTGACGGTATTCATGAAGGAATCTATCTCCACTTTGAGCACCACTTTAGTCAGCCATGTTTTGCAGTATCAACATACGGTGAGATGAATTTAGTGAAAAATACCTTAATTAGTCCTTAATCTGAAAAAGTCTAAAAATCAACAGACACTATGATGCTCATTACATACTGGAAACCAAATTGTTGGATGGATAAAAAGTACAGAGACAACTCGGAATTAGCTGTGCTTTGAGCTGAGTGTTAATACAAGGTTAAAATGCTAAAACTGCATGTCACAGCAGTATTAACAGGTGGTTGTGGCCAGTTTTTGGGGAAGTGGAACCGGCTTTAAACACAACATTGCTGGCACTCTCCATATTAAGTTCTTATGGTGAACTAGCAGACACAGAGCAACATTAGCATTTGTTTGGAGTTGTGTCAGGTTCAATGTTCACTCTCCTTTTAGCTCTTTTTTGGTGCCACAAACTCCTGAGGGGAATATCTAGCTCATGTTAAAGCTCCAGTATGTTCATTCACCAGGTTGTCACTAACCTTGTCTGTCGGCCTTTTGGTGCTGAGTGTGACTTTCAGTGGCTTTATTTCTTTTTTTGCGGAACACATCTGTCTGTTGCTGCTGGAAACGACACCCATGTAAGAGTGAAACAACAAAAAAGGCCGTCTGGCAGTAAAACCAAAACAGTGAGCTGAAAGAAGCTAAAATGCTCTGTAAGAACAAAGTAAGCCCTTTCACATTGCACTTTGCACCCAGTATTTTTATCAAAAATTAGTATAAGTGCAGCTTTAAGAACCAATATATTTTCTTTATTTACCTTATAATATTTAGATAACATGCACATGGTAGCATGCTATGTTAGCATTGATCAAAATACAAAAGAGGCTGATGGGACTTTTGTCATTACTTTTAGGGATATCCTGTTACAAACTGAGGTGTTGCTGCATGAAAAGTCAGGGAATCAACAAACTCATGAAGACTGAGTGTCAGACATACCAACATCGCCATCACTGAAGCTCCTACCATGGCTTAAAAAAAAGAAAACTAGACCCCATAGGATGCAGAATCCCCTCTCTCAAGAAGAAGAAAAGAATAAAACCTTACACATTCTGATTGTGAGTCAGTATCCTGCTAAGACCATGTGCAACACTGGAAATGAGAAGGTGGTTGATGTTTTTCACATCTTTCTTGAAAACTTCCCATGCTGCATCCACATCCTCCCCCACTGACCAGCCTCGTCCAACACACATTTGCATTCAAATCTGCATCATCTGAAAATCTCACCAGAGGAGGTAAAGAAACCCCCCACTTGAAGGGAAACATGATTTCTTACAATCAAAAAAAAAAAAGAAACATTCGAAACATTCAACAAAATGTGGTATTTAGTGCATGAGGTGTTTTTCCACATCCAAGTCTGTGTTAGGTTTGATATGTTTTCAAAGTGGTTTGAAAGCGGCGTTGTCTTGCTCTAGCACGAAAACACAAGACAAGGCCTTTGTTGTTGCTGCTGAGTATGACAGTAAAGACATTTAGCATTCAGAATCAAGGACAGTACCGTGCCCCTTTGAGTTATGAAAAAGTGACTACTGTTTTTTAAAAGTTGAAAACATAGTTCTCGATGAATGTTTGTGTGTGTTTACGTGCCTGTATGCGAGTGTCAGAACCTGAAACAGTGAACGTTCATTAAAACAGAAAAGTGACAGCATAAGTTTCTCACTGTGAAGGATACATTTCCTGTATAGAATCTCTAGACCACATATCCACCATTAAAAACAGTCAGCTGTCCCAGCTGTATTCAGAATGCTACCAGGCAAATGTAAAATTAGAACTGCCACTTCAAGCTCGACAAACAATGACATTGCATTTATTCCACAGTTGGCACATCAAAAGCGTTTGATAAAAGCAGGACTTGCACATATCCACCATTCCTTCGGTGCCATCTGGCAGCTGAACTCAGCACGTATCAACCTGGATAACACACACTACTTTTTAGTGATAGTTTGCAGTGCTAAAGCTACATCAAAGCAGCAGATACATGTAAGGAGGAAGGCAATTAAAGGCTAATTCCCCTCTGACTCGAGCACCACGGCAGCTGTCACGATAAGCAGGCCAACGTCTAATCAGATGAGACAGTTGAGAGAATGTGATGGTGGCAGCAAAACTAAAATATAGATTTAGGTTGGAAAATCACAAGCTTCAAACCCTGACTGCTACAGCTCAGGTATAGACACTGCTTTATGAAAAAAGCACTCGCTAATATATCTTCAATTCATTCAATTCATTCAATTCATTCAACAACAGTACACCTCAGCCCTACCAGATCAAGTTCAAGTACCTAAAGTTAAAATTGATGTTATTCAATACTGGTAATTGTACACTTACAATGTAATATTGTTATATTATATTTTCTTATTATTATACTTAGATTGTCAATATTTCTCTTTATTTCCAGTACTTCTTCTTGGAGTGGCCTTTCAACCATTTATCCATTACTTTTAACTATTTTTCTTTATTTCTATTTAACTTTTTTTCACTCTGGTACTACTGGAAGCAGGAAAAAAGCCAAGGTTAGCCTCCACCCAATAACCAGGCTGTACATTTTTCAATATAAAGAGATTATTATTAAGATAATAATGACAGAAGATATATATATAAATGTCTTGGTAGACAAAGGCAGCCATTCTGTAATCATACAAGACAGAGGTTTTGTCAAATGAGTCTCATCTGAACCACTTGTATTCCCAGAGTGCATATTAACAGGAGCATATTTGTAGCATGCCAAGGTGCCACTCATCACTCATTAGTCTGCTAAATTCAAACAGCTGTCACAAGGTTCTCCAAAACTTTCTCTGTCAACTTAGTGAGTGACTGGAAGGTTAAACTGACAGCACTGGGCCTGGAAAAAAAACGCTCACAGACGGACACACTTCCATCACGGTCTCCATCGATTACGGTGCCGACGCTAATGCAGCAGCAAAG
This sequence comes from Dicentrarchus labrax, assembly GCF_905237075.1. Taxonomy (NCBI): domain Eukaryota; kingdom Metazoa; phylum Chordata; class Actinopteri; family Moronidae; genus Dicentrarchus; species Dicentrarchus labrax. The sequence continues at coordinate 10,693,724 of NW_026136717.1, read as the reverse complement.
TGGAGGGCTAGCAGGTGGGGCACATAGCGCAATGCTCCTGTTTAGAGCAGCAGGAAAAGGAAGAGGAGGAGCAGGAATTTGACACATGATTGATGGCCTGTCGATCGCTTCAGAGGCATGCTTAGATTTATGACAGGGCTCAGCCTGTGGTGCATGGCCACCGAAGCCACGCGCTCATTGATCAATTTGTTATCTACACCCCAAATGGATGGGCCACAGCTGGGGTGGGAGTCAATGAGGGCACTGCAGGAAGAATCCTGATGCCTTCTGCCATTGCACTGCTGTTTTTGTGCGGTGATGGGCCACTGTGTCTCATCTCAGAGAAATATTGTCAACCGCAAAGGTGCGTATGAACAATGGCTGCCTGTCAACGGCAAACAAGCTTAATCAAGCTTAATTGTGCAAACGTTTGGGGCTGTTTTAAAGGCGTATTTACAGTACAACTGAAGTTTTTAGTGCATTTGAAAAAGTAATCCCTAAGTTTTAGCTGAAAAAAAAAGAACACACCTCTCCATGCCTTTTCACCTTGCGAGATGATTTGCAATACATTACCCATCCAACTGTTTTACCCAGTGCTTGTTCGGTAATTACCCCAGGGAGTGTGGCGCACGTCTGTGTCCATGAGCAATGAGTGAAAGATTAAGTATAGTGAGACTGAGAAGACCGAGGGAGTAAAGGAGCGAGGAAGGCTGGGTAAGAAACGAAAGGCTGTTAGATCGTCCAGCTGTCTGCACTGGAGCAGCAAAGCAGGCTGCTGTGGTGACACTTCCTGCTGCCGCGCCGCCCGCAGGGAGGGAACATCTGCCGATGGATGAAGTGTTAATCTCGCTGGTGTTGAGGCACGCACCGTCACAGCACGCTCAACTTCACCTACTGCACGGAGGGAAGGGCCGGAGCTGTATAGGAGCGCAGACCTTTACACCCTTAAAAATGCAATCTTGTTTGGTTCTCATGCCTACTTATGATGTTTGTGAATGTTCACAGCTGCAGGCTAGCAACCTGTCTTTCCCACTTGCCTTGCAAGCTGAATAATGCAGGTGCACAAATAAAAGTTTAAAACTCTTTGAAAACTCTTTCCACCTGCACACATCCACATGCACACATAGAGTGGGTTACTGCTGTTCATTGTCTCAAGATATTAATTGTTAAGCTTATAACTAATATCAGAAAAGAAGAAAATTAAACCAGACTGGAGAAGTTTAGTCGTGCATGCGGCGCTAAAAAGGCTTGCATGTAATAAAGAAATTATTAAAAACAAGATAAAAATATCTAAATGATAGAATAGAAAGAAAAAATGAAAATGCAAAAGTGTATATTGGCCAGGTGTGTATCTGTTCTGTATATAAAAATATTAAATGTACACACAATTTTGTACACACTCAAGTGCAAATGTGTAAGGGAGAGCAAAGGATTCAAGATAAGGCCAAGGATACGCACACAGAGGTCAGAAGACAAAGTTGAACATCCCAATGAGGGAAGAAGCTTTCCCTCACTATTGGACTTTTTTTCCACCAACTATTAAAAATCATCTTACACTTACACAACAAATAAAGCAGAAAAAGAAATGACTGAATGCCAGAGTAGGAAAAAGCGTATCACGCACTACATCAGAGCAATACTTTAGCAAGAGCGGAAGACTGTACTACACAATACCTTAGTAAGGTCACAGATCCTCAGAAGGTCATTCTGGGCCCTCCCTTCATACACCCGCTTACGTTCCCGAGCAACATCGATATCCTCTTCTTCTGCAGATAATGACTCCGCTGAAATAAGCCTGGCAGGGAGAAGTCAACCACAGTTGGCACAACACCCTTCATTAAAATTAACATGAACTCGCATGACAAATTATCTCGGTCAAAGTTTAAGCTCAGTGAAACAATCTCTGCAATTTCCATAAATAGTAGAAGCCACAGGCATTAGTTTCCATGGCAACCTTGCTTTTGGAGTAAGTAAACACTTGGGCAAAAACAGAATTTTGGGTAGTATTTACCAAACACATCCGCGGTGCAACAGATGTTTTATATAAAATGAATATGAAGTACATTACCAATTTAAATTATCTGACTGGAACAAATCTTGGATGTGAATACACAACTTTACTGAAAGCATGGACGAGAAGTGCAATGGTAAGAAACATGACAAAGGCGTGTAAGTGAAAGAACTTTTTCAGTCAGTTTTAAGTAAATTCGTCTTTACCTTGGTTTGCAGAAGAACTTGTACTGGATGAGGAGTGTGATGGCAAACATGACAAGTCCCTGGATTGACATGGCAAAAAGGTTCTTTCCCACCATTTCCCAGCTCAGTGGGTCCTTGAAGCGGTCTTCCCCTGATAAAGAAGGTAGGAAGGGAAAGTGACAAATACAGTAATAAACACAGTCAATATAAACAGAAAAGAATAAGCAATTAAATGCATTATTACTGTATGTTATTTCATGATAATTTCTACTTATTCTACAAGCTCAGGGGATGATTCAGCACAAAAAAAGAAATCACCAGATGCGTGTTTTCTTTTATGGACAGCCAAATATGTCTTTGTCAAAAGTTAGTGGAGAGCTGGAATTTGTCAGCTCTTTGAAGTGTTTTTGAGACACTTTCATTGGTGAAAGCCAGCTGTTTAGTACGCCACTTAGCCTTAAAAATAAAAATTGCTGTCACCTACGCCATGTGAGAAAATCGCTGATATCCTGTACTTTTCATGTTGAAGCATCTTTTGCCTAATGAACACGTAAGTAAACCGCTGACAGGCCCCATACTCTAATCACTGTCAATTCTCCCTCTCTCTCCTTCCTCCCTCTCTCAGCGTCTACAACCCTTGAGCCTGAGGGGGCAGAGTAACAAGTAGACAAGAAAAACGAAAGCGCTTTCAGTCTCATTCTCTGGTAAATAGCCCCTCTCCACACTAGCCCTTTTAGGTAGTGATTGCTTTTCTCTTCCTGCTCTCCGCCACTGCCGCAAATGATTACTCAAACCACTATTTCCTGCTTCATCTCTCCACAGATAAGACTCCTCTTCCTCTTTCATGTGCCTCTTTGCCTCTTGATGGGCCCCCTCAACCCCCGGCTCCACCTCTTCAACACCGTACCCCTCTTCTCCCTTTCCCTAGAGCTCTAGAGGAGGTTGGAGAGCTGTGTTACAGGTCAAACATTTTTTTTCCTGCTGGGATAAAGAACTAGTGTTTTGAATAAAATAGTGTAGTGTCACTTTAAAGAGAAGAGAAGCATGTTGTTTAAGTGTTATTTCAGGGTCTAATACACGGGTAAGAGGCATACGCACAAGCGCGCATATCGTGTCTCGCGATACACATTCCTGCCAATGTTTTCACACCATTTTACTGATCTACGGGTGGCGGTAATGAGTCAACAAACGCAACAATAGCAAAGAAGCTTGCTAGCAAGTAAACATGTATTTAATCCATCTGATTTTGAGACTCATGCAATATGTATTTGAATGCATTTCTGTTTATATATGACGGGAGACATAGAAACATTTCTATCAATAGCTGCTGGACCTGATTTATTATCATAGACTGGCCACTTAGATAGAGGAAATTGCCTCTCATTAACATTTGGTAAACGCATGTGTATTACCTGCTGCACGTTTTTTATCAGACACACAATAAGAGAATACCCGATGAAGGAATATTGATGCATATTCTGAGACGGCTTAAGAAATGTCCCCCAATGTGTTCTGTTCTGGTGAATAACACAGAATATAAACAGAAGCGTTGTTTGTTATAGGTCACCTTTAAGTGCAGACCTTTGCATTCACATTCTGTTCAAATTATGTTGAAAGCTCTACTTTAGAATCAAATTACTGTCAATAGAGTGAGACTTCCTGCGAAAATGTGTCAGCATCACATAATATCTTAAAACGTGGCAGATTGCTGCTGTGTTATCAAAATATAGTCGCTTGAGTCTAGAAAGGTGCGACATGTTGATTTGTACTGTATTACTAAAAATGTTTTTATCTCACCCACTCAGCAGATGTTTTCTTGTTTGAGAAGGAAATAATCTTAGAACTTAATATTAAACTTCACAAAATGGATCACTAGAATGAGGATTTTTACTCAAAGATTAGTTATGCTGGTAGTACTGGTGGCCTCTTACCAAAGTTGCTGAAGAGGGTGGCCATTGCCTGGTTCTTGGCCATGTCAATTAGCCCTCTGCCCAGACAGAAATGTGGGAATATCAGCAGCACCTGCTTCACTATGTCGTTGATGCGGGAGACATTCTGTTGAAGAAAAAAAGCACACAAACAAGATATAAATTGGTGGCATGTAAAATGGACACCGCATATATTAAGTCCTTAGTGCAGCAGCAGGCCAGCTCATGCCCTTTGCTGCATGTCATTACCCTCTCTCTTTCCCCCACTTTCCTGTCCATCTTTTCAGCTGTCACTCTATTAAAGCATAAAATGCAAAAACAAAATCTTATAAAAAGGAAATAAAGAAGCTTTAAGTATTTAAGCCAGCATAAGCACAATATGTTGACTCGCTACCTTGAATCAGCAGTGCCAGCGACGTGAGAGGTTTTGAAGACAGTGTGTAAAGCCCTGACGCAAGCATGGATAATTAACAAACATCCTGCACTCCATTTTCATGCTGCGTGCCGTTGTGTTGCGGGGCTCCACATGGCCCGCTGAGGGAGCGCGGATGATCTAAGTTCATCTACCTTCTTGTTGTTGGAATTTAGCAAACGATAGGGAGCACGCTGTGTGATCTGTGAGCTAGCACACATACAGTATGTGTAAACACAAACTGATGAGGTGGTGCTCCGGGAAGCAGATGTTCATCCTTAAAATTGTAACTAAAGGTAGAAGGAGCACACAGAGACCAAAAAAAGACACAGCTGAAACATAATATAAAATGTGAAAACACCTACAGGCACTCTGTGTGTCTGCCTCTTGTTCTTTCTTTTGATACTGTGTACAAGAACAAAGTGACACGCAAACACAAAACCAAAGTGTATTGTTTCACCGTTTCACAAGGCATACATTAAGAGCTAGTCTCATCTTGACAGGGCATTTCCTGGCTACAACTTTGTCTTTCTCTCCAAAACTATACTGTCCCTTTCTCCCTTTCCTCCTCCCGAGGCTGCAATTCAGCAGCCCTTTAAAGCACAAAATAAATAATGAATTAAATGAAGGCACAATGGATGTGGCTGTAACAGACTGTCTCAAATAAATAAGTACAGTAAGCCAGGGAGGCAGGGAGGGGTGAGAGAGGAAAAGGCAGAGAGAGGGAAGACAAAATATTACTACGTTTGGGGCGGCATGGCGTTCAAAAGAAAGTTCATGCATTATGCATACTGCTTCATTGCAGCATAGTCTTCAAAGCTCTTGCATACATGGAGAGAGAATCTAAATTCATCATTTCCGCTTTTTTGGGGCGAGCACTAGCAAAGAGTGGGTGGGGCGGGGGTGGCGGGGCATTTTGTTAAAGCTGTGTGCAAGATTTCCAGATGATGGCCATTATTCTGGCAGAATTTGTTCATGGATGTGTGCAACTGCTTTGTGATTTATTAGTTTCAGTGAGAACACTTTCAATTGTCAGTCGAGAAGGATCGCATGAAGCCGTACGCGTCTGTCAGTCTTAAAAAAACAATACAAATGATGATGAAAGATTTAAAGGTATCGATATATACTTATACTTATATATATTATTATGTATATCATTTATTTTTCACCTTCTTGCAGAGAGGTAGATTTATAGAGAAGTAGAAGTTTGTAGAGAAGATTTATACTACCATCATGACTGTACAATAAATATGTAGTAAGAGCCAGCAGCCAGTTAGCTTAGCACAAAGACCAAAAATGGGTAAAAAGTTAGCATGGCTCTGTCCAAAATCCACCAATCAGCTCCTCTGAAGCTGACTAATTAGAATGTTATATCTTGTGCTGGTTACTTCCTGGAGTCGCTGGTTCCCCGGCAACGGGTGCCTGCCCAGTTCTTTTAAAAGACCAAAACAAGATTAATTACAATACAATAATCATTAGTGAGCTTCAGAGTGACTGTAGGCAGATTTTGTTCACTACGGAGTGAGCCAGGTTAGCTGTTACCAGTCTTGATGCTAAGCTAAGCTATCCGCCTCCAGGTTCCATATTTAGCAGACAGCTGTCAGAGGATAGTCTAAAATCAACCTTTATGCAGCAAAATAATTTAAAAACAATCACTGTTTTATGTGGAAGAAATCTCTCTCTTAACATTTATGTATTACAGTATCCAGGTCAAAAAGAAGAAAGCTATCTTGCTTCATCTTTTCCCCTCGTGGCAAAACATACAGTCATTTTCGAGATCAAAAGTTGGCACATGCATACGTGAGATGATTTCTTTGCATGGGTGGATAGTCACTGGCCTAGTTTCTCTCAGCCAGATATGAGAGTGTGATGAAAAGGCCTCATTGATCTTGATGTCAAAGCAAACCTTTAGATGTCCGGCAATGTGTTCAACAATAATTCATCACTCCTTTTATCTACATTTACACATTTGCTTGAAGACTAAAGGGTACAAAGAACTGCAATGACAATCCGTAGCTAAGAATAAAATCCCATGTAAATGTGGAATGGAGATCATCATAAATGCATTCCTTTCATCAATCAATACATCAGTATTCATAACATTCAGAGTTATATGTTACAGATCACGCCAAGAAAGCGCAACAGTTTCATAAATTGCATGTTAAGTTGCTGCCATTTTTATAATAGCTCATACGAAAGGGAGAAGGGGCGCTGACTTGGTTCAAGAACATTATTTTTCATTAGCAATTCTACCAAACAGTTTACCAGGTGTATTTCTGTAGTTGATTTTTATCCAGTTTATATATTTGTCTCGCTAGATTTCTATTTAAATATGGTAATAATGACATTTTTGCAGCTGCAGTTCAGTGTAGCAGAGGAATTTATACCTAAAGATGACATTGACACTATCTGTCCTTACTCTTTGCAAACATTTAATGTCAAACATATTTTATCCCCGAGTTGTTCGCAAATACCTATGTTAACGTTCAAATACACACGCACATGTCTTGAGATTTGCTGAGGGCACCTCTCTTCTTTAAATTCAGCACTAAGCTTATGCACAGATAAAGAAAGTCAAATAAATAAACAACAGTTATGACCTTGGCTGAATGCGGCCCATCTGTCTGGCAGAGGAATGCTTAGAAAGCAAGACCTAATTTGAGATCAATACATGAAATAACACATCTTCCCTTGACTGGGTGTTCATCAAGGAGATCTAAGAGGCTCTTAGTCTGGGATGATGAAAAGCTGGACAATTTTCTCCCTTACATTTGTGCTATATGCCCATAAATCATTTTCAAATGGTTTTGAAGGTGGTATAGTCTGCGAGGCGCTTATCTGACCCATATCGCTATTTGTGCTTATTCCCACAGCATGGCTTCATTCATAACGCTGGGGATCACAATGAGAGCAGACAGACACAATATATGGCTCAAAAAGCCATAGTTAGATATTTTCTGGAGATGATATTCATGTTTTTTTTATTGAGCTGCTGTATTTCTTGTTGAAAGGTGGGGGTGCTACCAACCAGGTAATTCAAGAATTTGCACATTTAGCAAAGTTTGTGCTTTGGGCACAGGCCACCTGCTATATGTAAAAACGGCACATTCTACGATGATTTCAGTTGATTATACACTAATGAAAACCTACCTATGAATATTATATTCCATTTCTGCCAATAGATCCCCATAAATCTTACATAATGGACTTTTAATGCTTATTTTAAACATCCTGTCAATAAAGGCTGCTGGACTTCATCCAGTGCACTCCCATTACACAACATGAGGAAGGCAGTACCTGGCCACACAGCCACACCTTTACGTCTATCCTGGAAAATCTATCTGTGCCTGTGGTTATCTCTGAGTGGCACGTGGTGGGGGTATTGACTCAGACACTGCTTCAAGCATACAAGGCAGGCTGGGATTGACGCAATCCACAGGGAGCTGGACAGTCCTGGGGGGAAGAAAATCTCCCATTGGTCTCGAGACAAAACTGGGGCACAGAGTCTGTAACACCACAGTTCTGCTTTCTCACTCCGTTACTTTTTCTCTTGGAAAAAACTGGCGCTATGCCCAAAAGGGATTTAGATTCACCCTGTGCTTGAAAACAGAGAGCAGATTGAAGCCTGTAGCTTTACTTTTGACCGACATTGTTTTACTAATGCCACCACTGAGGAACCTAAAAATACTAAGATGAAGCTTTGAAATGATTGAAGTTATAAGGAGAAGACCGGATTGAGCTGTCATGTGTAGGATCTACCCTTTCTGCCTAACTGGGGCACACCGGGACACTGTCGTATCTACGGTAGCTATTTTGTGAAGAGTCTGTTTCGTGGAGATATCTGCTCTGAACAGGGGACACATGGAAACCTGGAGAGTCGTAACATTCGCTGATTGATGTCAACCCATCAGGTTCTCTTATCAGCAGTGAAATCGAGTCAGATTAGCAGAATTATCATAGACCCCTGTCCCTGTCGAGTCTCAGAGAAACACTATCTCTGTCCCGAATGCCTTGGACAAGAGAAGAGCGCAGTAAATCCGTCCCATTACACTGCCAGTGGGCAACCTGCTGTCCATTAAATTACCGCCAATGCCACCCTTTATGAGTAATACGCTCCACTAGCACTGTATCAATAAATAAAGCGAATGCAGAGACAACAAAATAGCAACAACGACTTTCTTTGAAGAGAGACGTGTCAGCCGAAAAATACAAATTGATAATGAATGCTGGTGATAATGAAACCACAATGCAAATGAGGCAGCCTCGTTAGGAAACAGGAAACATCCCATGCCATCGCCGAGCGGCGCCAGAGGAAACATCAAGTCAGAGGCAGGCGTGTCAGAGGGGACAGAGCGTCAGAGGCAGAGACTTTCAGACAACATTTACGCCCCATCTGGGGCGTCGACTCAGAGCTGTGGGAGACGTTCTGATGAAGCATCAGATGCATAAGCAGCTTGTCAGAGAGCGAAACGGCGTCATGTCTGTTGACAAGGAATGACTGATCAGCGCAAGGCTAAAAATACAATGTGAAAAAAATCGAAAAAAAGTGTGGGTGATACATGCTAATCATGCAAATACAATTAAGTTTACAAATCAAATTAGACATATTTAATTCAGAGAAAAAAAGACATCAAGAACTGTAGATCATTTTCTCAATCATCACCACCTGTAAGGACATAAAGTCCTGCTACTGAGAGTTCTGGCTGTTTCACAAATTGTATAGTCAGAATAGGTCAGTTTCTCTCTCTTTTAAATGAAATGTGATTTAAACACTAATCAAAAGTAAAATGACTGACAGTCAACACCCCTCCTCTTTCTCTTCCTAAGCTCTCAATTTCTTATGCATTTCTTTTTTTGGTGTCTTTGTCTTTTGAATCCCGTGAGACTGAAGCAGCTTGCAGTTAAAATGAACACTTGCTGAAAGATGGATGAGGAAAGTTCTCCAAAGACCCAATTCTCACCAAATGATTAAAGATTAAAGAGAATAGGGAAAATAACTCCTTTGAAAAATCCTTGAGAGGATAAAGGAAATATATTAAAAGTTATACCAGGTGGGTACACACTCCACCCACATGCGTGTGGAAGCCTTTGCTTCGAAAACACAGACCTTTTATATATGATTCATAATAATTAGCCATCCACTGCTATAGCTTCCAAATATATTTTTTATACAGCTATGAGAGCCTGAATGTCTGTGCCTGCTGTTCACAGGATATGTGTTTTCCACGGTGTTAAAACTGTGCATATATGTATGCGAGTCTCTCCAGAACATGTGCATGTATAAGCGTGTTTGTGTGCGAATGCCACTTACATCATCATCAAAGAGCTCCATGACAAAGGTGGCCACGCTGCCGTTAATACCAATGAAGAGGTTGATGCAGGTCAGCACCACGTAGGCTGTGCTGGGCACGCTGAAGATGAAGGAGGCGGGGTACATCATGGGCGTGATGGACCACCTGCAGCAAACAACACACTGTCACACAAAGGGCAGAGAGGCAAAGGATACACCGACCTAGGTACACAACATGAGGATTAACTTCCAGAAGACAGTACTCCAGTGCCGGGGTTTATGTGACAGTAGTGCCCGATTTCAATTTAGCAGAATTTATGCCATTTTCAATTCATAAATGCAGATTACCAGGTAGTTTTAAGGCATCACCAGCCTCTTCTGATCATCTGCATGTCCAATAAGTGACCCATAAAAACCACTGTTGAACAATAAATGCTACCCACGTTTGGCCTGCAGTTCAACTTCGGTATCAGAGATACTAGAAGTGAGGTGCTGCTCAAGGTGATCACTGAAGTGGTAGAATAACAGTTCAATATCTCAAAAAACATTTTATTTATGAGTTCAGTATGATTACTGGGCACGCGGGCAAAAAAACTTTGAATGGACTTCAGAATTCAAAAATAATAACAGTTTATCTGTAGGCCTCAGTATTTAAAGGTCAGTCTGCAAAATCTCTGTCATCTCCTCTTTCTTTTTCTTTTTTTTTTTTTACTTTTCTGACATTGTGCAACCTCACCTGCCTCTTGATATGGCTGATCATGTCGGCTGTTATACACCTCATTAACATATTGATTTTGAACGATGCAACAGCCAGTACATCGCGCTCATGCTCTGATCACCACCGTGGCACAGCTTTATATGAATCAGCTTAAATGAATGTGCTGCACATTTAGCCTGAAATAGTGCATAGCAGCAGTTACCCCTAAATTTTCTGAAAGTGGGCCAATATCTCCAAAATTTGATGATGTACTATAAAGATATTATTTTTTATGTTACCCCTTACGCCTGGGAAGGTATCATAATTGCTTGCTATCAATTATTTGATTGGTGGTGACAGGAACTAAAAGTCAAAGGGATTCAAGTAACTCCATCAAACTTTGCTCATCAGAAAACACAGGCATAGGGGTCATGGATACAACCACTGTGCCATTTTTCTTCAAAACTTGTTGAAGTGTTACAGACATCCATGCCACGAGAGAAAATGAAGTACTGATTTGCCACAGGTATTGCCGTAGTTGAAAGAGGTGATTTCTTCACTAGAGCATTTTCTTTCCGATGTAATGACAGAAAAATGAATTGGATTATTTGATTAAACATACAAAGTGAGGTTGCACTGTAACTTCCATGAAGCGCTCGAACTAGCAGATGCAGAATAAACAATACAGTATATAAGATGTTGCTAAACAATGTAGAGAAAAGTAATACATATATATATATATATATATATAATAAGCAACAATCCATGATCCAAGTGTAAACTTTTATGAGGAAATTTAAGGTGAATAGTATCGAGTTTTTAAATGTACCTACCCATACAGACTAAGCAGGAGAATCAGAGCCGGCAGGTTAGGAGGTGAAACGTAGGCTTTTTGTTGGAAGCAGAGGAAGATCACAATCACAATCAAGCACGGGATGATGTAGTTGCACTGTGAGAAGAAACACAAACAAGCAAACGTAAACATTAGCAGCAATATTCCCATCAGGAGCAGAGGCCAGTGCGTGATCAAGAAATTGATCTTCGGGGCATTAATGACTGAGATTTTAGTGCTTTTGACAATCTTTTTCATGTAATTATGAAATCTGTAGATTACTTTTTTAATTAGCACTCAAATATATCCATCTTTCGTTTTCTAATTAATTCATTAAATAACAGACCCATCCAATTCTCTTCTGTTTGAGGCTAGCGGGTTGCTCAATGACACAATGAAGTGAGCAAGAGTAGAATGGATTTATATGGTTTTCAAGTAAGAGACTAATTTATTTAACATGTTAATAATAAAGTCAATACAAAAAAAGGGCTGGAATAAAGCCTTTTAATTTCAAGGTTTAATATTCTTCGTGACTGCGGAGCTCTTTAACAAAACAAATCCACTGTTTTCCACTGGTGAATAAATGATGTACTATAGATAATAAAATAAACAGTATCAAGATACAATGACACACATTTATTTACAGTTCACAAAAAAGCCTTTCAAACTGCATTCTGTGTAATATCCCTATTGTTGACAGAGCATGCATGCTAATGCAGAGAGCTACAGGCTAGAATCATTAGACTGACTCCTTAGGTACATTTGTCTTCCACTCAGACAGCATTTCTCCACCATAATGAGGGGCGTCCGGATGCCATTTCTTTACCAGAGGTACCTGATAAAATGTTTACTTCAATTATGCCTCAGGGAAAATGCTGGTAAGCATGTTGAGCATAACCAGCGGGGGCAGCCGGTGTCAATAATTACGTCTCAGCCAATGACTGTTGCTCCGGTGAAGCTTTTCCCAGAGGCCAGCAGTGTCAAAGCTACATTATCAGTTACAGTAAATGGATATTCTTTTTACATGTTGCCTTAGGTGTAAAAAATATTTCAGGACAGTAGGTGTAAAACTAGAGTAAAATGAGGCCACTGAAACCTGATTTGGATGAATCACTCTATAATACATGTTATAGCCAATGCTCAGTATTACCTCAAAAAGTTACAGTCAATTAAGAGGTAATACAGCATCGCGATGAAGCTGGTACTCACCATGTCCCATGCAAAATTGGCCAACCAGTAGACAGCTGGGTTTACTCCACTGACAAATTGCAGATGTTTGGCTTTGTTCACCCTCTCTTGGATGAGGAAGAGGACAAAGCTGGCAGGGATGAAGGACATGGCAAAAATAACGCAGATGGACACCACCACGTCAGTCGAGGTCGTGGCCCTGTGATTGAATAGAGCACAGCAAACAGGAAGTTGGACTGGAGAGCTAAGCCACATTATGCTAAAAATATGTAAACCCTTTAATCAGGGCACTCTGGATAAAAACACAGGCATTGGAATATGTGGTATATTTATGAAATACAGAACTTCTAATAGAGAAATCTAAATTAAATGGTTTCATGCTTCAAATGGATTAAAGTTCATTTAAATATTTTTCTTTGGCAATACTGCGTCACTTGATTTTCCATGTCAGTGGGCACTAGCCATTGCTGCATATCACATCATTCACATAACATTCACAAGGCCAAAAGTATAACTAATCACCCCACTGATGTCAACGAGAATAACAGAAAAGGTTAGAGATGGCTGACTCAACGTTCCTGCTGAAAAACGTGTATTCAAGATATAGTTACAAAAGTCTAACTTTGAGAGATTCTCAGAGAAGAGAACAGGTCTGTGGTCAGTTCTCCTGTTACCAGGGAATGAACCGGATGACACTACAACAATGTTAAAGCAGCATTTGGCTCGTTTCCTGTAATGCAATAAACTCATTAAATTAATTCCTTTGCAATGTTAAGATGCATTTAAACTAATTTTGTTAAACCTGCAGAAATAATCCATACAACTAATGGTTCAGGCGTGTGCTTGTTGGTATTAATGACTTAATTAGAGAAGCATTTCGCACATTAATGGAAAGCACTGACAATGCTGTTTGTACATAATAAAAAAGCTTTTAAAGATCATTAGACCTCTGAAACCATGATAGGCCATTATGCTAGGTTCACCTTCGATTCATAGCTCCTGTTGGTCTCCTGGCAACCCAGTAAACAGGAGAATAAAGGAGCACATTTTTTCTTTCAGTGTCCTCCTTTCATGTGAGAAACAAATTGTTCCTTTCTCCTCCAAGATGTTGACCTTCATTTTACTGGCATATGTCTTCATTTATACCATCCCAGCTTCCTTGTCTGTTCAATTAGCATTGGATAAAACTGTGGTGTATTCCTTTAACCCCCGCCATCATCCTCACCCTCATCCCACGATAATCTCTCACAAGACTTCCTGTTGTGTAATTAGCATATTAAAGAAGTTACCCTGTGTGGCTACACGGTTGCATTTATCATCGCCAACCAGACGCAATTAGAAGACATAAATAAAATAATTTACCACAGTGGGTGCCAGCCCACATTTCAACAGGTTTCAAGGGCTGTGTGCTCTGGTTGGGTGGGGAGATAATGTAGGGGATAAAGCAGTGAATGATCTAAACCTGAATGCTTGAAGCTGGCTAATTGCTGTGAAGAAGAGGACAAGCAATCTGCTAATTAACTAATAATGGAAGAGCAAGAAAGATGAGCAGTGGGAGTCGAGCTTTATAGGATCTATTGCTTTCACAGCCCTTAAATGTTAAAGTGTAGGGGGGTTGAAAGCACAAGATAATTAACAGGCACAACAATTTAGGTCATTATTTGTATTATGCAGCATTACAAAGATAATGTCGAGAACTTACATTCATTTGGCAGCTCAAGTGTATAGGATTTTTTGGAGGCCTACTTTTGCAGATAGAGTGCACAAATCAGAAACAGCATTAATTCGCTGATTGCAACTAAATTACACTTCAAACTCAAAAAGCTGGTAAGAACAGAAGACAGTTGCCAAATTGATAGTCCTCAGCAATTAAGAAGTGATACATATATCTCCATAATGAAATGGTGCCAACGTCTGACATTTCTGAAGACGGTAGAGAAAATTGGAAGGCCCTATTTGTGTGCCAATGCAGATGAAGCACAGAGACCTCGCGCGAGTGAAGTGGTAATTTTGACGGGTGTAAGCATCGCCTTTCTTTCCATCTGCGGTGCATACTTTTACAATTTTGGGGCTCATGACATCACTTGCATTGAAACTGGTTGTGAAGTGCCACTTCAAATTAGATGGTGTGGTGCAATTTTGGTGTCCAAAACCTTGGGAGGGAACAAGTCATTACTGATAAATTATTATCGATAGAAGAGCTCGAGCAGTGGTCTCTCCATGACATTAAAGATCTGTCAGTGAGAAATATAAATTCATTTTCAAGGCTGACGTTCCCTTAAATTTCAGATTGTTTTTACAGGACAGGGAGACACTTTTCGTTACTGGTGGCTTTCTTAGCTCTCTGTAATTCAGGGACTTTACTTGGGCTGGTGACAAGCAAATTATAGCAGACTTCACAACTACACTGACAGCCACCTACAGCAAATGGATTTTGAGACCAAAATAAAAAATTTAGACATTTTTACCATTCATCAACTTTCATAAAAATGTCTTTTGCAACTTCCGAGACCATTATAATAATATTTCTGGGAATTCATCACTCTAACGTCTAAGATAAATTCAGGCACCCATTGCGCCATGCTCACCACACACTGTTATTCGCCTTCAAACAACAATTACTGGATTACGCACACTAACATTTGTGTACTCAAAGCTGAATTGTTTTATTTCTTTTGTTTGTTTTCTGGCCACATGGGAGCAGCAGAAGTGAGTTAATAGCAATATCTGGCATGTAATCACTTTATAACTTTGTTATTGTTACATTTCTTCGCAGAAATCTACCTATTTACACATACAGCTGCTGCAGAGCAATATCAGTATTTTCTGTTTCTGGAGATTTTTCACAAGAAAAAGCTGCAAGTGACAAAAATGGGCTTGGTAAGAGTATAATTTGCAGGTAAACAATGAAAACAACAAGCTAAAAGAGGCTTAAAAACTCTGAAGGGTTGAGAGGAACTGCTGCAAAGTAGGGGCTGATTCTTAACGGGCTTGTAATTTTTCACATAACACATGTCATTTGATCCATTGTTCATATAAAAAATAAAGTGGCGCTTCAAGCAACCTAATTCCGTAGTGCACAGCCATCTGCTCAAGAAGTCTCTGCCCCATTCTTGTCTGCAACCTGCACACTTATCCAACAATGAAGGAGTGTCCGAGCTAATCTGGAAATCATAGTTCATAAATTTCAGTCATCACACCCTGCACGGAGAGGTAGAGGGGAAAAGAGGCTCATCCTGAATCTCCCGTAGGCAGGCCGTCGTAATTATCTCCTAACCCTGGCCCAGTCTCCCTCTCTAACTCGTGGCTGTCGTGAGCACCTGATCACTACATAAATACCTGACTGCAGGTTGGGCGCGGGGGTATGGAATAAAACTGCTACGATGCGGTGATTGGTAGCAACCACTGAACTGCCTGAATAATGTGAAGAGTTGTGGTGATGGCACAGCATGTTAATTTGCTGCAGTGGGATATATTCCAAATAATTTCCATTAAAAGTGTTGATCACGTTGATGTCTCTGAACGTGCAAAATATCAACAGTAGATAATGTTCAGGAATACAAAAAAAGCTCTACCTCACTGGTCATAATCATGAAATAGTACACAGTACACAGAAAGAGAGTTATATCCATATGTTGTGATTTAGCACGTCATTAATCTCTCACTCTCATGGGGAGCTGCTTACTTGCTAGCTTTGGGATAACGCATAAGAAAAAAAATGGTGTATCCTCGTAAGGGGCTCCCATGGGCCTCCAAATCTGTGCATACTCAAACAAATCCCTCATCTATCTATCTGTCTTACGCTTCCCATTGTATTGTCTCTTACTCATCTGTTCTCCCTTTGTCTGCGCTGTCTCTTCTCTTCTTTCACCCACTCCATTGCTCTGTCCCTCTCACTCTGTCTTATCTCTCCCAGCTCTCTCTTCTGCATCTCATGATGCATTGTCGGAGGCAAAATTCAATGCAGCAGCCTTACATGCTGAAATTGTTAGGAGGAAACTGCAGACAAGGTTTGTAGATGCAGTTTTCTGAAATAATTGGAGCATTCACAGCAAACACTTCTTTAAATGTGCAACATACGGTGTACGTCATCCATTTAGATATAAAAATGTAAAGTTGCACATACAGTATGCTGTCAGCATTTCATCCTAACTAGCTTGATTACATTTTTAATTAAAACTATATTTTACATTTTAGAGGCCATGCTCCTGCCCTGTTTTTTCTTGGACCACTATGATGCACATAATAATGGCTGAATGAATGAATAAATGACTCACATTGCAGCATAGGAGAGCTGTTCCTTGGTGAGGTTGAGGGGATGATTGGACACAGAGATGCCGTACTGACGGGGGTCCTGTCCTGCTGGCAGATTTCCCCTAAGGATGGCGTTGTTGGCCGCACTGAGGAAGGACGGCATGCCATGCCATGCCTTGTTGTAGAACCACACCTGCCGAGGTAGAGACGAGCATGAGCGGCGGTACAGCATGCAGAGGCTTTGCAGTTACAACAGATGTCTCCTAGCAACTACATCGGACACCTCTATGGCTGATAAATTTGGCCATGGACGAATAATGGAAAAAGATTTCACATGAATGATGAAAGAAGAAACAAAATATAAGTCAAGAAGATTACCAAGATATTTGGACTTGCCTTGTCTTGACACATGACTTGCAACATGTGTCATCCCAGTTTTTTCAATTTCTTTCCGTCTTTATTTTGGCTTTTAGCAAGCTAACTAGCCGGAAAATTGCAAGCTGCAGTAAAGGGATATTATTGTTGTAGGAGATGTGAACCATCAATTTGGCCACCAAAAAGTCTGTCAAATCACTTGCAAAGTCTTTATTAGTCCACACATGAAGAAATACTGTCATTTGAAGATGCACAAAAGTTCTTTGTGTAACATACAGTGAGATGTACAGTACAGTATTGTGTTACCGCTCGGCACATTCCCATAGATATTTCCTGCTCTGTATTTTGTGTGTTTCTATATATTGTGTCTTATGATTGTTAGAATATAGTAAAAGATAAAATAGATTTTGTTCACTTAGTGCACAAAAGGAGCTCCGAGAGGCGTCAAATAATCTCTCTGAGTAACACACTGTTCTATAAGAATAGGCAACAGAGCTGAAAATATATATATATTTTTTTCATTTAACAGAGAAAGGCCTGCAATGACTGCCATATCCCGACAGGGCTTAGCATGCCGAGGCAACAGTTAAAAAAAACTGTTTTGCACACTTTCTTTTTAATGTTAGTGATTCTCTGAGTCTGTGGCTGCTGAGGTGTAGAAGAAAAAGAATGGATGAAAGAGAGTGGGAGTGAGAGAGGACACCCCGCTGATAGTGCAGCGCTAATTAAGAGTGGATGGTGTTTGAGTGTCAGCCTAACATAACACTGCATCACAGAAGAGGATATGGAGAAACCCGAACACACACACACACACACAACTGCCTGTTTGTGACTCTCTATCTCTTTGTTCTTGCTGTATCTCAGACACACACACACACACACACACACACACACACACACACACACACACACACACCAAAATTGATATTGTTTTTACTATTATATCCCCTTCATCCTGTAGTTTCTGAAAGCTCGGCAGCTTAAATACTATTTGATGTATTCAATGTAACAGATAGTAAAGCAAGCTTGTCTGCTGCACACGAGGGTGGTATACAGTAGAAGGGAGTGAAAAATGTGTGAGCAGATATGATGGCAAGCATTTGCATTTCTGAAACTACTTTTAACATCAGCTTGTTTTGGGGAGGAGCAGAACTCAGCATGAGATATATAAGCGTGAGATATTAACATCAAATACAAATGTAGCACAGTGCTGCAAAGTAACTAAGTACAACTACACAAGTACTGTGCGTCAATATAATTTTGAGGTGTTGAGTATTTCCATTTTCTGCTACTTTGTGCTTTTACTCTACTACATTTATTTGACAGCTAATGTCACTATTTCAGATTAAAATTTTACATAAATAATTGCGTGATAAATGTGTGTCATACAATCCACAGTGCTTCCCAACTTTGTGGGCAGTTTCACCAAAGAGACATCTACCCTTTTAACTTCTGAAAGTTTCATATAAAAAATGGTTTACCCAGCTAAAGAGCTGTAATGCTCCTATATTTTTCTAAATTAGTTCAGGGTTAAAGGTTACAGATTTGTGGAGTAGAACTTTCTTTCTTCTTTCCTACTCCTACAGTCATCACAACCCCTCCGATTTATCTTGTGATCCATTAGGTTGGGAACCACTGAACTAAACTACCTAAATGTAATTGTAATAAAGTAGTTCCAACTAGCTCTGTGTTAAACACAGTTAAATGCTGCTTATACACTGATGCATATATAATAATATTTCAGTAACAGGAGCCATTTTTCTCAAGAATGAAAACTTTTACTTTTAAATTTTGTTCATAATACTTTTGTACCTTTACTTAATCTGGAATTTGAATACAGAACTTTTACTTTTTAGATTATTGTACTGCTTCTTTCACTTCACCAAAGGATCTGAGTACTTCTACTTACTACCCCTTATTAATTTGCTGTTAGGGAAACTCACAGTTAGGCTTGCACATTTTGAATTTAATACAAAACAGACTAATTATTGAGTTGCACTCCCATTTGCATTCTCTGCAAAGGATAAGGACAATGTATTTGCATTAATAGACATCAAGATATCTACTCATAACTACTCTAAAGTGTCATTATTTAACCATCTCCTGCTGATTTCTGTCAAGATAAGTTATATAGGTTTAATGCTGCAAAAATGTTAACAAGGAGTTGGCATCATAACTTATAATTGCACCTTCACTGTCTTAATCACCACCTTTCCTCCCCAAAAATCCAAACTGCACCTGCCTTATTCCCTCTCAGAGATTATTAAACTTTCATCTAATTGGACCAAATCAAACAGTGGAGCAAAGGGGCACACAGCAATTAATATAATACCTTTACGTTGTCCCTGGTCCCCAGCTTCTTCAGCAGCGTCTCAGCCTTCGGGAAGATCTGATCAGTCACATTATCCTAATGAAGATGAGGAAAACAAGAAAAAAAAAAACTGAGTTGGAGACTTAATTGGATACACTTGGAAAACCACTACTGCGCTTTGAAATGCAAAACATGAGGCAGAGGGAGACAAGAATTAAGACTTCGGGAGAGCATTTGGGTGTGATGAGCCACTTATTTCCCTCAGACTCGGGTAAAAATGTGTCCCCTGTTATTTTGGCTACTTTGGTGATTTTTTTTCTCCATTTCTGACGTTTCTGTTTTATTAAATAGTGTGAAATAATTAAAATCATGTGAGGAGGAAGAGAACATGAAACAAGGATTCACAAGTAACAGAAATTGCCTCATTACCTAATGTACCAATCAGCAAAAAAGAGCATTTTGTGTCTTCTGGGTTTTTTTTTTTTTTGGTGAGGTGAGGAGATGAAAATGGAGGCGAGAGAGTAGACTGGACAGGTTGCATTAAAAATTCTGCTCTATTCCACTCATGTTTCATGTGAAATGAGCCTTGGGATGAGGGCTTGAGATGACAGGCATGCGATTTCCAAAGTGTCATGTTGATGCCATGCTGTTCAGACTAGCCATAAGCGCACTGAGCACATTACATGTGTGATATAAATGCAAATGGGCCTCCTGTTGGACCCTGCCTTCGGTTAGGAAGAGGAGAAGGGGGGACAGTGGATGTGGCATGGAGTGAGGAGAGGTTGGTGGAGGAAAAGTGCAGGTGACAACTGGGGAGAGAGGTGGGGGAGGGGGTTAGAAAAAATAAGAGTAGAAAAATCAACAAAGACATTCCAAGAATGGAAGAGTGGGCTCAGGTGCAAGTGCTTGTCTGCTCTGAAAGAGGGAGTGTGGAAAGGAATAGACACAAAAGATATCTCGAGCCCCCAAGACAGTTACCTAAGGAAAAGGGACTGAGGAGATCATACCACACTCCTGTTCTTACTTTTTCTATCCCACAATCCTTTACTCAGTCAATCCTAAACCACATTGTGACATTCGTAGGAATTCATAGTGCATTCGGAGCATTTTTTTGCCCTGCCATAGATCAAGTCTGCTCCTTTGGCATAACAAAATGTTTACACATCAGTTCAGTAACACAGCATGAACTCTTCATGTCTTTCCACATCACAGTGTGAAGGGGGGGAGGGGGGCGACCCCATCTATGCCGACAGGAGTATTTGTGTTAAATAATCCCTCTGTTCCAACTCATTACCTATTCATATACCGGGCAGAGAACAAGACTCCTACTCTTGTCCATAATGCTTCCTCCAGCAAGAGCAAAGGAGTCTTAACAGTATTGTTGTGTTTTTCCTTCATTCCAGTTTGCATTGTGCCAAGCAGCAACGGGCAGTGCCAATAGGCGGCCTTCCTGAGGATTAGCGGTGGCTGAAACGAGATGAGAAGTGGGCCAGCGGCTGCCTGGGTCTAATCCTTGACAAACTCCACCCCGCTCAAGGACAATGACAAGGCTGGTTTGGCCAGCGGACCTGCCGGTGCCACGGCTAACGACACAGCAATAAAGCCACTCGAGTGTGTGGTGACTTTTTTGGGCGAGTTTTCCAAAAGTGGCCTGCACAGTTCAGTGGTCAAATGGTCTGTATGACAGTGTGGTCATATGGTCTGTGTGTGTGAGTTTATTGAGATCTTGCCAGGAAGGAGTTCATGGTTTGTTAAATTAGGGGTTCATTTCTCTGAATAATATAAATAATTTAAACAAATTTAGTTTGAGAAGGATATAGAAACATTTCAGGGAACCATAGTGACATTAAGACCATCTCCAAGACTTTGTGACATTTGAGATACATTTTTTTGGCGCAACTAAACAGTTTCCAGCACAAAG
The DNA here is from genome assembly GCF_905237075.1 of Dicentrarchus labrax. Taxonomy (NCBI): domain Eukaryota; kingdom Metazoa; phylum Chordata; class Actinopteri; family Moronidae; genus Dicentrarchus; species Dicentrarchus labrax. The sequence continues at coordinate 10,672,341 of NW_026136717.1, read as the reverse complement.
GCTTTCTTGTTCTCATCGTTCCCGTCACCTCTTGCAACACAAAACCCGATTTCTACCTGCTAGACACAGGAAATGCAATTAAACAGAAATTTCAAAGCCCGCTTCCCAGTCAGCGCAGGTGGCTCAGAGTGCAAAAACACGCTACTTCCCGTTAACATCTCGCATCACAGTGCCTGCCGAGCAGCAGAGAGCCAGACATTTCCCAAGGACAGTGTAGCACTTTAATAACAAGGAATGCAGAGCTGGGACGGCTAATGCCCGGCCATTAGGGTTACATCATCGCTGCTGCACGAATTAAAGTCACATTAGCGTCGAGATCCGGGAGACAGAGAAGGGAGCCTGGGTAGGAATGAGACCGGAGACGCCTGAGGGCGAAGCAATGTGCTGATCTCAAAGTAGTTTGAACATTGAAAATTTGAAATGTTAATGAGAGCCTGTGTGTATGCAAGAGAGAGACTGAGAGAGACAGAGAGAGATACAAGGAGGGGACAAGTGAGTTGGAATAAAGTTCAAGAAACACTGCTTGAGTAAAAATGAATGAATGTATATATATGTATGAATTAATTTGAGGTGGCTGAAGTAGATAAAGTCAAATAAATGTGATGGATTGTGTGTGAATATGTGTGTTCGTGTGCAGTGAAGACCCATATTCCTCGATTTATTCCAAGCAATGCACAGACACTCATAGCCTGTTGCCATGGACACTCAACAAAATGGATTTGAAGAATCTAAACGTCCTCTCTTCTTTGCTTTCATTCTTCTTTGGCAACCGTTTCAGAATTCATCAGGGTCCAAAAGTCCACAACAAATAGCATCACCTGTACCCAAGATACAAAGCTGACCGAACAAAGAATGCCACGCTCTAATTAGAAGCTGCCCACTCAAAAGACGACTGGCAAACTGCAGCCTTGACAGGAGAAAATCTTTTTTCTGAACCATTTCTTCAAAACTTTTAAACATTTAGTGTTGGACAAAGACTTGCAACACAAAATTCACAATGCTGATAGTGACGAATACTGACTCAAAGTTTGATTTTTATGATTTATGTAGGTTAATGTGTATAAAAGCAATGCCAGGCCTGTTTGAAACACCAGGAAGAACAAGGAGTTCTGACCTGCACTTCACTGTCAACACATCACAACACTTCAAACAGAATACTAATACCAGTAGTTATCTAAAGATTACAATGTGTGGGAACATTTGAAAAGGACAAGGGCCTTCATTCATTCAAGCATTCAAAAATGAATAAGATTCTACAACAATGATAATAACTCTGTTAGTTTAATAAGTAAGCATGCTAACATTTGCTAAGTAACAGGAAACATGAACTACAGCTAAGGATAATCATAATGTCATTAGTTTTGCAGGTATTTGGTCATAAACCAAAATTGAAAATTTGACCTGATGCTAGATAAAAAAAATGAAGGAACCATCAGGGTAATTTAATATCACTCTATTAAATAGTTGTCAAGACATTTCATTCAAAACTAAAAATGGCAACCTCATGATGGCACTCAGAAAAAAGGATCAGGATCAGCAATGTTGGTGCAAATTTCATGGCAATTAATCCTGAGTTGCTGAGATATTTCCCTTTGGACTAAAGTGGTGGACTGGCATCCCTAGAGCCTTGCTGCTAACAGGGCTGAAAAACTCAAATTAAATATAAATGAAAAAGTTCTTGTTTAAGAAATTATATTTGGACAAAATGTAGATTTGTTTTTGACATAGTAAACTCAAGTACTTTTCTTAGGGTTTCAGACAATAGGACCTATTTGATCATATTTAACAAAGCCCACATTTAATAAACATATTATCTGCACACTGGTGTTTTGAGGTGTTTTTGTCCTTTGCTTATTCATAAAACTTAAGACTCTAGCAGTCTTTGTAGATCTGGGTTATTCAAATAGTCATGTGGTATCAACAGGCTTTACTGTGAAATATATATTGCATACCTGAAATGAACTGAATAGGTCTTTGAGATCCCTGAATGCAGCTTCGATTGCTGCCTCTGTCAGTCGGACTTGGGAGTTGACTCCTCCAACAGAGATGCCACCATACCTGAAGTAGCAGAATAAAGCATAAAGAGAGTGAGGTTCAAGTGCAGGTAAGATCATATGAGTATTGCCAAGGATACACAACACCCATGCATTTTTACACTTGCTCTGCAAAGCTACACATATAGACACATGAGATACAAACTTACAGTAAAGGCAGACCTTACAGTGGAGATATGGACATGAACAACATGTTCTAGAAACATGACCAAATATTCACAGGGTTACTCACAAATAAAAGGAATGCTTATAATTAATCAGCTCTGTCATGCAGTGACAGTTTGCTTTACATGTGTAGTAAAATGACAGGTTAAAGGAAGTGTATCAAAGAGAGGCCCAGCAGGATTTGTCAAAGCATTCTAGAGATGTAAATGGCAACACAGTGTGCAGGATTTTGTCCTTTTATTCATATTACACTTAACTGACCTTCTAAAAGTGGATGCATCAACCCCACAACAGCTGCCCAGGTAGTAATTTGGCTCTTTTTGTGTCCAAAGCCAAAGCGCCGGAGGAGAGTCACTAGTTTCTAAAGTGCATGCACCAGATACATGAATGCACTGTGATGCCCTGATTAAAAAACACTGACATGCATTACCTTGTTTTACCCGAGCGCTCGAAAGTCTTGACCAAGAAGTCCGTCATGTTCCGTCCAGTTAAATTGAACAACGTGTCTGTTGTGTTCTGGATCCTCTGTTAGAAAGAGAAAAAGTCAAAAAAATGTTAGCACTTTCAAAATGAATACACTCAATTGCTTTGACCTTGAGCTTAAACCTACATAATTGATTTTTTTGGCCACCTGGGGGCAGCACAACAAGCTGTAAACACAACAATACATATTAAGAATCAGAATCACTTTTATCGGCCAGGTATGTGGACACATTTGACTCTGGTTTTACATGGCTCTCAATGTACAAGCAGACTAAGCTTAAATAAACAGGACAACAAGCTTAACAAAAAAGAGATAAACTACGATGTACAGTTATACATATATAAACAAAGAAAAAACAAATATTTGTAGACAGTAGACAATAGTGCAATGGTGCGGAGCACAAAGGATGCTGAAATAAATATTTAGGTGAAGGTCATTATATATTATTATATATATTAGATTATATACTATATTATTACCTTATTGAGTTGATATGGTGAATAAGTTAGCAAACAGTTGCATATTTACACATCCAGCAGATATGGAGAAATATATTAGGATTCATTTTTGTGTCCAAAAAAAAAAAAAAATCTTAAGCTGAGTTCATCACACCTTTTCATTAATAACAGTTACCTCCTACTGCTAAAAACGAGGTTCATGGGAACAGTGAGAGTGAATCAAAACATTAAAGTTGCAGACTGTGAAACAAAAACAATGAGCTGAAACATACCAAAATGGTCTGTAGAGCTGGGAGGAAGAGCACTACAGTGAGTGACACATTTCACATTATTAAGATGCAGAAAATAGTTTCAAAACAATGAAAATGCAAGGTTCATCTGAATGACTTTCTTGCATAAGAGGTGCAGTGCCTTCCCTTTTACTTATGAAAGGATATACAACTTTTGCATATAGCACTTAACTTTGCCTGTGTGTAATGGAGCATTATGAGCAGAAAGACTGACCACAGAAAGACGGTTGCAAGTGCCCAGCCACCCATAAGAACTTACCAGTAGATGCAAAATCAACAAAACTTAAGAGCAAGAACATTTTGTAGGTGTTATCTGCACAGATCACAGCAGCATGGAACACATTCTCTCAACCCTTATCATAATAGTCAATTAAGCCTGGCTATGGGTAGCCTGGCTGAAATCTAGACCCCTGCCAAAGCAAGGAAAGCTGTGTCTAATGTCAAAGGACCCTAATTAGATGCCCTTCCGTGGATAAATGGGTACATTCAAACATCCAATTAAAGGAGGGTGTGACACACCACCATGAATACACTCCACGATGTGTAGACTGATACTTTCTTGTACACACACACTCACGCCGACACCAAGCTGCTTTAGCCCTGCTTATTTAGAGGGGTAACACTGTGCTAATTAGCAGAATGATCCTTGATAAAGCGCAACTGAGACCCCTGACTGCAACGCAATTTACCAACGTACCCCCTAGTTACGCTGGTTATCTACCCTTCTGTACAAACAGCTTGATGTGCAAGCTTTAGGTACACATGGTGTGTTGTTTAAGCGGTCACCCTTGTGTGTCAATTACCTGTGTGTGTATACCCATTCTTTATCACTTATGACATACAGTAGAAGTCCAGGTTTCAGATGGAAGGATGTTTTGTTGGCATCCCTTTCATTCCTGGCTTTAAAATTCCCCTTAGAGATAAATCATTGTTTGTTTGATTTTTAACTACATGGTAGTGCCATTCCATAGGGTACAGAGTTGGCAGTAAAGGCAAGAGGAGATGAGGATGGGTTGAGGTAAAAAAAAAACAAGAGGGAGGAGATACATTAAGACATATTAGTGAGATTAAAGAAGTCGCTAAAAACAAGTAGGAGAAGAAAGCAGAGCAGGAGTGGATAGACGATATGAAACATAAGTTAAAAGAGCAAAGGAGAGAAGAAAAGAAGAGGAGGAGGAAGGGAACTTGAATCACAAGGCAAAGAACAAACAGAAGGAGAAAGCAGAGGAAGAAGAGGACCCATCTGGCTTATGAATCAGAGATAAGGAGGACGAACGGCACAGCAACCTTGGCTTATCTCTGAACAAACATGCTTCTCTTTCGAAAAGCCACAGGAACTCGGAAACAAACAAAACCAAAAATAAGAGCTTTTACACTCCGCTGTGTGTACACTGAGTTTATACCCGGGCATACAGTCAGTGTGGGTCTAATTATTTTGGCCTTGGTCCATATCCCCCATCAAAAAGACAGAAATGGGAACATTACGTGGTTGTGCACTACCTGGGCCTGCATCTCTTGTTCATTACAGCTTCAGTGTGCTTGGCATTCTGTACATAACATCAGTCCTCGACCACACAGTGGTAGCTTGATAGCTGGGGAAGCAAACAAGGGTGAGGGAAATGTAAACTAAGGAGTAATCAAATCTGTTGAATGAGCTGGCATACTCGAGCACTGGAGAGATAAGGCACTGTGCAGTGTTCATATTAATCTTGGCACTGTTTATACCGCGCTGTACCTCTAAGGTAAAATTCAAATTTTATCTAGTGCGGGCAAAGAAAAGCAATCTCGGAAAAGCAGAATCTTCTATAATTACATATGTTATGCTAAGGTGTAGGGTCACTTGTCCTCTGACTTGCAGTTTTGCAAGTGATGATCAGGTTAATTGTGTTTTCATGCAAAACAACACAGTATGCTTCTCTATGTGTGAAGTTGTTTTGAAATCATTTAACTCATTATAACATGATGAGTTGGTAGTGGAAGTGACAGGTGGCCTATTGTGTAATTGTGTGTCACCATGTGTGTTTCAGGAGCTGCTCTTCAGTTCGGCACATTTCATTGTGTTGTGTGATTATGTCCGATATGATATCATCACGACAATCATTTTAAACTGAGCCAAACAATACCATTAGATAATGGCTGGAGTAGTGTGTAAAGCACTTGCTGGGTTACAAACATTGCAGTAACAAGCTGCTCCGGCTATTCTGTCCCAGATCATGAGAGATTGAGTTGCACACACCCACGCCCGATGACAGATTTTCACCCAGACCCCTTCTGTTCTGTTTAGCCACAACAAAAGGGAAACCACTGCCTCATCCACCATTTGCCTCACCTCACAATTCAATGACCTTTCTGCTTTTGTTTTCGAGCATCTCTTACCTTCTGCTGAGAGGGCAGCTCTGGACAGGTCGTTTTACACTAAAATGGATCTGCGGGTGTTGGGAGTCAAAGTGACAAATCAACAGGGCCCAGCAGAGAAAGGATGTGTCAGCCCGTTTTGTTTGCAGGTTGAGTGTGGACTGGCTGGGTTGGGAGCTGATCTGCAGTTAGTTGGACTCGGTCTTTGCCAGCAGGTGTTGTTGGAGAAAAAAACCTACCCTCAGATGTTGAGTTCACTGATTCATCATGGTTTTATTGACTGGCATGAATGAACGATAACATAAGGCGGCAATAATACGATAGCCCGGCTGATTTTATGTTTTGAATTAAATGAATTCCCACACAGAAGCTTTCTTTTCAAAAGTTGCAACAAATACTCTTACTGAAAGACTTTTTTCAAACCAACAAACTAAACTAGATAATGCTAGTTGTATTTCTTTAGTAGAACTCTTCTTTTCTCAACACAAATGGTAAGCCAATGCCCAACTTCAATAGCCTGATAGATGAGGCCAAGGAGAGTAATTTGCAAGCGAGCTGTGGTTAGTCCAGTCTCCCAATGATAAAGACATCAATCGTAATTCGGTGAACGTGGCGGCTTTATCAATTCCTCTGCACGCATGACGGCCTATTCATCTATGAAGGTTAAATATCAGCAGTGAACGAGAGTCAATACCTCAGAATTGATAATGGGCTTACTGTTGCCTGCCATTTCCATGGAAACAATGATTTCACACTACCTCCTGTGGTGATGTGTCCATGTTTTTTTCTCTCTCGTCTTTTCTGCAGTTTCTCAAGGGCATATTCGGAGGATGGGCCGGATAAAAGATAAAAAAGAAAACTGGTGTGAAGCTGGTACACTTTGTCATGATTTATTCAACAGGGGGAGCTTTCAGGTCAAAGGGAATACATCCTCACAATGTGCTCAGCTTCTATGGGTGGTCTCTGCCTTGAACTTGCATTCATTTATGGCCCCCTGTGATGGACCACAGTCTGCAGGTAAGCAGTGATGATGAATGCATACGTTCCCATGAACATGGACATACTCCTAAGTGCATATGCATGTTAAGCAGCATGTCGCAATATTTCCAGCCTCACACAAGCAACCATTCTCTCAATCTGCAAAAACAATAGTCTCTTCAGACTCCATACTGCATATCTGAGCATGATGACCACTCTGTGTAGCACTATATATGTTTCCATCTAATGACCTCATGCCCTACACTACATTTCAAAATGGAAACTATGAGCTTTGGCCCTAATGGTGGATTGCAGTTAACAGCAGAGAGACAAATAGGGTTAGAAAGGTGTGGAGGGTTATGGGTTACATATGCATACTTCATCATTCAATGGCATTTACAAAGAAACTATACCAGTATGCTGGTAAAGAGAGATGTTCAACCATTTTAGCAGCACTCTATCTTTCTACCATATGAACTCACACACTATCACAGTGGTATAAATCTTTCAAGATTTCAGATGATGAAATAAAAGGCTGCAAAGCTTGCAGGCTTACTGCATTACAAAAACTGACCCCTGCCAAATATATAAAGTGTTGCATTATGCAAAGAGAAGGTGAGGAACAGAGAAACGTGACTGTTTACAGCATGACTGTTGCATATGAATGCTCTCCTCTTGTAACAGCCTCTTAGCCTAAATTTAAAGTTCCTTTAGCCACAGTGGGAGATGACTGGCAATAATCTTGTTGCATGATAATAACTCAGTGTCCTCAAGGTTGTTTCCATGCAAAACTGAGAGTCCATTTTAATATCCTTTTACAAAATCTGGATTGAACAAACTAAGATGTTGTAAATAAAGGAGAAATGATGCAAGGTAATGTAACAAGATGTAGGGAAGAATTGGCCTTTAAAATGGTATTTTTACTGAGGCTAAATGTACTAAAAGTACCAGCCACTTACAGCACGACACGATAAAGTAGAAATCCAGTAAAGTATAAAAGTACTAGCAATTCATAAAATAAAGAAGCACCTAAACTGAAAATTGAGCGAGGCTGTTTTAAATGGAAGTAGGAGGTTTAGAGATGGAAAAGAGCAAAATAAAAAAAGAGGATTAGAAAGAAAGCCCTTGATGGCCTAACAGGGAACCAGGAAGATACAAAGATACAAGTAGCACCTCAACAAATGGGGGACTCCTTGACAGTGCTGTCAGAAGCCAGGACCCAATGTCAGGGAAAGGAAAAGGTTACACAAAGGGCACTTCTCTTGTTTGACTGTCTCAACAATCATCCTATAACATGATACCTGGACAGTTGCTCCTTTAATGTGGCCCTGGATGGCCTTGTCACTGGAAGGAGCACACAGAAAGACTCACACAAGTTCAACGAGGCATTACAGATGTGGAGGGTTTGAAATGGCACATTACACAGTGTGGAGTATTGTATAGGGGATGTATAGGGGACTGGAAAGGAAATAAAAGAGTGTCAGAGGAGCCCTGCAGGTTCAAACTGTGTCATTTCATGTCTCGCTTGTTGGAAGTCATCGACTTTGCAGACCGTTTGTCCTTCCAAGAATATATCTCTGAAGTACGTTAAATACTGAAGGGGAAATGCCATGGCAATTATAAGACAAAATCATTTTAGATATCTGTATGTGACTGTGTGAGTGAATATGTCTTTTTAACACTCCCTCACTCCCCTTAAGAGCTGAGGCTGAAATAAGCTTTGCTACTTCATAACCGCTTTGCAAATTGAACTTACAATGACTGTTAAACTTATATCATAGACATATAAAAACTGACACTTTTTAAAACTCGAAAAGCATTTTCAACCACAGTGCCTAGCATTAGAACTGTCTAATGTGTAATTTGAAGTTTCTTTTTTTCATTGAGTGGCACATTAATGAGATATAATAGTTTGATTCTAACCCCAAAAATCCACATTTGCTCTAAGTAACTTGTTAATTTACCTAAAATCAACATACATCACATAAAAGGCTTCAGGTAATTTTGTATTAGAATTTGGATGATGATATTTTCTAAAATAGTGTGACTGGAAAGTTAAATTGTTTTAGTTACAGGATCATGTGTGAAATATATATCAATTTTTAATTAATTTATTATAATATATTTCTATAACTGTCTATATGTCTATAACTGGAATATTCAAAGACTTTTCCAAAAGTAGCTCAAGCCAGTGAAAGACAGGCTGTGATCTACAGTATAGCTTCTACGTAAGCAATGCAGATGTGAAAGACAAGCTGTGAATCATATTTATAGTGTGTAATTGTGTTTGTTTTTTTAATCAAATCATTATACGGTTAAATTGGTGAATTAGGTATTAAGCAGCAGAATTACATTCAGTTTCAGTGTTCAGATTCGTTGATAGGGCTTCTGCTCTTGATGTGCAACTGAGAGATAAATGTTAAATTTTATGAATATAATATATATATATATATACATATATAAGTATATATAAGTATATATAATATATATAGAAGTGCTGGGGATGACCACTTCAAGCTATATAACAAACTGTCATCAGACAGCATGAATGCCTATTCTCAAAATAAAGGTCACTGCTGTGTTAACTGTATGTGGAGTGAATTTTACTGAAGTGGAAGATGTATGCACATTTTTTTTTCAAAAAAATAATAGCCAATAATAGCCATTCAAAAGTCAATGAATGCAGATCAAGGATCTTTGTGAATGCTACATAGGAGGAGCAATGCAAGTGAAAATCTATCTATTTAATATGTTCCATGTTGTTCCATGTCAGTTCTGTTTTGTAGTTGTTACAACATGATTGATACAATTCTTTACCCAAAACAGAAGGACACAAGACTGAGCCTGAAGAAGTAACGTTAACTTCATTAATCTAATCAATTTTAAGACCTGTCAAAATTCAATTTAACATATATTAAGACATTTTAAGGCCTAAAATTCAGATCCCTAGATTGTCGACTTTTGAAGACCTCACAGAAACCCTGTATATACAGTATGTGTCAGATCAATATTTGTGTTACATATGAAACATTCTGGCTAGTGTACACTTTAAAGTTGTAACTCTTGATATATGTCTACATGTATCCTCTGTAGTCTCTGTCTGTTTGGCCAGCAAGGTGAGAGCATTGGCTTGATAAGGATTAAATAACCACTGGTTGGGGGTAGACATGGGAACAAGGGGTGCATGTTATGTATATATTCCTGCTATTTGGCACTTTTATAAAACAAAAAAATGTTTTTCTCTTATTCAGTTTTTATGTCACACCTACCTACACACACTCGATTTGCTGCCACACCCTCCCACTGCTGCAATTCTTTCACATGGAAGCTGTCCACTAGCCCACAATCCAGTCTGTGTGAGTTCTCACCTCATGTCTCCAAATTATTTAGTGCTGATTGAAAGTTCTTGAAAGTTTGTCTGGCATGCTATTGCGCGCAAACACAAATCTATAATATCTACACAATGACTGCGTGTTGCACTATGTTCACCTGCAGCATTGGGAAAAAAAGCATGCCACCAACATCACTGCAGGACCAATCAACAGAGACTGCCAATCTGTATGAAAATTAGGCTGAAAATGTAAAACTGTAAGTTAGCTATCTTGTAAATGCAAAGCTGTCTTGCAGACAAATCCCAGGTATCAGACACCAGTCTGTCTCCCACTCCTTTTCTCCCTCCATCTGGCATAAACTGCCACAAACACATTCTCAACTATGGTAAGACTCCAAGAAGAAGTGAATATGAGAAGATTTAGGTGGGGTAAGGGAATGAGACAGTCAAATTCAAATCTCTTAAAATGCAGGTACAAGCTACAAAGTGTGAGAAAACAGACAAAGCCATCTCTAATAAAATTACATTGGAGTGGAGGTGGCAGCTTCTCCATCTATTCTCTCACAGGTTTAGATTTCTCATTATCATTGGGAGACAACAGTGAAAACCAGTTAGCTCCAAATGAGACACTACTTTGTCTCTTTATCATGATTGGTTCAGTCAGCAGGTGGTGGCTGGTAGGTAGACATACAGGGTCTCTAACTTGCCCATCGATCCCGACCTGGATGAAGCCTCTTCAGGTCAGGCCATGCAACATTTGCCCTGGTCGCATTTGGTCATGTATATTGTTATTGGTATTGACTTCTGGAGGCTGAGAGGCGCAAAACTCTGAGGACTTGTGATGTGAGCAGAAAAGGTGAGGTCCTTTGCTGGCAGTGAATGCAATAAAATGTCTTAAAAGTTGCTACAAGGTTAAAGGTTGAGATATACCTGAAAAAGTAAAAGGGCACACAACGTGTAACTGAATTTTGTAGCAGGTAGGTGTCGCATCCCGGCTCAAGGCTGAATAAATAAGGGGAGAACACATGAGTTGTAACTAAAAATAAGTTTATTTAACACAACTAAAAGATAAATGAAGTGAAAGACAAATTGGTTCAATCAAACCAAACAGGGTGGAAGCCAAGTGAGAGAGAGAGAGAGACCAGCTGATTGCCTCCAACCTATATAGTCTTGCCACCAGACCAGGTGAACTGAATCTTGTCTATGACCCGACTCCATCTACCAGGCTGTTGGAGGGAGAGACCTGCTCAGAGGGTCATCACAGTGGGGAACAAGCTGAGTCATTTTAAATAGCCAATTCAGTGTATTTTCAGTGGAATCAATTTTGGCTCTCCTTTCATGCATGCACGCTAGCTCACAAAAGGGAGACAGCACAAAAGGCTGATTTACATTTTGCAATGCAACGCAAATTCCTTGTTAGTAAGTACCTTTACATTTTCAAATCAAAATGATGCTGACTGGGACTTTTAGACTGCAAGCCAAAAGCTTCCATGAAAAGCATTTTTTATTGTACTGTTGCGTCACTGATTTATTTGTATTTTTTTTTTACATTTAGATCATTCCACTGCTGTATATCCCACTGTGACACACGTACAGTAAGTGCAGGCATTTTACCAAGGAGTCCAGGGGGAATGAGCTGCAATTAGCACTACCCCAGGTGGTTCAGACAGGGTTTAACTGTCTTGCTCAAAGGACCTCAAAGAGAGACTGACACAGGGCACCTGTGACCTTAAAGTCACATAATGGTGGCTCCGACTACAACACCACCCGCCTACCAAAAAGCACAAGCTCCAGTGTAGGAGACTAACCTGAGGTGGAGGAAGTCCTCCTGCACCGGGGGCACAGTCAGGTAACATGATTGTCCGTTTAGGCGTGCTGCACTGACAGGAGGGGGAGGGGTTAGACATGCTCCAGTTTCCATTGAGGAAGATGTCCGTGATGGACTGATCCACGGATGGAGTCATCCAATCAGAGCCACTAGAAGAACACGGCAACTTCCTAAGAGAAAATAATGGAGAAAGTATGAGTGTTTAATTGGTGATAACCACATCCGCTAAAGAACATATGCTCTTATCTTAACCACAGTTGTAACTGTTGTGTAGCATGGTAGCAGTAAAGCTTGATAAGAAGTGAAGAGAATAAAAGAGATGTTATATAATCTCTATATATTATAACAACATGAGTCACAAGTAATTTACTTTAAAGGCTGCTGGATAATACCCTTGAATTAAAAGATGTGTGGTCTGTGTTTGAAGAACTTAAGCACAGTAAGCCACTCACAGCATCTGTGATGCACAAGCACTTGTGAACCGTGAGGGCTCCGAGCTCAGCAATAATTCCATTTCATTTTAAGTTTAAAGAGGTTTTCATTATTCAACTTATTCTGATCAGGATGGTCGTTTGGTTTTCAAAGTCATGCAGAGCACTCATTTTTAAATGCTCTGGTTCACTTGGCTTTTTTACAGCTTGTTTTATTTCTGCAGCAGGATTTCTTGAACATGTGTGTGATTCCAAAGCTTAACACTTTATAAATACCATTTGGCATGAATGCATGTGTACACACTAATGCTATTCTTCTAGTTTCTTGTGTACTCAAAACAACTTACGGTATTGGGTCTCCATTCATGCAGCGAGTCCCAAAACCAGGCGTGTTCACCAAGGTTTCCACCACCCGAGTCACCTCCACATTATCTGGCCCATCATTACTGTAAATATTGGGAATATAATCAAAGCAAATCCACATTCATATACATACATTTTTAATTGAAGCTACAGTAAGTGTCCTGAAAAAAAAATGTACAGGTTTAATATAAAGTGACACTAGTCGTGGCTTATCAAAAATGCTGTGGCATTGATTGCCTCAAAGACCAATTTACATTTGAATTACCCATCTAGACTTTAAAATTGGATATACTAATCAGAGTCTTGGCGGTCAGGACCAATGATCGATTCAGTCATCTATTGTCATTCCATTAAATGATAGAGCACCATGGTGGAGTGTATCTTAAACAGCTGAATCGATTTACAGAATTACCTGCGCAGCCTTAAAAATAGTGAAAAAGCTTCATATTTGCAATCAGACATCTAATCTCAATAGAGAGGACAGCCAACAGTCAATAAGAGCTGAGTTTACAGTAAGGTGAAACAGAGCAAGCTGAGTCTGACTTTTAACCTCTACTTTTGGTTTGACTGGTGTCACATTGAACAACAAAGATATTTTGATATGTATGATATCAAACTGTATACTTGATATAGTGACTAGAAATACTGGTCTGGTCTGAGTGACAAAAATCTCTGAAATCTGTCATTATGTTTATAATACAATGAAACGTCACAACTGGTTAGTATTTCACACGCTTTATAATCTGTCTCCTGTCACAAATGATTAAAATTTTACAAGTTGTCTAATCTGTCTTCCACATTGGCAAAGCGCAGGAGTTTAGATGATCATTAATCTTAAACGTATCTTGACATCGAAGAAGGCCTGAGAGGAAATGAGACGTACACTAGGGGATCGGATGTGCTGCATTTCAAGTAAATGTTCGACAGCAATGCTGCATGCCACCAGTGTTATCTTAAGAGTGTGAGAGAAATCACTGAGTTTACCATCTTCTTTTAAAACAAGAATTCCCCAAACAGAATGGACTGCATCGTGTTCACTTTTTCTCTATAGCTTGAGCCCCGCTCTGTCTTGATTTGTATTCTTGTGCACGGCACGTACCGATATGAGCCTGTTCAAGATTTTGTGTACAGTATAGACTCTTCACAGCCTTTCATCATTATCTGAGTGTCCTGTACATATCTAATCCTTCTGTCTCAGTTAAACAATCTTCCCTTTCCAATTTCATTCTCATTACTAACCACACACACTCTGCCCTTTATCTTAAGCGTACCGGGGGAGTTAAAACACAGTGTTTCATAAAGACCATCGTGATGGCTTTCTGCCAGCAGTGGCCACAGCCAAGCCAACCATTTGGACTAATACAGTGTTCATTGTCTCATTTAGTGGCGTCTCCATGAAGGTCATACGGTCAATTCCTTGACCACCAGTGAGCACAATTGAAGTGGTCCGATTGTAAAAAAGGATTATGTGCAGCCATCTGTTTTGCAATTAACAATGGCTGGGTTACCACGTTATTCAAGGTAATAAAACTATTGGACAGTTTCAAAATGAAGACTTGTGCATATACACAGAAACAGTGGAACTAATGAATAGTTCATCTAGTCAAAATGAAACATCACAGCCTTAAGAACTAAGACAATATTAGAAGAAAGTCAAATGAAGGCTACATTATATTACAGGAATATGACACCAAAGAGTGAACTGTGTCTGGAGAGTAAATATTACATTTCATATTCAGATATTTAATTCCAACTGATTAAAAAAAAAAACATTACCGCCCCACGGTTGAATGCCTCAGCCAAACAAAATTCATATAGCCGTTCACACCCATGTCTGTCCAGATACATATAATATATGTGGTGAAGACTTTAAAGGACTTGAATAAAGGATTTAAAGAGTATTTCTTAAATGAAAGTTATTAATATATTTGTGATACATATGTATGATTCCAGTGAATATATATTTCGAAACTGATTAATGAAGGCTTATCATAGATTTACTGGCTAAATAGGTCTACATGTACTTCATAACTCTGTGAAGATGGATTCTTTTGAGGTCACGGTGCCTCTGGCCGACACAGAGGCATAACAAAATTAAAACAAAAACTAAAAATGCAGACATGAACTAATCCGCAATATTGTCATAGTTTTACATTACACACTGTTGAGCTGGGTTCAAATCCCCTTGAACTTAACTAAATTATATCAATCATTGTCTTCAATCAGGCTCAGCTAAAATGGATCATTGGCATTTATGATGTATATCGAGCTGCGATGCTCCTCTGGATGAACTTTTCAGATGAAAAGGCGCACTACTTTCAATCACACTGTCATCATCAAGCAGAGTGTTTTAAAGTCACTCAAGAGAGAAGACAATAATTAATAACTGGCCAGAGGGAATGTCAGAGAAATTAAGAACACTCCAGTTTGAAAAAGTATCACACTAGAACCGTTCCCAGGAATTCCAGAGAAAACTGGATGTGCAGTCTGAGTTTTGCCATTGGCGGAGAACTGTGTGACAAAGTCCGATGAGGAACCGGCTCTGAAATCCAATCCTTGTGAGCCAGGATTTTATTCCCACTTGTTGCATGCTGTATTGTGTTGAGATGAAGAACAGTAAAACTGAAGAAAAGTAACAGACAGAACAAGCTTCAAAGGACATAATTATCACAGTATCATGTAAAGTTGTCAGTCTTAAAACAGCTGGCAAGAGTTTGTCTACAATTAAATGGTCTGTAATGGATAGCTATGTCTCTTCTTGGGTGTTGCTAGATAAGGTTTTAGTGTGTCGGTAGGTTGCTAAGGTGTCCCTGCTAGTAGCGGTTCTTCTGGGTTTTTGGTAGTGTATGGCTGTTGCACTACTAGATGCTGCTACGTCGGCTCCATGCACACCATGTGCTGGTCATGGTGGAAGCAAAGAAAGTGGTTGAAGTAGTCAGAGCAAACAGGCTGGGTTTGAATGTTTCAGCACCATGGACAGACAGGCACAGACAGACTGAATTAGTGTGTTTCAGCACTGTGGAGAGAGACAAAGGACCGTATTTAAATACTTCAGTTGCATTGTTGGCATGGAAGCAGGGTAAAGGTCTGGATGGAAAGGATCATTTTTCAAGAACATAAAGTGCCGAAAAGCTTCGTTAATGCAATAAAGTTCCAAGAGTAGTGAATCCTTTCAAGATTCTAGCTTCAACTTCAAGGGCGGAAAAAAGTCATGCTTTATTAAAATGTTTGTGAATGGATCAAAGGTAAAAGCACCAGTGTCCTCAATGAGCTCCAAGTTGATATGCATATGTGATTCCAAGACTGTGAGAAGACTGGTCCAGAGAAAGAAGCAGCAAAAAAATAAGTAATCCCAGACAACAGTAGCGAGTTAGTTAGTTTTCAATGTAGGAATTGTAATTTCTGTAAGTATTATAACTCTGAATCAATGCATAAAAATATGTACCACCGTGTTAAATGCAAACAAAAGTAATGAATAATAAAATCATCAATCAAAGCTTTCTGTCTGGACTAGAATATATGATTTATATTAGATCCAATCAAACGAAAGTTTATAAATATGTCAACAGATACACAAGTAGCAACGCCTCGCTCTGACCAAGAGCTAAGATTGTATCTTAAATAAACCAGTTTCAGGTTACAGTTAATTGTGTCTTGACATCTTCAAAGTGAATTTCTACAAAGCACTGCCGGGGGAATGAAATACCTTCAGGGTGGATAAGCAACGACAGCTTCATGTCACAAGAACAGATTATGAATACAGCTTCGAGATTAGTTTGATGCTTTGGACAGATTTCGTAACCAGTGATGCATATTAGAATTCAATTGGCATTTTTACAGCACTTTTTGTTGTTACAGAGAAGATTTTATTATGATATTTTACGGTTACTGGTATGAATATGGAGAAATTTCACCAAAGAAAAAGAGAAAAAAAGTGACATATAAAGTAAATGCACACGCAAATATAGGGATATATGTTTCTTCCTTTGTTGTTTACAATAAAATGCTATACTTATTAAGGTAAGAATCTTTTAAAAGAAAGCAATTTACAGTGGTTTTCTTTGTATGCTATGTGTCCACATCCTCTGCAATAAGTCAAGTTTGTTCTCAGTGGGTGTTGACGTCCAACAAGGCCGCTTCCTGTCACAAGGCATGATTCTCAGTGACAGAATAGCAAGCTGCCGCCAACAAGGGGACAGTGTCCAGATTGATGACCTCAGCAATGCAAAAATCTCTTGGCAATCAAATGGCATGAGCAGTACTGTGGCGTCTTTTCCCTTTGATTTTATGTCTTTGAAGTTTAAAGCTTCTTACAGCCTATTGTTCATCTGCTCAGCCATGTTTGCTATTGTTGCTCTTGCTACTATAACTAACCAGTTGTTTTTCAAATCTTTCGCACACCCTCTGCTTCTGATAGTACACATCATCTGCTAGAGGATTCTTCCCTTGTTGCCTCTGGGTAATAGCAACAGTTTCATACAATGGGTATAAGCTTATTACTATATATAGCAACAGAGTAGTTATTAAATTAAATATATAATATCACAGATTTCAAACCTAAATTACAAATCTGCACTGAATTTGGTAAACTCAAACCTGACAAATCATTGACATAATATGGTTACCTGTAGAAGGTGGTTTGAGGCAGACCGTACATCCAGGGTTGCAGCTCCAGACTCGGGTATTCAGTGAACGGTGGGACGATGAGCGAGAAGATCAGAGACAGGCACACAAAAACAGCAGGCAAGACCACCTAGGAGGATGGAGACAAATTTGAAGACAAATTACCTCATTAAAGCATCCCTGTCACAACTCTGCTTAACTTAAGCAGCTTAAGACATGTATCCTGCTACAACTAAAGGAAAATGTTAGAGAAAACCAAAAGAAAGCAAGGCATTTCAGTGAAATTGTGGGTATTTTTCAGGGAAGTAATTGCTGAATAAATTGATTTCCATGATGTACACCTATACCAAAATGAACATCATTAAAAAGGACAGAGAACACAATGCAACGAACAAAATTGTTTTACATTAAAGGCATGTTAACTGCCACAACATTGAGCTCTCTGTACAGCACCATATACATCATTATAATGTAGAAACAGGCTCTGTTAATTTTATGACTAGTGTAATATTATAACACGCAATGCCACAATTAGAAGTGATAAAAATTATAGTAAAAAACTCCCCCATCATTATTATGTAGTCTGCATAGGATGTCTGTATGGGCGATACAGATGCATGTTAATATGTGTAAGCATGACAGCACAAGATTCAAATGCGAGATCAATTTCATCATACCCCCCTCCCCGAGCCCCCTCACTATCATTACATGCTGCAAAATGACTGATGCAATCAACAATAACGCGGGACCACTGCAATAACGTGTGCACATTAATATGCTCCCCAACAACTTGTTTGGGCTCTTCTGCACGCTTTATGAGTTTGATTAAACACTTCCAACGCCGCCACCATCATCTGGCCACTCAGATATAATTAGTTTCTCGCTATTCTCTTGTCTTTTGTGTTATTTAAAAAAAAAAAAAATCCAGACGCTGCCACACTCTCACCCCCCCCAACCTCCCACAACTCGTCTTTTCTCCATCATGTAATTTTCTTTTCATTTCATTGTTGGAGCTGACAAAAAGGTCAGTGGGAAAAATGCAAGATATCTTTAATGTTTAATCACTTGTAGGTTGGGGCGCGCTCGGCAGTCGGTGGGTGGTAGGGTGGGGGAGGTTTGCGTACACTTGATTAATTGCAGGACGCGCAATTTGCAAGGCCAATTCAAGATGCTACAATTGAAAATCCTGAATTTACTGCATGGAGCTATAGCTGTGGAAATGTGCTTGAGCGAAAGATAAAGAGCAGCAATGAGACTGAAAAGCTTAATGGCAGACCACAAAAAAGCAGTATTCCTTTTTTTTTCTCTCTCTCTCTCTCTCTCTCTCTCTCTCTCTCGACAGTAATTGCAGGTGACAGCTGGTACTTCTTCCATTGAGAGAGATCTGCAAAATACAGGGAGAAGTCATTATGCCCACAAAGCCGAAGCACTCCCATGAACAATGCATGAGTTTATCGCATTCTCAAGTTTGGTGGGGATTTAAAGAAGAGGATGGGATTATATGCAAACAGGGTATAAACACCAAAACACGATTAAGATGTGTTTTATTTCCTGCAAAGTCAAACGGCTCATTAAATTGAGTTTGTTTCTTCTACAAAACGTTTATGTCTACCCTATTTTATTTTGGAATAATAGTTTTATTGCTGCATCTTGCGTTAAAGTGGATAATAGCATCACCTTGGATATTTTTACTGGTGCGTTAATGTGGTGTTTTCTTTTCACAGCATTCAGATAAAATATAACAAATAGTTAGTAAACATACTTCCAGCAGTAAACAAAAATAATGCAGAGACTGTAGCAATAATTGGATATTCTGAATTACACAATATCCACCCTCTGCTGCTTAACGGTGAGATTGCCGCAGGTTGAAAGAAGAGGGTGTTGCAGTCAGTTTAAGCTCCAAGTTCCAGAAGCTTTCAACTCATCCACTGCAACATGACCAATAACTGCTTCTCCCTGACTCTGACATTGCCAAGACTCGCCTGTCCCCAACTTTCATTCCCATAAATCACTCCTTTTGTGTTACATGCCATAATCTCTTTTATATTCCCCTAACCGCTTGTATTCCAGGAGATTACCTCACCACACAATCATATCTGCTGACAATGGGAGCTGTTGACATGACGGAGGGAAAAAAAAGGAAAAGAAAAAAACCTTTAGCCAAATGAATAAAGAGGAAGAGGTAGGAGGTGCGCCCTTGCAGACAATGTGCACCCTTGTACGTACACACTTGCACACTTATCCCTCTATCCTGCTCTAAAGAGGGACGTCCAAGACTGACAGTGACTAATGGGGATTGGTACTGCAGCAAATTACAAGAAGAACCTGCACACCTCACAAAGGTGAAACATTGTTCTCTCTCTCTCTCTCTCTCTCTCTCTCTCTCTCTCTCTCTCTCTCTCTCTCTCACTCACACACTCACACACACACACACACACACACACACACACACACACACACAGCACACTCGATTGGATGTACTGCACTTCAGTGATCACTTGTGATTATTTCATGTCATAACTGATGGCATTACATGATATTTTCTATGAATCCAGACAGGGAGTGCGTGTGTCAACACAATTTAAGTCAGAACTCACTTTTTTAGAACTTGTGAAAAAAAAAAAATCATTAAAGTACCCTGCAAACTGCTACTTACCAAAATTGGTTTTGACTTGTTTAAATTATGTCTGTTTATTGGTTTTGACTTTTGAAATGATGTTTACGAGGAACCGAATAATATAGACGTACACTTAATAGGCTAATGGCAGTCTGTCATCTCTGTAATTGTTATGCGATCACATTTAATACACAGCTAACGAAACACATGATTAGCGCACGGTAAAATGAAGGAAAAACAAATCAAGGATGTCACTTTGCCTTTCTGGTGCCAATCACTGCGATCAGGTGAAACTGAAGGTAGGCAAAAACACCTTTCATCGACTGACTCTACACACAAATGTACTAACAGTTTCCTGACCACAACTTTGGATGAAAAAGCAAAGGTGAGACCTCATAAATCATCCCTGTTTGGGCTGAAACACTTCTGGTCCCAGTTATCGGCACTTTTCTGCTCACAGAAAGTGAATTATCAGAACTAAGCAGCAATAAACACTCTGTTTACACCATCTTCAGCCTTTGTGGTCCCTCCAATTCTCTCTGGTAGAACACATGGCTTCCTTTGGGAGGTAAAGATGATTGTTGTACGTGCATGTTGCTGACATGTTACATCATTCTGGGAGCTGCTCTTCAAATTCATCAAACTCTTTCCTTTTATATATACTGCCTTCTGTGTCGATTTCTTTCCCCACAACTTAAATTCCACAACTATTGACTCCATCAAGATAGATGACTTTTCCCTCCATAGCTCTCTCTATATATATGTCATTAACTGATTTTGAAAGCCAACATGTATTTCATACAATCCTACCTTGATCCTCCCACGCAACCCTCCTAGTATAACCCTTCAATTCATCAATATGATAGACGGAGGCCATTACCTGGGCAATGAGTCCCTTACGGCTCCTTCGGGCGTAGTGGAAGCGCTTGATAAAGAGCGCCAAGAACTGCCTCCTGATCAGCTTCCATCCGGTGATGACCGTGGATCCCTTCCCACTGACACTGGCGATCTTCTGCACGTCTGGAGTGGACATTAACCCACCGTGTTATTTATCATCTATGCATATGTAAAAGAGCTGCTGAGCACGCTTTCCAGCACTGCTAATGCGCTGATTAAATATAACTTAAGTGTTAAACCTGCCAGCTGCACTAGCTCATTCCTCTGTGAAGCACTTACTTTTTTTTTTAACATATGAATTTGGAAATTATATTTGGGGGTGGCTCAGTAGGGAAAAGGTGATAAACAAGGGCTTTGCAGACACCTCACACTCTCCAAGAATAGCGCACTATATTTTCACAGTAGTCATTAAGATAATTTGGATTGAAAGGTATTTTCATGATGAAACATATTCTGAGTTTCTTTCGTAAGGGCAAAATTGAAAAAAGGTGAACAGACAGCTCAGATAATGTTGTATGGATTTGAAGGAAATTCTGTTTGAAAATGACTTTTACTGAAGAAAGGGCTCTTGTTTATGCCCCCTTTTCAATACGGCCACTGAGGTGAAACAGTCAAATTGAAGCAAAACCAAATGAAGTGAATAAATACAGCACCTACCTTCAACTTTGCTTGTGAACCTTTCCTTCAATTCTGCATGAGAAACAGAAGGAAACAAGTTTCAAGCAGGAATAATAGTTTTTTTTTTTTTTTTACCATTTGAAATAACACCCATAAATATTAGTAATCAGTCAACTTTCTGCATTGTTAAACTCACAAACGTTTAATTGGGCTTCCTTCATTAAAAAAATAAATGTATGATAAATTTGGAGAGACTTGCCACTCATTTCAGAGACGTGTTCTGTTTTAATGTGGACGCTGCCGATGCTGTTCCGCTTGGATGCGCGGGAGCTTCTTTTGCAGTCTCTCACCAACAGCTCCTTTGTTGCTGTGGGAATACAAATAAGATATGTTGTTTTGGCCTGACCCAATTTAGGGTTATAAATAACAATAAGAATAGCTACCTGCCCTGCAAGGCACCATATTATTCCCTGTAAAAGCAGAAACCCAGGTGTTTTAGGAACGTGAGGGAATCAGATTTTGAGATTAAACTGAAAAGTGAAGTTGTTTGATGAGAGATGCAAACAAAAGGGCAGCAATAAGAGAGTCGCATTATCCACTGAGGTTAGTCAATGAGAAATAAGAATTGGTTAGAAAAACACAATATCATTTTATATAAGAATACATACGATGTGAGTTTACAGGGGTAAGACAAGCACCAAGTCACTACTGCAAACACAAAGGTGACACATATTGTCTTACACCAGCTGTTAACTTTCAACATGAGACTGTTGCTATTAGCATTTTAAATCCTTTTTCTTCCGTTTTTTTTTTTTTTTTTTTTGTTTTTGTTCTATTTGACCAATGTACCTGCAGTGTGGACATGAGCCAGGGTTAGTTGTCTCAAATATCAATAAACTGCAGATTTTTTCATACTTCTTTTACAGCTGACAAATGGCACTACCTAGCATCATTTCTAAATGCTGAACTACCTTGTGTGACAGATTCTGTCTCCAAGGAATCTAAATGTAAAGTGCAGAATTGAGAGGTTAATTATTTTTTCTTACTGTAGGGTGTTACTAAGGTGTCAATAGCTATGTCAGCAATGGTGATAATGATGAGTGGTTCCCAAAAGATGTTATCTAGTATGCTGTTTAACCCCCTAAAATGTGTAAGCATGCATAAATATTGTCACCTTACTTGGTATTTCTGCATCCACTCCCGTATCTTCTGCCACTTTAAGAAATATCTGTGAAATGAACAAACTATATATGAATAAAGTATGTTATGAGAGCTACAGTGTGTTTGCTGTCGCCCTTATAAGCTTGCACACAAGCAGGGTAAATTCAGACTAATGAAGTGCAGTGGATGAGTGTTAACTAAACTGTACACAGATTTGATGCAGATGCCAGTTATCCCTATCAAGTTTCTGCCTAGAATCCGATCGAGGGGGGGGTACATCCACAGAGACCCTAACCTCTACTTGAGCACCTGCCAATTGGCCTCTCTTAGAGAAGTGCCCTCCTTGACTTCATTTATTAATTCAGGCCATATGTCAAAATAAATAAATCTCCATATTTGTGAAATATTTCCAAGTGACCTTCGCTTATTTCGTTCTGCTGTGCATGTTGAGCCCCTGTTTCAACAGCTGCCCTCTAAAAAGTCTCTGCACACTTTGGGGGAAAGCCTGCAAAATTCATAATTTGTACTGAATGTGATTTTATGTGGTGAATTATATCAGCCAAAAACACATAAAATAGAACTACCGACATCGTAAAAACACTCACAAATACAGGTACTACTTATAATATGAGTGAATTTGAAACATCCAGCAGGACTTGTTTATTAGTGTCGTATATATAAAATCATACCGTATTTCAATTGAAGTGTAGTTGGACTTCAAAAGAAAAAAATGGATGGATGAAATAACCTTGTTGTGTCAGAATTTTAGAAATTCAAAAGGAATTATTTACATTGCCTGCAGGCCACGAGTGTCTGATTCATGTCTGGTTTACACGAAGAGCATTAACCAACAGTCACTCAACTTTATGATCCAGACTAGTCTGGAAGCAAACATACTTTGTGAATCATTTATTTTGTGTTTTTATTATCTATTGTCCTATATGTATTATTATAACAATCACAATACTATTACTACTATTAGTGATAGTAGTACACTGGGTGAATGCTTACGGAGAAAATTATCGGTTAAAGTCCTGCAACTGCAAGTAAAATGGTAATGAGTAATGGCTTTTTCAAAAATATGTCATAATGCTAATGCTGTTCAGTATGTCTGACCAAACGTGGTTTTACAGAATTCGAGAAACTTCACAAACAGGAACTGTATGTACATTTTGAAATTATTTAGGGAAATGACCTTCCTTTCCTTTTAAATCTCACTGTCCTGTGAAAGCCATGTTTCTCAGCTTTATGTAAGCTTATAAATACACGTTTTCTGCTTCATGACAATCCATTTTTCACTAATCTGAGAGGTTTCAGAGTGATTAATTAATTTATCTTCATCCTCAAGGTCTTTGTCGATGAGAGCAAGAACAAATAATCTATGACATGAACAGTTGACATGTACATTGTGCAAAATGTACATATTGTAGTTGCTACGGAGTTTGTCTGGTTGAAAAGTATTGAACATGACATAACATGTCTCAATTTACTGTTCACCCAAAATCAATTATAAATTGTGCACAATTGTCAAGCATGTGGATTTTAAAGACTGTGTGTAACATATTTATAAAGCCTCTAGATGCTGTGTGTGACATTCATTCAAAAGTGAAGCAACCTTGAAGCAAAATAATCCTTGGCATCCTAACTATCCTAGCCTAAGTGAAAAAACAAACTTGGCAATGAGACAGAAATTGAAGGGGGAAAAAAACATATAGTTTTAAAGTTATTGGCTACAATGTAAAGTTGCTTGTGATAATGATACCATCTTAGTAATTTGTTTCCCGAGTTGTGAGAGGGATTTAAAAGCTGTCCACCAAAATTCTGACTGCTTACTTACAGACTCTGAGAAGCAGAAAAAGTCTAAAAGTAGTCGAGGAGGGAAGAGGAGGGAAAAAAGCATTGTGTCAAGTGTAATTGCAGCAATAACAAAAGCAAAAGAAGAAAAGAAAGAAAAGAAACTCAGGGACAACTTTGTCTGTGTATGTAGGCTGTCTCTCTATGTGTGTACATGCTTTTATCTCTCTAGCTAGGTTGTCAATCCCACGCTCAGTGTACCTCTTCCAGCGTGGTGTCAGAGATGCCGTAGCTGGTCAGGCCGAGGTCAGCCATGGCCAGGTCGAGCTCTTTGAAGAGCAGGGCAAAGGTCCCATTTCTGGCTCCACTATAAGGCAGTATGTAGGTGATCTCCTGACCGATGCTCTCCAAGAAGACCGCCTCGGGGATGTGGTGCCGCACAAGTTGACCCACAGCTGTCAAATCTGACGGACAGACAGCCGCAAAAAAAATGTATCAACAACAAACTCCAAAAGATGGTGAAACTGCGAGCACAAAAAACAACAGACATTTGTGGAAAATACATAACTCTGTCCTTCCTTTTATGTCTCCTTCGTCCTTTTCGGTGAAGATGTTTGTTTGTGTGATATAACGGACAGAGAATTCAAGAGCAACCACCGCTATTGGCTGCAAAAGAATACAGTATATAAATGACGAAGGCTTTAACCCAAACTTGTGTCTAAACTTGACTTAAAAATCTTTCAAAGTGAAATGGTGAAAAACGGCAGCGTAATATATTGAGATCTCAACATACCTGATGCTGTGACCTTTAAACATACTGAAACAGATCAGTGGACATAATTCTCCTGCCTCATCCATTCTGAAGCTGGGTCTTAGTGAGAATCAATCAGGACAGTGTTGCAGAACGCACCGCATCCATTATTGATCCAGAACCTCTCATACATAATTACTGCAGCTTAACAACCAGCGGCTTGGTGCTTTATGAAGAAGTAAATGGATCAGCTTCACACATCAGACTGAATTATTTGTGAAAATGTGTGTGTGTGTTTCTGTCTGTGAGGTAATAAAGAGGAATGTGCTGTCACTTCTGGAAATATGATTACTTTTATGGCTTTTCATATCATATATTTAACCATCGTGTGTATAATTATTTTGAAGGTATGCGCAGGTTTGATTGATGTCCCATGCATAATAAACTGGAGCCTGCTTGAGAGTTTTCTTCTGATCATGTCTTGCACAAGTACTTTTGTTTACATGATCAAGGCTAAGAATGATCAAAACAAATCAGCAGCATCATATGTTTTAGTCATATCTGTTCAGTTTATGATCCAGAAAAACTAAGGCAGGGTCGAGGAAACCAAAGTAAAATTCCACAAGTCGAGGAGAGCTGTATATATAATTTCCCGTAGGTTTCAATGTGAGAAAACCCTTTCAAAACATTTTTTTCTCAATGCCATGATGTATTGTTTTTATTAAAATTATAGCTGCTTCAAGCTGGTAATTATTAGGATGTATGATAGGAAAATAATGATAAAAATGTTAAAGTTGGTTTAGAATAGAAGGGTGGATTGTATATGAAGATTTATGCTTAACATTTATGTTTTCTGTACATTAAGTAAGCTAACACAAAATTAAGATAATGATTTCTTTTTATTGTGTGCTTGATAAATGAGTAATGGAATTTTTGTGATTGTTGTTGTTAGGTTTGTGTGTTTTCTGTATATGACGTGATGTTGTGATGTTGAAAAAGTTTACTACATTAGGAAATGCTTTTCTGGTTTAGTCAGGCATAGGATGGGTTGCTTTACTCTGTCTCATCATAATGAAAAACCCTCTCAAATGTAACAAATACTAGTTTACAGAACATGTTATTGAATTTGAAGGACAAACCTTCAGCTATCAATTATGGAATTGACTGTTTGGGCTTGATGCTTCTAGTGAAGACCACCAATCTCTGGAAGTGTGGGCAACAGCCACTACAGACGGTCCTTCTCAGGGATGTTCTATCAGCAGTGCTGAGGAGCGAGCTCAACTAATGAGATAACATAAATTTTGCAGGGCATTTTTCAGAATTTCAGAAATATTATATTCAAATACACCACCATAGATGTATGCTCATGCTCATCACTTTCCATATTGTCTCCTAGTTTTTCTGCACTCATAAAGCTCTCCTAACCCTTTTCTCTGTCACTAAAAACTCTTCATACTTTCCCATTTATACCGACCATTTGAGAAGGGCATTAAAGTGCACTCCACCAGTAGTTAGAACATTTCAACAGCATCTCGGGGCTGCAGCTACTTTACTACTCCTGTGGTGTCTGTTGGTGTGTTATTGAAAAGGTAAAAAGAAAAATCTATAAGCTAATGGATGTCCAGCACACTTGGACTATACTATTTTGAGAGGTTTTATGGTTATTGTTTTGGATATGTTCCCAGACTGTTTGAAGAAAGCTGACATGGCTCTGAGCTTCAGTACCTAACTTGGTGAGTGTTATGGTAACTTACAAATTTTACCAGAGGTTTTATTTGGGCCGGAATAGGTCATGAAAGAATTTTCAGTATTGGTTAAAATATGCACACAAATATTCACAGAATTTATAACTCAAAACCAACTATGTAACATTTTCATATAGCATACGTTTACATGTTACGTCAGGTGCTAATCCTAAAACACTGCTGGCAGTAACAGAGATAAAATTTCTACCTGAGGGATCATTGTTGCTCCAGGTTTGGCTGCCGATGCCATCATCCAAGCTGCTCCTCCTCGAAGGACAGTCTTTCTCCTGTTAATCAGAATTGGATTAGAAAGACCTTATCATGCCTTAGCACTTAGCACAACTCCTCTTACAATAATGGAATAATGGAAGCCATCCACAAGTTTCTATTTAATTGCTCTAAATACAACTCTATGCATGAGACGACAGGTAATGTGGTAAACCTGTAATGTAACATGAAGTCACAATCTTTTCAGTCTGAGACCTTGTACAGAGATTATATTTTCAAGGTTGAATAAACCTCACTGCATTTGGGCAGAACTTGATGACATTTATTAAATGGAGTTTAATCACACTGAATGAGATCAGGACGCTCAAACTTTGTCCAGCTCTGTTTCTGAGTTATATCGCCTGTGTAATTGCAAAATCTTCCACAGAATTACAAAGTCGTCATGTTGGAAAGGGGGCACTATTCTACCTCGCCCACAAAGGTGTTTGCATGTTTATTTATTTATTTCAAACAAATGACTCTGCTCACCTCAAAGAGCCTGCAGACTAATGGTAATTGCTCTAGCCCTGCTGGCATCAGTGCATCTTGTTCATTTGCTCCTATTGATTAAAACTAAGTGTGCGAGGCACCATTGGCGAGCAAAAGCGAGAATCACCCCTCTCCCCGGTGACAATTAGTATCATCCAGCACGTAGGCATTTGCCAATTCTCATGCTGGGAGAGACTAAACACAGATCATTATAGGGGGAGGGCGGCAAGAGAGAAAGAGAGCACTCAGGAAAGTCAGAAGGGGCCATGTTCAATAATAGACTAGAAGGAGGTTACTGTTGTGGC
The DNA here is from genome assembly GCF_905237075.1 of Dicentrarchus labrax. Lineage (NCBI taxonomy): Eukaryota > Metazoa > Chordata > Actinopteri > Moronidae > Dicentrarchus > Dicentrarchus labrax. The sequence continues at coordinate 10,644,337 of NW_026136717.1, read as the reverse complement.
AAAGGGGCTTGCAGCTGAAGCTCTTTTCTTGATACATGAAGTCAAAAAGAGTGATCCCCTTCCAGTTATTCTAATAAGGATAAAAAAATGGATAATTGCATAATTGCATGTCCTAATCAATACAATTTGTAGTTATCTAAAGATAATGAGCTCACACTGCCAATGTTGTCTCTCAAAAGCCATGTGCACTAGTAAAATAACCTTAAGGATACCAAAACAATGTTTTTATAACAAGCTATTTTCTTCCATTTAGCTAAAGAAGTCCAACTTCTCTCTTGTTAAATCCTAATAATAAAAACAAACAGGAGCTGTATAATAATAAATACATGCCTAAATAAAATACATTACTCAGTGCTCATTTTGGTTGAGTCAAGTTGAGTGTCTTATTTTAAAACAGACTAATAAAGTAACTGAGCCCATATGGCCAACAATGGAATACAAATCCAGGCAAAGAGCTGCTCTGTAATGAACAAAAAAGCAGAATATGAGCGGACAGCTTTAAATCAGCTCATTGCAGAAAAGGGGCATATACGCTAAAGCATTTCTTGTAAAATTAAGGTTCAAAAGCTAATCCATAGCCAGACACCACGTACGCTTTATATTCGTACCTCTTTGGCCTGACTGTGTATGATACCGTTACGCTGAGCCGTCATCTTTTCAGTCCCATCTCGGACCAGAGTGAGGTAGTAGCCGCTGCCGAAACATTTCTTTAGGAAGAGTGAGGAGCCACAGCAACGCATCTTGCCATGGGAGATGATGGCAATGCGATCGCCTAAGATGTCGGCCTCATCCATGTGGTGTGTAGACAGAATGATGGTGCGACCTGAGGCGAGACAGAAAGAGAAACTCAATCGATGGTATCTGATTGGCGACAGTTAAGAGTGTGTGCTTGGTTTTTGAGGTAGTTTGTGTGTCAGTCATAGACAGTTTGTCTGAAGTAAAGAATAAAAGCACTAGAAATGATAAAATAAATGGCACTTCTGAAGCCTTTTTCCCTTTAGACCTTGTTTGTTTTGACAACTGTCGTTATGAAAGAGACGCATGACAAGAAAAGATGCCACAGATCAAAAAGTGTTCAAATCAAGCCAATATCACAATCTGTCTCTGCACTTATCTCCTTATTGCCGATTCCACTGTGTTTTCTACCCGTGCTTATCCTCATGGCAACAAAGCAAACTCTAGAGGAGTGTGTGGGTGTGAATGAGGGACAAAATTTAAATTATGATAAAGGCCACCCTAAGCCTACTTTCTAGCGTTTCTGTGAGACCAAATTTTATTTCAGCTCTCCCTTTTGTGCTACGAGTCCTTTGATTCGAGAGACATCAAACTGAGCGCAACTGCAATGACAACTACAGCATGCATCGCAAGGTTATTCACAGGTGTTCTAATCCTTTCATGTCATGCTGCATCAGATAGCACATATTAATTATCACATACCCCATAAATCAGAAAAGGGACTAGATCTGTAATGAAGTCACATGGTCACACCCCTGCAGTCGGCATTAAAGCAGTATCACAAAGTACTGGGTAACTTTTGATCCAGTCCTGTTTTAAAGCAGAACACATTTAACCCCATGCCTTTGCTTTTAGGTGACAAAGGAAGAAACCTGCTTAGAAGTCAGTTACTTTGAAAATACTGTGCTAGCTCAAGAGAATACATTTTTTTCTTTTACAATTAGCAAGGCAAAAAGTATTCAGTAAATTGGATTTTTATTTTTTTTAGCCATGCTAGTGGCTTAACTTTTCCTCTAGCGCCATTATCAGGTCAAAATGTCAATTTGTTCTATAGTTTGGTTGCAAAACCAAAGAAAACTCAATCAGCCTCAATTGTATTTTGTGGTTTATGCTACTGTTAGCAAATGTTAGCATGCTAACATACCAAACATTGTACCTGCTTAAAGGATAGCTTCACAGTTTTTCAAGTCTGCCTTAAAACAATAGTCACGTGCCCATATGTATATTTATTTTGCTTGCTCTAATCATTCATCCTGTCCACACTGGATCTAGGTTGTGCAAAAATATATTCCAAAGTGTATTTGAAGCTAATATGAGGCTTTAACATCAGTTAGCCTTCTGACATTAGCATTTAGCTCAAAGCGCTGCTATGCCTCTCAGTGCCGATAGCATGGCTGTAGCTGTAACTCCCGACAGAGATGTGTCCCATATCAAGCGTACTGATCTCTGAACATGGCGAGGAGATGCACTCGCAGTAAGTAGCTGACCCTATGAAGTTTTCACCCTTTCTTCACTGAATTTGCTGGAGTTTATTGTAAAAGGTCAGGTGCTCTGCTGAGCTTGGCGCCGTTTTTGCACTGAGCTAGTTAAATCTGTATCCTCGCAGGTCACATTATCCCAGGGACAAGGACACACTCAGAGGTCATTAACTGCAGCCCAATGCAGTCATTTTGCTTGGCCAACTATTTCCGCTCTGCCTCCCCTCACCCCCCTCTTTTTTGTGCCCTGCCACCAGCTGAGCTGCTAAATCTCTCCCTTCTTAGTTAAGTATTGCTGCCTTATGCTATGCCAAGCAAGTCTGGATCCCTCTATATAAAAACTCCAACAAAATGCCCAAGTTGAATGAATGCCCACAACGCAGTCAATTTAACATATGGGAGAAAAAGCTATGCTTATGAAGAGGGGGTGGGTGAGGGGTGGGTTGAGGAGATTGCTGGAGGTTTAGTTTGACTGAGCCAGCTCATTTTGTATGGGATGCTTAAATTCAGATGATTTTCCTGTGGATCTGTTGTGGTTTATAAGGAAGCAAAAAAAAAAAGGAATCAAATCGCACTGCATCATTCGTGAGTTGGGAGCAAAATAAATGTGTTTGGACTGCAGATGGCCCACAAAGGTATCCTGATTTATAGTGTGTTGTGGTGCATTACAGCACAAAGTGATACATCAAATGGAGTTGGGTGTGTTCAGGTAAATTGGTAGTACTCGCACTACGTACAGCAAAGTGAGGCTGAAAATCCGGTTTCTGTTATTTAGCTCCTTCCCTGTAAATCAAGTTGATAGAAATGGATTTCACAGTGGTTGAGTAGGGCTGGACAGATATTATGTACATCGGCAGTCAGATGAATTATTGGACAAAACTGTATTACCTGCTGTTTATGGCAATCAGTTCAGCCATTAGCTATACACTCTTATCATTTGGAGGGTGGTTGTGGGGGGGGGGGCTGGAACCGATCCCAGCTGACAACCGTTCACGAGCAGACAACCATTCACTCTCACACCTACGTGCAATGTAGAGTCGCCAGTTAACCTAATCTGCATGTCTTTGGACTGTGGGAGGAAACCGGAGCACCCAGAGAAATCCCACTCAGGCCCAAGGAGAACATGCAAACTCCACACAGGAAGGCTACAGGAAGGTCCACAAGTTCGAACCGAGAACCTTCTTGCTGTGAGGGGACAGTGCTAACCTACTTCCACAGAGTTAAAAGAAACCGATGGGTCTGCTGTTTCGATTAAAGGTGTAACAAAAACGAACAGAAGAAAAAAACATTTTTTGAATCGCGCTTGGATGTAGTCTGAATTTTGGCACAATTGAGAGTCAGATACTGTGGTTATTGCAAGGAATCTCTGACCATTTGCTGAAGGCCACACAGGTTGAAATATTTTTTTTGTGTGAGTTTTGTGTTAAATGTTAGATTATATTGCAAATAATATACTGGAAAGTTAGCTTGCTTCTGTCTTTCCCTACACTGTCTGCAACATATATTAAGAAAGAGGTTTGATTTGAACACATTTGCATTTTAACCCTAAAAATCTTCAGAATGGCTTTTTTTCGATGGCACGAAAACGACTCAAATAAGATCACATAAAAGAAACAGAGGCTAATGCATTTTTATGCCATTTGCACCGCAACATTGGCTTCAACCCTACATTAATTTGTATTCCTGGGAAAAAAGCATTATGTATGGTGGTTCAATTTTTCACAACTGCCAGGAAAACTCTAAAAATGTATGCAACTGCAATCAGAGTCTACAATATAAAGAGTTGCTACAAACATCCAACTTCATTTTGTCAGTGTGTTCAAGGGAAGTCTTAGAGGAAAGACTTGTAATAATATATTCCATATGCTAATAATTGAAACTAAATAATAATTATAATGGATAGTAAAATGAATACAGTATGGATGTCCTATAAATAACCTTCCATTCTAATCAGAAACTATATAACTCTTAATTTATGTTTCATATACTTCAGAGGTGTTTAACAAGGCACAGGAATGAAGAACAACTATATTAACATTTAGAGTTCTAAAAATATGAATGGCTTCTCACATTTTCTTTGCACCCCTTGTTTCTCAGAAACTGAATCACCTGCCTACATGTGACAGGTCTAATCTCAGAATAAATGCAGCATTCATGGTGTCAGTATTAAAATGCAGCATGTAAGATGCTCAATACTATAATATGTTGCTATAATAAGCTGCTCTAATGTACTGTTTATGGTATTTTGGTAGAGCTGGCTTATGTTATTTAACTATGTAACTACTACTTAAGCCTAACAACTTACTTCAGGGATGCTAATGTTTTGACTTCCAAACTTCCTACATGACTGCTGATACAAGCCCTTATAATGAGACATTCATTAAGTCAGAGGGAGAAATCCTTGGATAACGAGTTTCATTAGCTATCTGATCTAAATATATTAGGCTGTCTTACCATGTGCAATTATGTATAAAATGTATAATATAGAATTTTATATTTGTGTGGCAGTAAACTTAAAGCTATGTAATGTAAAAATAAAAGAGAACAAAGAACAAAGTTTTTCAGGGCACCAAAACAAAAAAATATCAATTACAATCAATAATAAAGGTAATATAAAATGATGCTGTCGCAGCAAAAACACACAAGGTTGAAGGCACAAGGCTAAATATATGAAATCCATTACATGGATATAATCCTCAAGGCACATTTTATAACATAACGAGTAGGGTAATTTAATAGTAATCAACTTCCAGTAATGGATAAATATTAAAAATTCATAATTTGCTAATTTTTTACTTTAAATCTTCACCTTCCATGGTCATTTTCTAATGACACATGACAAAGAAGACATTAAAAGTCACCTATAATGAAAAGATGTAAGGATGTAGTCATGCCACCATATTAGGATTTTGATGAGGATTCGCAATTAATTGAAATACATATGAAGCATACTCATCTATATGTACACTGAGGGTTTAATTTAACCTATTAGCACATATACACTATGTCCGTGTTTCTTTGAGCAGTTTTAAGACCAAATAACCCCCTCCTGAATTTAATCAAAACAATATCCACTTAAGGCATTCTTGTCACCCTGTCTATGCGGAAAAAACCTGCACACTTAATTAGCTGCGAAGAACCACGATATTAAGTCCAATTTCAGCCTTCAGCTTTTTCATACAAATAGACTGCCAGTAGCCCTTTTCGGCTTAATGACAAACCTTAGTAACACTGTGGTGCAAATAAGACTGGAGAGGCACAAAACACGACTCATTCAACCAGCCAGAATGTGGGCGTTCTCATTATAACAGAGTTATCTCCGCCACCCAATTGGAGTGAAAGGACTTGATTAGAGAGAGAGAAGCTAATGACACAGTGAGGGCGGAATGTCACTCAATGCACATTAAACATTTAGACATCTGTTGAAAGACTGTGTTACTATAATGCCCATGTCCTGCTTACAGCCACTAGCAACCACAGAGTATATAAGGCCAGGGAGTGACAAGCTGACTGATATGGCAGACAATTAGGGACTCTGTTAAATAGCAATGTCAATTAAAGCGTCTTGGATTCACTTGTCTTCACTTCCATTTCAATCTGTTCCAGTGCAAATTAAAATTCCTCTACACCCACAATTGAGTGTCAGAGAGAGCAAGGAAAAGAAAAACTACTTTAGATGGTTCATTACCTTAACAGCTCTCATACTGGATAGATTTGAACCACGTCAGTTAAAAGTTACCTTGAGCTCAGTTTTGGAAAGTTTCTCAGCTTGAAACAGATCAAACATGGGCTCTGTGCTTTCCAGTCAATTCTACAAACATGCTTCAAAGTTTTTAGCAGAGCCTTGGTTCTTACCACTGATCCCTTACCTTGTTTGTACTTCAACAGCAGTTCCCAGATACCCCTGCGGGCATAGGGGTCCACTCCTGCTGTAGGTTCATCTAGGATGACGATTTTTGAGCCGCCGACAAATGCTATAGCCACAGACAGCTTTCTCTGCATCCCACCTAGAAGACAAAACAATCTGCATCAGCTACAGATATCTCAGTGGTCATGGACATGTGCTCTTATGACAAAAAATGTAAAAATAAAATGCAGCTGACATGAAATGGATCCGAATCTTTGTCCCGGAGAGTAGACATTCTGATTGTAATCGGTGAAAAATCGCCCACAACCATCCGTCAATATTAGGTTTCAGATGTAAAATGGACACAATATTCGGAAGTGATTATGGAATAAATGTGTCGAGATGTACCTCTCCTGGTTGTATTGTCTTTTGCAAGGTGCAAAATGATTGATGGCAGGGAAGTAGATACACCCTACTCAGGTGATTCCAGTCTCCACTCTCATAGCGAGCTCTTCAAAATGCATCCAATGTAGTGCTAATGTAGTGGAAATGTCAGCATAGATCAACCTTGAAAGTCATATTTCAGTGATTTTGCTCACAAGCAATCTGTGACTGGGGACAATTTATCAAGCAGGACTTGCTCATGCCCCCCAGAAAATGAATTACAACCTGTGACACACAGGTACAGTGCATGTGTACGTCAAGACAGCCGCATGCATATGTGCTGGCAGAGGAATGGCATAATAGGGCAGCTTTATCCTGAATAGAAAGGATAATCTACGGATGATATTCCTTCCCAGGGGAAATGAATGCCGAGCACAGACACTGATGCACACATCAAAAACTAAATTTACATCTCCGCATAATTTCAACTCCGAGATGCGCACATCCAAAGCATGTCAACATATGCACATACAGACACACCTGACAGGTTCTTAGCGAGATCCTTCCGCTTATGTGGTAAACCAACATCCTTAATCATCTGGTCCATCTCAATTTTCACTTCATCGCGGCTGAGTCCTTTCAGCCTGGCGTAGAAATAGATGTGTTCCTCCACTGTCAGCCTGCAAAGGTGGAAGTGATATCACAACGGTCAATATGATTGATATGCGAGGAGGCATGGGTGACCACTTATTCATATGTAAGCATTTGAAATATCCAAAATGTCACATTGACACATTGTACAAGATGATGCCGCTTTTTCTGTGAACTGACGTAAAGAAAAGTCTTGAATTTCTTCCAAACACAATATGTCTTCATCTATGTTTGCATGAATATTTTAACACTACTCAATATAGATGCTTTGACTGTCTGGGATTAATATTTATGAAGGTAATTTGCAGGTGCTCAACCGTAATTATGATGTAGGACTGTCGAGTTGCAGGTAATCAGCTTGTGGAGAGAGAGAAATAGAGGGGAATCTAAAGGTGAAATTAAAAAAACGGAATAATGGTCGGGAATGATGCTATTATGAGAAATTTAGTGGATGGAGTGAACAAAGTTCATATCATTTTTTAAAAGAAAAAGAGAAAGGGATAATGACGTGTTGCTGTGAAACATAAGCCGAGACTGAGCCCTCATTACACATATGATTAAATTGCACTGTAATGATGTTTTTTTCTTTCTTTCTTTCTTTCTTGCTGTTTTTTTTTTTTTTTAAACACACCTGAGGCAAAACATGATTATACCAATGACCAGGTGAGAACAAAGATGGATCTGCTAAATTCACTCACTCGCTGAATAAGACATTGTGCTGTGGGCACATTCCCAAGTACTGTCGGATGCTGTCCATGTCAGTGCGGATGTCATATCCGTTGATGAGAGCTGTTCCTGATGTAGGTGGGAACAGTCCTGTCAGAATTGACCTACAGAGAACAAGACACACAGCTTACAGATTCATTCTGGCTGTTTTTGCCTCATGATGAATAATCTAATATAGAGTTATAGTGCTGCAGAGGCACTCAAAAGGAGAGCTAGAAGCAACTTAGAAGCAGCTGGTTGAACATAATGGTGTATTAGATTTATTCCCTGCTCCATTTAAACATATTTGTCAATAGATATTATGTCCTACCTCATCAACCATGTTAATTTAAAGCTCATAAAGAAGGAAAAATATGTTTTCATCCCAAGTACTGAAAAATGTAACCAGTCCTGTACTTCTGCATTAAGATATTTGGAGTAATGACTATTCATATCATCTGAATTAACTTCACTAATTTCAGCCTTAGGTCATTAATTATCTTTTAATCACTTACTAGCATGGACAGAAATACACAAAACATACAAAAGGTTAGGGCTGGGACGAAATGCTTATCTCCCATTTCGATAGGCTCACAGTACTTGGGGATTTCCGATTTATTTTCTATTGATTCTTATTCTACAGAAATTTTGATAAGAAGAGTTTTGTTTGCTTTTTTTAACCCAAGGCCATTGGAAAAAGTTGAATCATAGACTTCTAGAGACTGCATATCAAATTTCCCGCAAAAAATGTTTGATTTCAGCAGCATCATTGCTGTACTGCATATAAAAGTGGTAAACAATAAAATAATCACAATGCTTAGCTTTGTTTTGTTTTTTTCCTCAACCCTACAAAAGATCATAAAATAGTCAAAAAAGACAACAACAATGTTGACAAAACAAACACTCAAACAACATTTAATATTAAGTGGTAATAATGATTAATATTTTGGGTACAAACTGAATTGTAACATCACAGATCATAGACAGATAGATAGAGTGTGATTCAGTGTGTGACTGAGTCCTTTCTCTGTCCTTTTCTGTTATTGTGCTCTGTTATGTTTCGGTACAGTTGCTCAGAGCGGATGTCTTCCCTTCAGCCCTTAGTCTTGCATCACTTGCTCTCTCTCTGTCTCTCTATGTGTGTGTGTCTCTCTCTCTCTCTCTCTCTCTCTCTCTCTCTCCTCTCTCTCGCTCTCTCTCTCGCTCTCATTCTTTCTGGGCCACTGAGTTTCAGTTATTTCCTGTCATCCTAAGCACCATTCAAACCTTTCCACTACATTTTTTTAAACATCAATTAGATAAGTCCCACTATAAACACAACAGCTGACTCCGTGTTATAAATGTCCTCTCCGAAGATGTCACCCTTTGACAACAGCTACCACTGAATTAATGTAGCTACAGTACAATCCGCCTTGTGCACAAGTTAGATTAGTTTCACCCTGTGAAATTACACAAACAAGTGGCAAAGCATGGGCGAAACAGATAATGCAACTCACATTGTGGTTGTTTTTCCGGCTCCATTGTGGCCAAGAAAAGATGTGATCTGATTCTCGTAGAAGTCCATGCTCAGTCCGTCCACGGCGAGCTTCTTTCCAGTCTTGTAGATTTTAACAAGATTGCGGATTGAGACCCCTGCGTTCATGTTTGGTGCTGGTTTCTCCAGGTGCTCTTTAGACACATATGTTCATAAACACACACATATAAAACAGAGAAACGAGAATAAAAGCTGCAAGAACTTTTTTTAAAGGTAGAAATATCTTTTAAAGACAAACCATGATCCAAATGTAAACACAAGATAACAACACAATTACACTTTAAACAAAATGTTACATCTCCTCTCAAAGTTTTAATTATGTGCAGTTTAGGATTATTTCTTTAATTAATGTTGTCAAAAATAGTGATTGGGCCTTTAAAAAAAAGCGAAAAGAAAACACTGCTGAGCACTAAAAAACAAAAATAACTAACCCTGAATGCTAATTGGAAATTGTTTTTTTTAACAAGTTCCTTTCTTTCCTCATCTTTTTTCCACCACAATGCGCCAAGCTCTATTATCACCCTATGTGACAAATAAGGTGCTAATGTTTGTTTGCGACCCATCACAATTAACTTACTCCCCAATTAACTTGAGAATCTGACAAATACATAATAACTGCAGTTACACAGCACAAGTGAGAAGTGAAAGTTTTTATGGCAGTTTACCGTTATGCACAGTGGATTCCTTCAGCAAGTCGGGGTCAACGTCGGTCACTGAGGGTGTGCCACACCAATAGGATGCAGTGATAGGGAAGTACCATGGCTTAGGGATTCCATACTGGCCTGGGATCAAGCGTGCAGAACATTACTCACAGTTTGGCTCGAGGGAATATGGTACTTTACAGTGTATGTTTCCTCTTGACAGCCTGGCACAAATCCTGTCTTCTTTTAATTAGGGTCGATGAGAAAAGCATTAAGACCAGCCTCTTAAAGTAGTTGCATTAGCTAGTTATTCACACTGAGGAGAGTGGATTGCATGCAAGTGGACTAAAATAAAACACCAAATTTGAGTATCTTTCCATTTTTTCTAGTTATGGTAGTGGTAGAGAGTGTACAAATAACATAATACTAATTATTCTGCTTAAAAATGAATACCTGGAAAGACATTCTCAATGTACCAGGTGAGCACCCAGTAAAAAGCAGCATCAAAGAGCATCATGACGATGGACACGATGAAGGTGTAGCGTTCTCCCTCTTCTGGACTCTTGTTAATGTTGTACCACTGGATACCGATGCCTTGCTCCTCATACTTGGAAAAGTTCTCGCAGCCATAGCCAAAGGCCACACATGACAATAAACTCTGAGAATGAAAGTAATGTAGAAGTAAAGAAATAAAAAACATCCATTAGTTAAACGAGTAGTTAGTACCTTAGATGAGAAAACTGACACCACTCTCATGCCTGTACACTAAATATGCAGTTGGATTCAACAGCTGGTTAGCTTAGCTTAGCATAAAGACTGGAAATATAAGCCACAAAATGGTTCGGCACATAACATGAACAGATTCTGTTAGCTTCGGACAGGTCAACAGTCAGACTAGCTGTTTCCCTCTATTTCCAGTCTTTATGCTAAGCTAAGCTAACCAGCTGCTAACTCCTCCAGCATTTCGAAGTGTCCTTAAGCAAGATACTGAACCCCAAATTGCGCCTGATGCTGTGCATCGGTGTATGAATTTGTATGACTGAGTTAATTTCTAGTAGTAGTCTAAAGCACTCTGAGTGGTCGGAAGACTAGAAAGGCACTATATAAGTGCAGTGCATTTACCATTTACTAGCTCCTAATTTAACATACATTATTGTACGTTCTCTCGTCTAATTCTCAGCAAGAAATTGAATACATGTAGTTCCCAAAACATCCTTAAAGTAATAAGGTATTGCCTCAAAGAATATTTCATGATACATTTGGGAAAATTAATAAAACGTTCTGTGCAATAGCCTTCGGTTACTAAATTCAGCTGATGACTTAATCTTAATAATTAATCTAAATAAAACATAAAAATAATAATTAAGACAATACAGCTACTAACCAAGGTCACACCAACAACTGCTCCATAAACTGTTGCAGCAGACAGAGGAACAATATCGACACAGGCATCAGCTGGTGTAACTGCTGTGTTGCCTTTGTGAACATCTCTAATGACTTTAAATTCAGACAAAAACGATGATGGAGACTAAAATGTGTGTGCTGAAAACTAAGATTTGTTGGATCTTTCATACAGTAGGAAATTGCAAATGATGCTTTGCCCATGAGACATCCTCTGCCATGGCCTATCACTCTACATTGCCATGTTGCCTGCCAGCTGTTTTATCATGCCTCATTTGCTCACAGCATTTTCACTCCGGCAGAAGCATTTGCTGAAGCTTCAGAGACGAACCATCGTGGATACTGTCTACCCGATGCTACATTACCATGCAGAGAATCTGAAAAGCTCTGCAGTGACGCCAAACCACTAGCCCGGCTGATAACACCTCTGGCAACTTCCTGTGTTGTCCTCCACTGCCCGTCTACTGCCAAGCAATCAACAGTGAGTCAGTGGATGAGGGGTGACAGCAGGGCTAGTGGGCACCCATCCTTGACCTCTGCATGAATGGCTGACAAAACGACAGGAACCTCCTTTGGCTTTTGAGAAAAGGGCATGAGTTGGGAGGCAGACCAAACAAGCCCCCTCTATTGAACACATGTCAACACTGCAGATTCAGCCACCTTTCGGCTGGCTGCAGACAAAGAGCATTGTTAAGAGGAAGAGTAATCAGGGTTCAAGCTCAGAAGTCATTTTGCAGGACATTTTTGACAAGTAGAGCGGGAACGACGGACAGGATCACAACAGAGACAAATGTGTTTCTGTCTGAAGACTTACATGAAAATGTCAGAGTACAAACACTGTCTGTCTGGAAACTGTTTCCCAGAATGAATTGGCTGCAGTAATTAGTCCAGCAACAAATTGGTCAGTTGATGGAAAATTGGCAGTTATTTTGATGAGCGATTAATTCATTAAGTCATTTTTCAAATAAAACTATCAATGATTCCCTTGTTTTAGATTCTTAAAAGTGAGGATTAGCAACTGGAATATCTTTGGGTTTTGACACAAACACAAGCAATTTGAAGACATTATCTAAGGCTTTGGGAAATTGTACAGACATTTGTGACAATTCTCTGCCATTTATAGACCCTTCTCTTTGCCCTTGTTTCCTGTCTGCGTCTAAAATGTGTGCTAATATACAAAATTACTTTTAAATATAATAAAATAAAAAGTAATTAAAACAGCAGACAAAAAGCTGTAAGTCAGCTGCCAGATGTTGCAAAAAGCATAGATCAATTAATGTATTTCAGCAAAGGAAAACCTGGAATGTGTTAAATGATTTTGCTGTAATTACCACTTTTCTTGGACTGAATTTCGTCGGACTGAAAGATTGATTTCTTGTCTCTCTTGTTTGTACCTAACTTAAAACTGGAGGTAAAAGAAAGGAGAAAATAGTCAAAGTACAGTAGATACTGTGAGTAGCTGGATTGTGACTATGCCATGTCTTACAGTGTCCCTCCGTTACACTGCCTGTAGCTCTCCTTTGGCACATAGCTGCAATCAAAAACTGTTCATATAAATTCAGGGGATCTTTTGAAAATTCTGTTCAGATTAAAGACTTCATTATCAAGGACAATGTGGGGGAGAATTTGTATGCCTTGGCACGATGTAGTTTCATCTGAGCTGGGAGAGAGAGAAACCTCTACACATACACACACACACACACACACACACACACACACACACACACACACACACATCTCTGATAAAGTGTAAGGATGAACTGGATAGTGGTTTGGTCAGAGGAACATTGCTCATGCTAATTAGAGGGCTAGAGGGCTATCCATCTAGTTGGAGCAGGGGAGAAAAATCTCAGCGCCAGGGGAGGACCTAGCAATGGCACTTTGTGTAGAGATTAAATAAGGTTTGCAGTGCTTTAAATGTAAAATGCCTACCTAACCTGCATGCAGTCTGTAAAAGGAAATGGACTGAAAAGTTTCCTAAAGCGAAAGAATGACATCACTTTAAAGGACTTACTCAAAGACAAGCAATTTCAGCAGGTATGTTTGCACTGCTTGTTGGCAAAAGCAAGGTTTAAAAAGTCTCCAAGGATGAAATATGAAAGCAGAAGTGACTTCTGTCAGGTGCCAATGTAAGATATTATTGACTGCCACTGTTTCAATTTGATAAATAAGAAAAATTAGGCTGTTTACCTTGGCCACCCACACCTGATACCATATTGTTGAAATTGACAAACAAGAAAACATGACCTGATTTAAATTCTGAGAAGACGCACCTGCACACACGGAAATGAAGATTCAAGATTTTGTGTGTCTTTGTCTGCAGAAGGGACAACTTGAGGACGAATGATACAGGCACTGCCATAAAGGTCACGCAGAAAGGCTACACTGAAAGTTGAGCAATGCTGTACTATTTATCTTTATCCCTTAGAGGATAAGAGAAAATCCCCAACTTCCTCGCTGTGTGTCTGCCCAGTGTCTTCTTTTATGTAAATGTTTCATGTTTCTGTCACTCGAGTATGTCCAGGTTTAACAAAATTCTTCGTGCTTGTCCCAAAATACTTCCGAACAAATGAAAAAGCAATGTGCGATTTCACTGGACCTCTAAATTCATCTTGCAGCCACACTTCACACCTCATTATCAGGAGAGTTGTGCAGGTACGATAAAGGCAGATCTCTTCCAGATATTATTGACACTGGCAGTGAATTCACTTCCTTTCATAACAACCAGCACCGATCAAATCAGGCTTGTGTCTGTTTGGATTTAAAAGGAAAAGGATACGGAACAAAGGACTGTGATTGCCAAAGTGTGATTATAGTGGCAAAAACATAACCAAGGAACATAACTCAAAATACAGTCAACCCTCGAGTATGATAAAAGTAAGGGAAGATATTAAAAACCATGCCAAAGATGGACTTACCACAACAACCTTGGCCTGGAAACCCATGACATCCCTCCAGGCGTAGCAAAGGACGTGCGGCAGGTAGAGGACAAAGTAGATGAGGCCACCACACGCCGCTGCTAAATTGGCCTTAGAGAAGAAGACGCTAATGAAGAAGCACTGAGTGATGGTGGCCAGGCAGAACACCAGCAGGAAGACAAAGATTACTGAGGGGTCGCTGTATTGCAGTACTTTGCCATACTGTGAAAAAACAAACAAATGAAAGACAGGAAAAAAGGAGAAATTTTATGTGAAAAGAACACCAAAAAAGTTTGAGGTTTGGTAGAAGAGGTTACGTTGCAGATTATTTATCAAGGAAATTCAGAAAATGTGATTATTATATCTGATTTTTTGAATATAACAGGCAGAGTAGAAGAGTTCTGAAATGGTTAAAACATCTGGTGTATCAATACATCAATATTTCTGACACACCTGAACATTTTTCTGGTTGACTGATATTCTGTTACATAATCTGAAAGTCATTAAATATGTCACTCTTTTAGTCTGCCCGTTTGAAGGAGAACCCTTCTCTAATTTTAGTGAGCTACTTGTGAATCCATCCATTCTCCCACATTACACCATGATGCTGATGTTCTTTCCGAGCCTAATTCAAAGAGGCACTTGAACTGTTAGGATAATGGTGCTATTGTAATGGATGCAATTATGATTAAAAACCTTATAGAGGATACTGTTACATGGAGCTGTAAGAATGTTCATTATAGAAACTCTTCTAAATTTCACAGACTAAATGAACAACCGTGTTGGCGTCAAGTAAAATGATCCAATTTTAGTGCTGAGGTTTCTCTTCAAATTAGCATCTTCATTATTTTAAACAAAAGCCTCATTAGTCCAAGAGGCTTGATGGTCAAAACTCTCCAAAAGTAGTGTTGGGTCCTCCTTGAATCATTGTTAAATCATTTTCAAATCACCTTCAGTATAAGTGCAAGTAGGATAGCGCTGATGGCCAGCGGCAGAACGCTGGACACTGCCCAGCTCAGCCAATAGATGGAACTTCTAAGGCCCATGATCCTCACTGTCTCCTTAAGCCTGGCCTCTTTCTCTGCGACGATAGCCTTAATGATCATGGCCACTGAGTAGATCCAGGCTAAAGTCATGTATAATGGGAGGGAGCGGGCCAGAGTCCGGAGGAACCTGTTGGGTGGAGGAGCCAGACCAGACAGGACAATGATCCCGTTTACATCTGGTACTAATATGTAACCTGTATCTGGATACCTTTCCTGGATAATGACATCTGATCCCAGACCTTTACATTTATACCAATATTAAAAGATTTAAATTAATATTGGTTACCTTGATTCTCCCCTTCTTATAAATGTATCTCAGTAAGCAATTTAGGAAGGTGGAGAAGGTCAGCATTAGGCTTGCTTGAGGTAGCAGGAAAAGGCAAAATTGGGTAACCTCTAAACTTGTTTGGTTGATTTTCATTAGCCTATCATTTGGCCACTTGGGGGCAGAAGAAACAAGCAGTAAAAACAACAATGACATATTATCAGCAAACTCATACATACAAACATTAACAAACATTCGGTAACAGATATGGAGCAACATTAGCATACATTTGCAGTAGGGAGGTAAAGACACCGACCACAAATTGCAACATCCCCGGTTTGAATCTGGCCCGAGGACCTATACTGGAGCTCTCGTTCCTTAGTTTCCTGTCGTCTCTCCATTGTTGTATGTAATGAAGGCATTAAGTGCCCCAAATCATAAGTAAATAAATCAAACACTCATTTTGAGTTACCTCCAATATTCACTCTCCTATTAGCTCAGTTTTGCTATCTCCTACTCCTGAGGGAAATAGCTGGCTCTTTAGCTGCTAAATGTTCCACTATGCTCACCAGATAGTAGCTAACATTGTCTGCCTGCTGTTTGTTGCTGGGCAGGTAGCATACAGTGGGTTTTTTTGAGAGCTTTCTTGCTGAACAAAAAAAGCTGTCCACTGGTGGAGAAGGTGCTGATGAGAGCTGTGAGACTGAACCAAAACAGTAAAGCTGCCGGACACAAACCCAAATAAAGAGGTGACAAGACTCCATAGAGCTGAGAGGAGGGGGATAATTCTTTGTGGGTTCATCAACCCCTTTCAAATGTACACGGTCATTTGATCCATTTTTAATATATAAATATTCACTATGACTGCTTAAAGAAAAACTGTAAAGTGCATTTCCACCTGGCTAAGATTTTATCACACTGCAGTCCATAAGAATTCTGATTACAATGCACTCTGCGTGCATTTTTCCTTCCCCAGGGGAGATATTTAAATACAGATTTTTGTTAGTACCAGGAGAAAAATGACTTTAAGTCTGTTGGCAACTGACAGACTTTTCATTATAGTGGCACTTAAAATCCCAAACACTTGCACTTGACAGTACTCTTGAACATTTCATGTAGCAAGTTTCATATAGGTATGCCATTTTTCAGAGGAAAAATTACAGTAAGAATAGTTATTTCAAAATGTAAGTTTACTCAATTCCAAGTAAAAATCCTACTTTCAGAATTGAATGAATGAAACAATCGGATCTAAATGTGTCCTCAATGCGACCCTGGTGCATTCAGACATGTACTTACAGTTGTCCACTTGTGATCAGATAACCCAAGAACCACGTAACGCCAGGTGTACCCAGGGCCAAACATACTAGAATGAATAGCTATGGATGCAGGAAGGGGCCATAGAGAATGCCTACAGCATGTACAGAGTGCAGAACTTTGTGCTATGCCCATGAACAAGTACAATATTCCTCATTATATTGTAGTGGAAATAAAAAGTAGCATTAAATGGAAGAACTACGGTAAATGTGATGTTTCACCACTATCCATTTCTGGCTGAATACTGTCTCATTTTATACATTTTTTAAGTCCTTTGTGCATGGGTGATTGATGGGATGTCAATAGCTGTCTTCCAACTGTGAAGGTGGTCTCTGACGGTGTCATTTGCATTCTTTTCTCAGTGCCCAGTGTTGTTGTGCACAACAAATTAATCAAATTTTAATGACCGAGTGCAAATATGACAAAACATTCGCAAGGTGGTTTCACGTTGTCAAAACAAGGACATCCTGTTTGGGAGCGGAAACGTTTATTGATCATCCCTGATCAGTGTTAGTTTTCATAACAAAAGATCTTGTCAAACAAGTGACTTCATTCAGCTGGTTTGAGATGGGAGCCAAGTGTGGAAACAGTGTAAATATATCAGTCTAGATGCCTAATAATACATGCATTACCTCCTCCATAATGGAAGAGAAAACAAGTGTAAAATGACAGAAGACTCAGGTGCAGATGACAAAAGTTGTTGTTGTCACACCTAATCCAGATACAGCCTTATGATAATTACCATTTGATTTGCTATTATTATTAATGTGCTGAAAATGGCTGTGAAATTATCATTTAGAATGGGCCTGTGATCTGAATACACATTGCGCTCAGAGTTGCTCCTCCAAGGCACTCAACTAACTCAATTTATTGTTATTAATGTTTACAAATTGTTGATGGCTTGCAAACACATTAGGCTGATGGGAAATTACATTTCACCCAGCTGTTCAAATATCAGTTTTTATTTACCAGCCACATTTTCCAATTAAACTGCAAAAATTGATTAGACCGATATAAAATAACCATCCCTTTTTATTTCATTAACAACGGCTACAGAACAAGGAGCCGTTGAAGGATGCGCTCGATCTAAAGGAGGCCAATAATAACGCTGGTACATCGTATGTCACCGGAGGCACAAAGGGTCTCCATTTCGCGATAACGCTGCTTTCTGCATCTTTCCTAATCAATCCTTAAGCAGAGGATCATTCCAACAGATAAGCAAGCCCATTATATCCTCACCAAATCATTGATTTAACAGAGGGATCCATATATAAACAACTAAAAAAGCATTCACAGCCCAAACCATATTTCTAGTATTTGCTAAATAGGACAAATGATAATACACATAACTAATGTTGGTCACATTTCTTTAGCCTCTTTTCTGGGAATAACACCAACTCGATTTTGCATTTTGTTCCAAAGTTTTTCCAGTGATTGATGATGTTAGACCCATTAGATGATTGTACTTACAGTGCATTGTACATCACGAGCATGACGATATATAAGGTATTGTTCTTCCATACTGCTCCAACCTGGGTGCATTATGCATGAGCTCAAAGGCTGCTAAAAATGTTCGATAATATAAAATCTAAACACAGTGCTTTGATGAGTAGTCTCAAGTTCATATTATTTTGGAAGGGTTACTGTAACTTTAGTTTTAGTTAACACAGAAAAAAACAAACAAGCCAAATATTAATGTTGTTTGCTCATATTTCTTTCACATAAGCAAAGTCAATTTATCTTATTTTTTCATACAAACCAGAGCAGTGTATATTAAAAAAAAAGAACTTCTGGGCTGCAAAATGTATTTTAGTCCACACACTAGAGCCTCTCTCTGAACTTTTCTGCCTTTGGTGCACCACTATTACTCCCACTTATGATTATTACCTTGCAAATTCAATAATGCAAAAATAGTGCACAGCCTTCCACTGGCAAAATATAATACATTGTCAGTGCAATCACAGAAATATACAGTACCGATCATTCACTTCTCAAATGACAAAACAGAAGCCTTCTTTATGTATAAGGCACAGAGGGAGAGGTGACGCAATTACGGGAAATAAAAGGCAGATACAACGGCTGTGATTTTAATTTGACTGTATTGTCGTTTTGGTTGCATGCTCAATTAATTAGCCCGAGAAGGTTCATTTGAGGAATTACGGGTGATGATTTGATTTGTTAATTGGTTATGATTAACAACAGCAAGAATACCAAAACACAAAGCATGAACAATTCCCTGACCTGTATGACCCGTGAGAGCATCAGATTATTTGGTTGGATGCATTTGGTCAAATTGCTTGGTTTTGCTGCGTTTTATGAGCTGTACTGAAGCCTGTCATGTGTGTCATTGTGTTTTTGGGTGGATATAGGTATATCTAGTTATATATATAGTTATCTCCTGAATGAAAATGATTTAGTACGGGAATATGCAGTCACATTAAGGGTGATACAATTCTCCAAAACATATGAGCATTTTGTTATCATGAAAACTTTCTCAAGAATATAACCTCACAAACCTTAGTTATTTTCATATTGTATGCTTTGTGTTTTGATACTTTCCACTGAGTGACTAATTTCTACTGACCTTAACCATGATACTTATGAGCAGACAGGGAACTGTGAGCAGAACAATGTTTTCAGTGAACGTTGCAGACCAAAGGGCGCCGTTTTGAATGCCAACAGCGCGCAGCACTTCCTTGAGCCGGAGTTCCTTCTCCAGCACCAGGCCTTTGATGGTCATGCACACAGTGTACATGAAGGCCAGCACCAGGAACATGGGGAGGATGCCACCAATACTCTGGATGAAACTGGTTGTAGAAGAAAGCAATCAAAAAGGTCAGGATTGTATGTCAACAATGGGAGTGTACAGTATATGGACAAATTCGTCAGTGATAGAGTGATGGAGGCAACAGTGGCAGATGGGTACTACTATGGATACTCAGTAAGAGGGTTTAAAGCAGATTGTATAGGCCTAAATTCCAGTATGTGCCTACAAGTAACGTCTCTTCTTCAGATGATACTTGGACTAAAGGCTGCTCCTGGCTGATTGGGACTGTTGCGCCCACATCTTCAGAGACCTGCTCCATCAACATCCCGGATCGAGCACTCGACAGGCAGACCGTGTTCAGAGCAGACACAGTGCATGATGAGAGGAGGCGGACTCTCTGTTTACAGCAATGATGCTTGGTGCTCAAATGCAGTCAAAGTGGATGGACACTGTTTTTTATTTGATGTGAAGATGAAACCATATGATTATCACTATCTTTTTGCTGCTGTTTACATCCCGCAAGATAAAAATTCAAAAGATGCACTGCAGAATCATTTTCTGGGTGTATACATGTATGGGAAATCTGAAATTATCCACTTCATTCTTCAATCCAATTTAGTATCCGACCAACTGTGGAATATGGTGACAATCTCCTCTTCTGTTCCCGAGTAATGGTGGTGAATAATGGCCAAGCAATGTTTATAATGTTTTTCCAGGACGTTATCATTTCACAGCAAAGCTGGCATTTGACCGTTTTGATAAAAAATGTCATCACATCACTGTTGTATCCCATTAAACATCTGTATGAAGTTTTGCCAAAACTACAACATCAATTCTTAGGTTATGGCCAAACATGTGTTTCATGACCTTGACTTTTGACTACCAAATTCTAATCAGGTCCTCATTGAATCCAAGAGGACGTTTGTGCCACGTTTTAAGAAATAACGAGAAAGGGACGGACGGACGCATAACCAGAAAAAATAATAACAAAAAGTGAATCTGCTTTTTAAATTCA
Source organism: Dicentrarchus labrax (assembly GCF_905237075.1). Taxonomy (NCBI): domain Eukaryota; kingdom Metazoa; phylum Chordata; class Actinopteri; family Moronidae; genus Dicentrarchus; species Dicentrarchus labrax. The sequence goes on along the minus strand of NW_026136717.1, from coordinate 10,623,636 downwards.
CACTCTAATTTAAAAGTTGCCCTTTTGCAGTCTTACCCTCTACTTGCTCTGGTAAAGTATAAGGAAACTATTTTGCAGATACTAAAAATGTTATCATGAGGGACAATCAAGACAATCAGACTCGTACTCATGCATTCAATGCCATTGGGGCGTTTTTTATTTTTATACTGCGCTAACCTTCATAAACCTGGTGCATCGGCTCAATCAAGCCATTTAGTGCCGCACCTCATGCCAGGGATGATGTATGATTTGATGCTGTTACAACACAATAAGGTGATATTAAACCGGCTTCATAATGCCACCAAAATGCCATGTCAATATCTCCTCCTCTGCCAATATAACAAAGTGCTTCCTTTGCTTTATTAGACAGTGAAGGAGGCATATCAAATAGATTTGGACAAAGTATAGATTTCACATATCACTTATGCTTGCATTCCATAAATACCGGGGATATAATGCAAGCAAAGCACTGCTCAGCAAGGATGTAGAGCTGAAACACAAAGTGAATGCGCTGTAATTGGCAGAATGATGCTCTTCTTTCAAGTGATTTAACATAAACAATTGATCAAAGCACATTTTTATGAAAGTTATTTTTTTATAAAGGCCTTATTGAATCCATGCCAAGTGAGAGCAGTTCACGCAAACATCTACTTACCATAATTGCTAGGTAGCCCTGTATAAGTGCTTATTTCAAGAGGTGATTTTTAATCAGCAATTTGTTCGTTTTTTTTCTTTTCAAACTGCTATAAATTAATGTCTCTTTAAAAAGTTTTTTTTAACCTACAGCTTCCATGTCAGACAATAACTTGACATTGTACTAAGTTACCAGGGACAAGGCAAGTACAAGTTCATTAATTTTAAGCTTGAGTCTATGCAAAATATTGCTTAGTACAGACACTTTTGTCAATAAATCAACTGATGATGAAAGTCTTGCAAACACAACAAAGAGATTAAATTAGTTCCACTGAGACCTTAGAGGAAGTTCAGTTATATGAGAACTTGAAGGAGAGAGAGACAGACTTGTTTTTCAAGACGCTTCCACTGCCCTCGTGGGATGGCTCACTTACAAACTAGGCCTTGAAAGCAGTAAGACAGGATTGGTTGACACAGAGTTTCGGAAAGTTCAGACTCAGAGCAAATAACACCAGTTACAAGATTGCATAAATAAAATAGCCTCTTTGAACCTGGAGATTCAAAATTGAAGAGTCTGAAATCAATACACTTCAACAAATACCAGCTAACTCGTACATTAGCACCTTTTCTAGGGAGGCAAGCAGCCTCGAGTAGCAAATGCATCAAGTTGAATACTAATTCTGGCATTATCTGCTCCTGACTCTACCCTAACATCTCTGTAACAGCTGACAGCCTGTGTGAGTTAACTCCTTCTGTGACTTCTAGCACTGGAGGGGGAGAGATCAGTCATGCACACCGTGTCTGACACTGACAACCTTGCCACCAGATGCTCTTGAATTATACATTCACTGATCGATCAAAGGTGCTTAAGTAATAGAACTCCAGGCGGGTCTGTGTTAAGGGGCTCCAGTTACACTGGCAGCCTGACCTAAATTTAGGGAAGCTGGAAGACTGATTTCTCAGTAAATCAAGAGATAGTAGAGCACAGCCTCCCCAGAGGTTGGCGTACCATGCTAAAAAAAAAAAAAAAAAGAAGAAAAAAAAAAAGCTTCCTGTCTCATTTTGAGCAAATATACCGTTGAGTTCCTTGGCTGGCTAGAAATGAGCAATTCATTGAAGGGAACAGACTTTATTCAATGTGGATTATCTCATTGCTGGTACAAATTATTGCTTAAGGAAAAATGTGCATGTGGTTATGGCATAAAAAGTAGAATCCATATGTCATGTGTTTTTTGTAACAGCAAGATCAGATCTATAAATCTATGTATAATTCCTTCAACCAACAGTGAAGCAAAGTTTTGAGAATCAGCTAGAGTTTAAAGATTATCATACAATTTTAAAATTCAGATCTCAGCCATACATTTAAAGGAGGAGCACATTTATAAAAACTGTTAATAGTGATGCACTGCTTTCATTAGTTCTGTACTGTGTGAATATTTCTATAAATATTAATAGAAAGAAAGAAAGAAAGAAAGAAAGAAAGAGACTTGCAAAAGCCAAGAAGCATCATTTAATCTATTCTGAAAAAGACAAATGAAATTCTTTAACATGAAGTAGGCCTAGTAGTCAGTAGGAGATAATAATGGTATGTACTGTACAGTATGTTCATAGTTATATCAAAGTGGGGTCAAAACCTGTGAGAGATAAATTCCACTCAGTTGGTCTTACATGAAATGCATTATGTTTGTCAGTTATATCTTATGTCAAACTGAGTGGAATTTGCAAGGTCCCTATGATGTAATATGTGATGTAGCATTATTTATTAATTTACAAACAAGCCAGAGCCAATTTTTTAAGCAGGCATAAAATAAAATCTCATCTTTTAGAAGTGCTTTCAAACTAATTTATATTTTTGGAGAACAGCCAACAAACCTTTAAGAGCGAAACATTTTTTATTTAACCAAGCACTGATTACGTTTAAATGAATTCTTTGAATGTAATGTAATGTGGATTAAAGAAATTTATGGAGTCATGTTTTATTTAGATCATAGTGGCAAGTTCTAAGTTTTCCAGGTTTTGGAAAAAGCTGTTTACGTTGCCTCAAAATGAAAAAAAATAAATGAAATCAGAGATTAAATTGAATGTAACCTAAATGATTTATATGGCTTTATAGCAATTATTGCACACGTTTAGTCTGGTTTATTTTGAGATGTTCAAAAAAAACAACAACCATGTTTTGTTTTGAAGATGATTCCATTGCCAGTGTTCCTCCATAAAGCCTTCATGCACTTACTCAAATGTTTTACAGAAGTATTGTTTTCAACATATAGTCCAGACAAAATGGCTTGACACAACTGTCTACATATTGCATTTGTGATTCTGCTTGCAAAAGAAAAAAGAACCTATGTTTAAAAGTTTACATTACTTTACACATTACAAATGCACCACAACTTAATGTGCTTGGACGCTATGAATACTGCATGATCTGCCACTGTGCCTCCATCTGATGCTGTTAAATGCCAAGTCTTGAAAAGAGTCACACAGCATCAAATACATGAATAAATGAACTCATTAATGCACAGCTCTCATTGTGCACTCTGCTTCAGCGGTAATCAACATGTTGATTGGCTACACACTCAGGCTTTGCATTTCCATTTAGCATGTATAAAATACAGCATCTGGACATCCTGGTATCTAAATAGTTTATTAGCCTTAGTAAAAATGAATCAAAATGCAGCCTATTCCTGTACATGTCTTTGCTCCCAAGTGTTCTCTTATGTAAGCATGGATAAACAATATGAAAAACAATATGCGCTGGACTTACAGTGTATTATGACCTACTGTAGATGGACAAAAGCATTTTCATCTTACATCCTTGATTTGATTATTCCATAAATCAAGTTTAATCAATCAATATTATTACATCTACTGCAGGCCTGCGTTATGTATCACTGAAAGCGGCCTTAGATCTCACATCAAGCCCATGCGAATGTGAAAGACCTATTGCGGGAGAGCACAGCCTCAGTAGCCAAACAAGAGATTCCTCTGATTCAGGAGCATGCAGCCGCTCAGAGGCCGCTGATAAAGGACCAGTTTATATGCTATCAGGCCCCGCAAAGGGTCAAGCTTTATCCCACACCGTCATCTGAGGCCTGCGCACAATGTGAATACGAAGACAGTGGGAGCTAATAAAGTTTGCTTATCTCAAGTTTGAAATGCCAACAGGGTCAGCAGGTTGCAGAGGCCCAGATCGCTGGTAGTTCGTCAGGTGAGATACAGTCAAAGGCTGCGAGGAGGAAATGAGGAACGCAAAAAAAGGAAATGATTTGAAAAGGCAGGTCTGATGTAAGGAGTGTTGATGAGGGTTGGGGTCAGCGTAGATAATACTGCTGTGTTAGTTGAAGTTTATCAGTGAAAGATAAAAAGGAAGTGATAGGTTTCTCACAGAAACTAGTCATGGCAACATTTTCCTGACCTGCTGTCAGAAATTATATTGTAAATGTATATGATATAGCCTAAATTGTTGTAATAATTAAATGACTGCAATTTAGTCTTATATTTAATATATATTGCATGTTATACTGCTACTGGAACCATGTATACTTTGTATGTGACCAACAGGGTATTTTCTATCCATTGATTGTACATACAATGTTCTTGAATTCTAAACAGCACCTGCAGCATCTGAAAGTATCTAAATGATGATGATTTTTAATGACATCTTAAAGTCAGATTACACCTTTTTCTACACTGAGCAACAGCTACATCAAACTGCTAACATGTCCATCTGAATCCACAATGTTCTTTCCTTCCTCTTGGCTCATGACACTACACAGTTCGAGATGAAAATAATTACCACCAAGGTTTTTCCCCGCCATAGCTTTCTGTGTTGTAGTGCATCTTCCTTTGTGTGATTTCACTCTAAATTATTTATGAATGAAATAGCAGTTTTCAAGTGTTAATAATTTATAGAAATGCCCAAATGGCTAGGCAGGCGAAAGAGTAAATGGTGGAGGGACTGAGGGTATTGCAGTGTTTTATGGCTCCCATTTATCTTCTGTAATTATTAATCCTTTGTTTTAGGAAGATGAAACTTCCAACAGGGGCCGGCATTAGAAAATAAGCTGTAACATGACTGTCTAATTTCAGATCACTATCACAACAATGAATCCTAAATGAGGGTGCAAGGAAACTTGTGCTTGTCCAAAACCACTATCAGAGGTGGCATGCTGGAACCTCTAACAACACTGTGTATTAATATACTATGGAGGAATCTGGTGCCAAGTTTTGGTTGTTACTGTCCTGGAGAAAGGTATGGAATGGAAATGCAAAAAACGTCAATAGCAGGGATGTCAGTCTTCTTCCATCTGCAGTGTGTCTACCCGCTAATGTATTGAGGGAATGATTTTGTAATTTAGCTAATTCAAAATGCCAAAATTCCTCTCAGATGAATATCTCCACTGGGCGCAATATTTAGTTCAACTTCCCTCCAATTAGTACTTCTGAAACTATCCTGTTGCCTGGCATGCCAAATCAAGCGCACCCACTTAGGCAGTTAAAAAGAAATATGCAATATGTGTCTTAAAACCAGGTTTTTTAAAGTAGCAACAAAATAAAGCGCAAAGCAGTGAAGCTGAATTTCATCTTGACTCCACAATGTGAATATAAATCAGAAGGAAATAAGCACAATCAATAGAAACCCTGGATGATACAAACAACATTAATAAAGCCATCACTTTGAATATGGTTCTCAAGGCCCCAATGTCTTCATGTTTCTCATGTCTCCAAGACAAGCATGTGGTATAGAATAGGGCATTGTTATTCAAAACAGGCATTCAACACTCCAATGCTTGTAGATATTAGCAGCCCAAATGCAACCTTCAATATGAAGTCATAATTTTCATGCTTCGTCCTACTTCTGCCTCTTTAAATATGTTTATCCAAACACCCTCTGAAGGTTGCTTTACTGTAAATTCTCTGCCATCCAAAGCACATAATATTTTTAAATTAGATCCCTAATCTCTGGAACTGTGTTTTCCCACGGGGTGTAAATATTTTGTGTCTACTGAAAAGGGCGTATTGTGTTGTTGGACTTAAATCTCCCTGGTAATTATCTTTTCTCTTGATGGCATCACTGGGCTTTTCCTTTATTAATGGAGATCATCATGTTGTGTGGATGCGAGTAATTTCCCAGACTCTGAGGAAATCTTGGCTGTGGAAGATCAAGAGTGATACCCCATCGTTTACTGTCCCTAGGCGAATGGTCTAACATGATAGAAGCCGGTGCTATCAGAGGATATATACAGTACACAACACAGATGGAGTCCTGATGTCAATCTTTTCAGATGATGGAGCTGTGTGAGACGTGGGGTATGGTATGCTCACGAATGAAATGCCTCAGAAATACAAGGAAGGAAAGGACCCATGGTGGTTGCTTGAATAATTCAGCATCCATCAACTATTCAGGAATTTCCTGTGGTTTGACTAAAATCAATACTTTTAGCCCACTCTTGCACTTGTTGTCTTCATTCATTTCTTTTCTTTTTTCTGACCCTCAATAAATGTTTAAATTTATCCTCACGGATGTTACATTTGTTTTATTGACTTTAAGCAGATTCGCTTTATTAGAGGAGTCCCTTCATTTGTGATCAATGATAGCATGAGGCACTAGCAGAAAAGCACCATGGATGTCAAAGAAAGGGGAAGTTAGACAAATAAGCGGGAGCATCTTGAAGCTACCACAGGGAAATCTGAAGGGCCTAAGTGACTGATAAACTGAAGACCATAACTCAACTATGTGGTGGCAGTGAGTGGCAACTCCCCAGAGTGAGCAGAATTTTATTGCTGTAATACCTTCTTCCTCTTCCACTAATCACACGGCTGACAGATAAAAGCTTTTATACTTACGCGTCATCCACAAAGCAAGGATATGGCATTTGCTGGGCAAAAACACCAAGGGGTTGGGTCTTTGACGTTTGCGTTCGTATAATGCCATGGTCCATCATATCCTGCAGGTAGGCGAAGCCTCCCCATATATAGCGCAGGTCGTTAAAGGAGTTGTCCCGGGCCCCAGGAGACCATGACCTTATTAAAAGCAAGCACACCATGATCTGTCTTAGCAAAGGGCAAGTAAACTACAACCAGAATGGTCAGAAATACAGTCAGAGTATCATGACTGTTTTTAGGTGTCATATTGTTTGAGAGTAAACTTTAAAAAACAAAAAAAAAGATCAGATCTTTTCTTAAACCGGAAGGACATAATAAAACCCAGAATCACAGGGCTTAAAGAAATACTTTGAAGTTTGGGAAAGTTTGGGAAAGCTTTCTTGCCCAGAGTCAGAAGGAAAGATTAATACCACTCTCACGTCTTATTAGCTTATTTTAGCTTAGCATAAATACTTGGGTAGTGGAAATTGGAAGCAGGAGGGAAACAGCTAGCCTAGCACTGTCCAAAGCCTACCAACACCTCTAAAGCTCATTAATTAACACTGTTTAATTACCAATATTCATCTTTGAACCAGACCAGACCAGCTGTATTTGCAGTCTTTATGCTAAGCTTACCATCTTTTGGCTCTAGCCTCATATTTAGCATACAGATATGAGAGTCGAATCAATCTCCTCATATAACTCTCGAGGAGAAGCGAATAGGCCTATTTCCCAAAATGTCATATTATTCCTTCAAACAAAAGCTATAAAATGTGTTACACAGGAAGAGCCAGTAAGAAAAGGCAGTTCAGTAAATAAATGTAGTATTTTCATACTGCGTCACATACCTGTCTTTCACTTTGCTGGTACGCTCTGCCTCATCGATGTCCATGCGGATTTTGTATTTTACATAAGGAGGGGGGTGGCTGGAGTTTGGCTGGAGGTTTTCAAAGACGACTCCAGCCCAGTATGTATCATTCTTCAGAAGCTCCAGTGCTTTGCTCACCAGATGGCCTTCAGTGGGGGCTGCCTCGAACTTATTCAGGTCTAAACACTGTCAACAAACACAGAAGTATCACAAAAATGTTCTATCATCTCTTTTACAGCAAATCATTCCTGTTCTATATAAACTATGTGTCCACAAAAGAGGGAATAAAACAAAAGGCAGGCATGAACTCAATGACAGAATGGCAGATGGATATTTAGCAAAAAGTGTCACTCAGCTATTGACTACACCACACAGAGCCTAGTTCCAAATTATCTGGAGCTGCAAGGGGGTGGGAAATGTTTTGGGCTTCAGACAAGCAAATGAGATACAGCCTCGCTAGCACTCCCCGTTCTGTAGCCTTGTCCCCTATTCCATGAGACGATAATGAGCTAGCCATCCTGGGAGGCAGTCACACCTGACAGCTGTCCACACATCTCAGTGCCGCAATAGTTTTATTATTTCCCCCAAGGATTCTCTAGTCTGTATTCTATATCAAGCTATGGTGGGAAACAAAATATCACAGACACAGCATTGGTTCAGAACATACAAGTGAGGATGTCGCAGCGTCGGAATGGTTACATGAGCCCAAAGTTTGGACAAGTGCTGAGAGAAATATATGGAGGAAAATGCTCTTCATAAACTAGGTATAGGAGGTACATGTTAATAGCCACCCCAAAAGTCTACCGCATTTCTAGATGGCCTTTACAGCTTTTCATGTCTCTATTTCTCTGTCACTACAAGCCATGATGTTTGTTTGGATAGAGTAAGATTGCTTATGCATTTTGGGTGGGTTTTTCTGTTGTTGTTTTTGACCACTGGGCCAGCAGCTAAGGCTAAGCTGTCTGATATGAACAATCTGATTCGGGCTCTGGACAGAGAAATTGGCACCACTGATAGCTTGCCAATCCCATCTTGGCCTAATTCAGAGGAACATCCAGGGCAACACATTGAGTTGTTTTGCTCATAGTAGCATCATGCTTGTGGAGATTATGCGGTTGCTGCAGACTGATAGTTAAGTGATTAACACTTGCAAACATATGATGAAGTTACTGCATAGCCAATGTGATGGTCAAGTGGCCATGTGAGTGCATACTGTGAGTTCTTTTAGAAGATATGACACATACCACACATCAATTTTATCTGCTCATGTCGGAGAGACTTTGGTAGATCATACATTCATCCTTAGAGAAATTACTCCAATGTCCTTAATGTTTAAGCAGAACATTACTATACTGTAATGCAGTATTCTCAATCTGCAGCTATGTATATAGCTTTATATATCTCAGGGTTATGAAGACGATGAAATTATACTACTTTAGTCTTACTGCTGCCATGAACGCCACTCATAATGACCTGTTATGCAGTTTGCATGATTATTCCTATTCTTATCTATTTTTCATAAATTCCACCATCAGTACCATGATCCTATTTAATTGTGGGGCAGCCATAAATGAAGCAGGGTAGCAGCAGCTCTAATTTGGGCCTGTGCTATTAAAGGGATGCAGCTTGATTGTTTACGCTGGTGGTGGCAACATGGAGAGAAGCCATGCCAATTATAAAATGGCCACAGATTGTTGGGCATTGATCTTGAGTTACTAATTTGCTCGCACAGATTATTATTTCAAGGATACAAATGACTCATTTGTGAACACATATTATCAAGGCGTTTATCGCTTCGATGTGCTGAATCTGTATCAGCACTGTGGACACTTGGTAGCTTGTTTTTTTTCTCCATGTATCCTAAAGTAATCAGTTTGCTCTAAAGATGAATTGTGCTTGGTTATTCACCATGCAGACTGTGCTTACAAAATGAGTAACCAAAAAGTAATTAAATCAGGCTAAATTATGTTATTCATCAGATGAACAAGATGTTTGTCTTTAAGATAAGCTATGAAAAAGCAAACTTTCCTAATTTTCTATCCAACAGTAAAAGAGATTATGCAGTGCAGTCAGTCATGGTCAGTTTAAATTGTGTACTGTGTAGAATTTTTTGTCTTATGGCTACTCCACATGCTTACATTGCCTCATCAGTGCTAAAAGTATTCTGCCCTACACTGAAAGAAAGCTCTCTTTTTCCCTAGAGATGTATACACCCAGATAAGAGGACATCAAGGGGAAAGTTATTAGACAACCTTTACGTCTAATAACTTTCCCTATCCTGGTATCCAGTTTGAGCAAAGTCAGAAAATAGATTGCATTATGTTGGAATTTCATTGGCCATGTATGGCTAACCCCAAGGGCCCAAACTGCCATCATACCCACCTGTGGATTGAAATGTGTCCGTGTGAGTGTGGCAGGGGGTGTGTGTGAGCTCTGTACATGTTTGATCACACAACACAGAGAAAGAAGGATTTTGCTGCAAACTGTGCCACAGATCAATGTATCAATGTCAAGTGTGTGTATGTGTTCCTACTTAGAGACTCCACTCTAGTTGATGCTTCTACAGATTCACTATAGTCAGGCCCATAACAATGTTTTTTTATGATTACCATGGAAGCAATGTAGTGACAGATCTTCCTGTGTATTTGACAGCATGCTAAGTCAAGGGTGTTAAACTTTAATGAATAAAAGACCAAAGCCCCTTTTGCAGCTTGTTCTCTGAAAACACACAAAAGCTCAATGAGTGAGCAAGTTCCCAAAAAAAAAAAAAAATCCCCGGACATGTCATCTGGAAAAGTCTTGAGTTTGGTTTTAACAACAGCAGAGCACAGATACAGCAACAACAGAGCTAAGAAACAAAAAGCACTGTGCTGAACATGGACACATTGCGACTTAGATGCGAAGCTCCCAGCATACATACTGAAGAACCCCTGATGTTTTGCCATCGTGTCACCGTTGTGAACAGAAAGAGGAGCAAAGGAAAGCAATTGTGTCATGGATACAAGACTAGTGCCAGATCACTGCCTCAAGTCTGTAAACAAGGGTATATGTGGTAATTGAATAGCTGACACTGCAAATTGTTTAAATATCATGACAGAATGAAATTACCATTGACACTGTGAAAAATTCAATTGTAATCGACTGTATATTGGTTGTGTAAGATGCTGCTGCACTGGCTAAAGTTACCTCCTCTGGATCGTGTTTTTAACAAACCCCACAACCCAGAAAAAAAGTTGATACATTAGAATTTATCAACTTATTTTTTTACAAAAAGGCTTTTGTTTGAGCACTTTAAAGGTCATATAGCCCTTGTTTTTAACACCACCTCCAACCATCGAAACCACATGGGTAATATCAGGTGAACCAGATAAATAACACAGATGGGAGAGGCTAAAAGAGAACAGTGGAGGGAGGGCAGAAAAACATCTATTCCCAATTTCCTCACCAGTGAGAATAATCTTTTTTTTAAAACTTAAATGTCAGAGAATGTTTTTTATTTTTTTAAATCAAATCTCTCACTTTACTGAAGAGGTCAGAGAACCCTCAAGTGCATGAGTGGGCTGGAAGTCATGTTCATGAGGTGCTACGCATTTAATAAAAGCATGGACAAAAAAGAATTACATACACCAAGGAAGTTGGAGAGAAGCTTCAGGATTTGGCTAGTGTTGTTGTAAACGTTCCGCCAGTCGTAGGGCGGCATGCCGGGTGGACGATCCTCCGGGGGCCCATTGTAAAGGAAGTTGGCCAGCTGCTCGGCTGTCCACGCTGTGCCGCTGAGACGCTGGTTGAGGACAGCAGCAAACACTGGATTCGCCAGCAAAGCCTGATTTAGAAAGGCAAGAAGATGGTTTTAATTATAGTCACTCTGGTTGCAAGTGAGGGGTTTAGAATGAATGTGGCATGAATGCAATGGAATCTAACTGAGGACCAAAGCGGTTTAGATCGAAGGGTATTATTTTAGAAGAGAAAGCAAGGGAGGTCAGCTTTGTTCGTTGGTGGCTGTGACATTCATTCTTCTGCTGAATTAATTAGGAGTGTTAAGATAGATGGCACTGTTGTACTTCAGGCTCTGGGATACAACATTAACTATTCTCACGGCCAAAAAGTGCTTATGCGCAGCATACATTACGAATGTACAGTACCCCCCCACACACATAGCATATGCACATTTACATGGACATACATTAAGGAGTAGAGTGTGAAAATGAATGCAAATTTAAACACTGCCTGTACACACACGTAAAAAATACAAGAGCATGAAACAGACATATAGGCAAATGCTGATTTCTGTCCCCTTCACTTTGCAAGAACCATGTATGTCAAGCCTCTTTCCGGCATCTCAAGCCATGGATCAAGCTGCAACTCCTCTGATCAAGGTGAATAAGAAGCAAATACAACCTTGCTCTTCAGTACCTAAACCTTACATGTATACAACACATGAATATGCATATGTGAGAATGTTGTGTGAAATAAACAGTTCTGAGCTCCTCAAACAATACAGTGGCTCTTGCATAATAAGATCAGTTTACTCCCACTTGTTGGTTTAAACGCATTGCACTCTATTTAGTAGCTACTACCATTCCCCCTCACTCCCACCCAGTATTTCCATGCTGCTGTGAAATTACCGCCTAACTATTACTACAACGCTGTTCCTATAATGACAGTGTTACTTACTACATAAACTAAAATTAAACATAAGAGTGATTATATACCTGTCATGTACACAGAGGAACACTGAAAAGGAAACTAAATCCATTGAGATAATAAGTTATTTAAAACAGCCATCAAATACCATTTATAATTTTAGGAAAAAAAACATACCTACTGTTTCCAAACCAATCATTCTACAAGATGAATATGCATGGTTCACATTTGAAAGTGGACTGTGTGGACTGAAGAAGAAAGGGCGCTGTATGTCAATCAAGAATATGGCCTCTAAAGTGCGAAAGTCTGAGTTGTGATTCAGATTTATTCTGGCCAGTGCAGTGGCATTTCAGTGTCAACACTTCTGATGATATTCTGCCTAACCTTAAGACAAAGTGTCATATTAAGTAATCTCTATGCTGCATGTGACCTTTTAAAAAAAAAAAATCTGCATCCATCTTAGTGGGTGCGACATCAAGGACATGACCCATCAAAAATGTGTATATTTTAAAGTCTGTGAGTCATTTTGGAATTACAGTGGTCACGCCGGCAAATTGACCGTATCTGTTAAGTCAGCTCACTATTTGAAATCTTCATCCAGGCTACGACTACATGTGGCATAATTTTCAGTGGTATTTGCGCAAGAGAGTTACAGACATGCCATGTAACCTTGTGGGTCATGTGTCAAATTAATTTGCTCGTCATGAGCGGATCTCTCAGTGATGAAGTTAAATGTATTTGCCTTCCTAAACAAGGTCTATATCCAGAATATAAAAGTTGTTTTCTGCAGAGAGTATGGGTCCTTTTTATTTCATAGTTTTTAATTAAAGCATTGAGTTCAAGTTATAAACCCTCAGATTTTCATGAAATTAAACGCCATTTTTAATAAAAATTTATGGTCGGCCATTTGATGTATTTACATTCACTAATTACCTCTCTGTATAGTATTATTATTGTTATTTTTAGTGGCGGAGTCCGCCACAATAGATTAAAACAAGGCATGCGCTTAACCAGTATAATTGTATGTTATTTGAATCGTATTGATAACAGCCTGACTCTAGTTACACCTAATGCAAATAGGGTGGTCTAATGCTGATGCTTCACATTAAAAGCACAAAATCAATCAATCAAGACATTTTCACCACACTTGGGTAGTTAATCACTTTCATATGTGACAGGGAGTAATGGAACGAAGAATACCTGCCATAGTGAGCTACTAGATGAAGAGTTGCATTGAAATGCCACCTCCAACCTCTGAGAAAGGTAATTAACTTTATTGTGCCCTACTGTTGTGTGGAAAACTACTACATGAACTACTTTCATGTGCAGCATGAAATCAGACTGCAGTTGCTCATGGTGCGACATGAAAAAGGGTGGATTACTGACTGACTTCTTTATTAAAACAAAGGGAGTCTGTTTGGCTGTACAGTAAACAAATACTCCATGCTCTTCTGTTCTATTTCTGAAGTATTAAACCACACTTGCTGTTTCCAAGGTAACCACGGGTGACGCCAAATAAACCAGGACTGAAAAAATAAGGATTACAACTTACAACGTGTAAACACTATGTAAAGTAATAGGCAGTTACATGAAACATATTTTAACCCACTTTTATTTGTAAGCTGTTTCTGTACAGTATGTCCTTCTATGCATCGCTACACCGTACATCTTCTGTCTCAAATGTAGCTGTGGTGGTGATGGTAATTGGTCCATCACCGTAAAACGGGTCTGCGACCTTGAAGGACCTCTGAAGATGACAAACCTCCGATGCCACCAGTTTCGTAGTGAGAGGCAGAGAGAGAGAGAGAGAGAGAGAGAGAGAGAGAGAGCCGGGCTGGAAGAAAATGAAGACAAAGGAGGATTGCCGGCCCATTTGTGTAAAGGTTAGGGCTAGGGTAATGAATACCCTGGCTATATGGAGCTCCCAATGGCTGCTTCCCTCCAGCTGCCTATAAGCTCATTTGGAGTGACACCGGAGTAATGTCAGTGTCAAGGAAATACGGCAAGAGGCAAAGAGAGAGAGAAGGAGAGAGGGAGGGAGAGAAGTGGTGGCGAAGAGTCCATGTCCTCTACTTCTATAGATAATCCTTTCTGCCAGGATGAAAATTATCCTGCACTTATCCATAATTACTTTCCTCCCTCGGTTTCCATATCTAACAGAAGGTGCAACAAATTGATATACACGACATGTATATTCTCACCTGCAGTATATATCAGGCCTCGTTTTTTTTTTTTTTACTGATTTCGGCTACAAAATACCAGGATATTTTGTCTCTATGCATTCAAAGCAATGAAGGAGGTTGTCTCATGACAAGCTAGGAATAGGAAACTGCAGTGAATTGGAGAGAAAAAGAGTAAATCAGCTGCTGCTGATGTGCTAGAGTCTAATTAAAAAAGCAAAAAAGGAACAACAAAAAAATGAAAACCAGCCAGAAAAACAACTCACTAATTACACATGTTCTAGTGAGTTAGTGAGCTTTGGAGGTGCTGGTAGGCAGATTTTTTACCTTTGGAAAGAACCAGGCCAACTGTTTCTACTTTTTATGCTAAGCTAATGGTCTCTTGGCTGTAGCTTCATATTAATCATACATATACAAGGGTGGTATCAATCTAACTCAGGGCCAAAAAGCAAATAAGCACATTTCCAGAAATGTCGGACAATCCTGGCCCAGTAATAGAAATGTCGGTCCAGTGTGTAGGACTCAGTGGCATCTAGTGGTGTAGTTGCAGATTGCAATTCCCTCACTTCCCCCTCCCATTTCAAGCGCAAAGGAGAAACCACAGTGTCTATGACATTCGCAAAAAGTGTGAACGTCCCTATCTAGTGCCAGTGCTTGGTTTGTCTGTTGTGGGCTAATGTAGAAACATGGCGGTCCAACATGGCAGCCTTCATGGAAGGTGACCAACGGCGTCTGCAGATATAAACAGCTCATTCTAAGGTAACTAAACATACAGATTCTTATTTTTATAACAGTTATGCAGATTATATTCAATTTCTGCCAATAGATCCTCCTAAATGTTACACACTGAACCTTTAAGTCTGTACTGCACAGGTAAATGTGGAATACAATAATACAAAAGCTGCTTTTTGAGACTATCCAGCTGAAGCCAAAAGTACCGCAGGTGAAACCTGACTGTACATAACAAGTTTACAAGGTAACTTCTTAAGATTTCTGTAAAAATAAACATGTTCAGTATTAAAACTTGTTACCTGTCAGTTGAGAAACTAGATTTTTTCAGAAAACCTAATAATCACATTTTGTAATAGTGCTTCTTAGAGTCTTACCCGTATTGAATTGACTTGAGGGCTATTTTGAAGGAAATCCCAGACACGTGGCCCGAGTTCATCCCACGAATCAGCAAGCTCTCTGAGCATAGCCAAGGCGTTGAATGTGCTATTTGCCTGAAACAAAAACAACAAAAGCAGTATTATTTTACAATAAAGTTAACTCACCTTTCCCTGACTGAAAGCATACCCACTGAGTCTATTCTGTTTGCTCTGAGCCAATCCACACATGAAAGTACTCCACATCTGAATACTTCAGCTAATCCCTAGAGGAACTCATCACATTGTAACGCTGCAACCCCCCATGGTGACGAATGTAAATGGGGTTATTTATCCCTGAACATTGACTTGTAAACAATCTGAATGTCTGGTGTGAAAGGGGCCTTCTGCACCAGCACTGGGCCACTTGCTGTGAACTCATTACGAATTCTCGATGCAAAACCCTCACCGCCTGCCTGTTGTTTGTTTTGCTTATGCAGTTATCAAAACAATGCTAATATCTTGGAGGAATGTCATGTCATGAAAATGCATTACATTCACCAGGTTCCATGAACAGACCTCCTGACTAACTAGTGCACTGTTTTTATTTTCTTCCCCTGGTGGTAACTTTGTGTGACATTCATTGTTTTTTTATTCTTCCACTGGAGGCTTCTTCACAGTTACTGATACCTGTTATTGGTCTGATCCTGCATACAGGATATTCAAATGTATCCACAAACAAATGGAAAACAATGTTTTCAGCTTTCACTAAAATTGCTCATACCATACACCAATGTGAGCAAGATATTCAGCTACTTTTCAAGGGCATGAGAAGTCAGCATGCATGTAAATATGTTATATTTTTCTCTCTAGACTTACCTCTTTCACCATGAGGCGAGCAGCAGGTGTATCAGGTGTGTAGAGGACTTTCCCTTGCAATAACGGCTTGAAGGTGCTCCAAATGTAGCGCAGACCAGGTGTGCTCTCCAGGGTGTCGACAAGAGTCTGACAAAAATCATCTACAGCAGGAAAGAGGAGAGGAGAGAAGACAGGGAAAGTCAAGGCAAGACCAAGAAATGTCTGATGCTCTTTCACGGGACAGGAGGAAAGAGGCGAAATAAGCTGTTAAATCTGCAAGAAATCAGAGATTTTGCAGCACCCAAGAAACAAAAATGATAAATATTGCACATGAGCTCGAAATTATGAGTTTCATTCAACCATTAAACATACATCTTGACCACTTAAATTCACATTTATAACTAAACCAGACATATCTACTGAAATAATAAAGTAGACCTCTGTCTAATATGACATGTGAAATCATATTTATATTTAAACATTTTTATACATCAAAGTTGGCATAATTCCCCCTATGAATAGAGATTTGAGAAAAGCACTTTTATCACATGCAGAAATAAGAAAATCAGACACATGCATCCATTAACTGACAAATCAAAAAAACATCACATATACTGGTGCATAAAAAATAGAAGCAATGCTGAGGTAATACACTGTAACACATATAGAGCTGGTAAAATGCAAGAAAAGAACCAAACAACCTCGAGTTTACACCATAGGGACAGTATTGACGCAATCACTGCCCTTCAGAACAGATAGTTATTACTTCTAACGGCTGCTACTAATGACTCCTTTTTGTAGAGTCTTGATTAAGGATACTTGTTCGATTTTTCTGAAGCCATCGCAACTAGTAAGTGTTACAATGTTGTTCCTTTGTGCAATGATCACTTCGCAACAATTTCACAAGTACTTTGAACCAACAGGACTGACAGGAGCTAAGGGTACTTTAACACAACGTTTAGGGGCTGAATTGTTCTTAAGTGTTTATATAGTTTATTGTATAGCATATTGTTAGGCGAGCCATGTAATAACTAGTTTTTATTTGAGTAATGTTAGAGCACTAACAAACTGACAATGACTTTGGAGCACTATGACTCAGATATTACATCTTATCTTTTTTCCTTCCTAAAACATTACTCATAAGTACTGTAAGCCTTTGTGAATGCTTGCTCGGCTTTTACTGCCGCACTCCATTTTACATTTTCTTTTATTTCTATAAGTTATTTTTGTCCCCTGGGTGCTCTGGGTTTTTATTGTTGGCTTTCTATTTGTATATTCCTTTGCCTATATGTTAATTATTCCCTTTTAAGTGCTTTGGAATTTGTTAAGAGTATTACAATAAAATGAGGGGCAAAACTGGGGCTCTAAAGAATCTGGACAAGTTTTGAAGAGATACTGCCACGGAAGTCATACAAAACCCATAACCACCTTAGGTTGCATTCTAGCCCTTAGATTAGGAAAGAAACCTTTGGGTTTATAGAGTCTTATCAGCATCCATTCAGAACTGAAACATGCAAGGACATATTCAAACGATTGTCATAGAATTGTTGATAGGTTAGCTCATCTTGATTCAATAACTGCCTCGCCATCAGTATTTAATCAAGTGGTTTGGATACAAAAAATAAAATCCCACAAAAAATGTCAGCAATTATATCTTTGGATGAAGTAATTTTTACTTACAGTTTATTGTTGATAATAAAGCATATACAGTATCTAATTCTATCTGTTAAAAACACACCATTGCTGCTTCTTTTTCCTGAGAAAAGGGGTTTATAAAATGAAAAGCTCTCCTAAAGTGGATATAGGGTCAGTTACTGGTAAAGTACTTTATTATGCATCAGCGTTCAGAGAGTTGCAAAGTGGATGTATTTACAAAAAGTTATTAAAAGTTGTTATTACTTTAATACACAGGTAGAGGAAAACACAAGCCAAGAGTTCAGACCTGAGTACATAAGGAAAAAGCTTCTGTGGAGCCGAGCAAAGAAAGTCAATATGCTCAGCAGCAGTCCGATCATTACTAATTTAACTTATCTGCCAACGTGAATATTGCCAGGTTGGGAGAGTGCTGAATAGGTTACATGAGGACCTGCACTGCAAGGAATGGAGCCTGATATAGAAAGAAAGCCTGCACTTGGATGGTGCCTGCCTTGCTCTGACTGAAAATATCTGATTCTTGCAGTAGTTAATCAGACAATTGATCAATTCAGTGTGTCGTCTGCCAGTCAGTATGACCGTCTGCCTTTTTGATCTGTAACCAGCCGTCCCTTTTGTTCAGACACCTGTCATTACATCAGTGCTTTTTCCAGTCCTTTTTCATTTTTCCCCTGTCAAGACCGCAACCTCAACCCTCCACTTCTTCTCATCTCACCAGGGCAACCGTTTCCCCTATCAGGGAGATTTTAGCGGCCATTTTCAGTGCAATTAAATGTTAGCCTTTCTGCCTCCTGGCCATCTTTCTCAGGTGCTCCTGGGAGGTCTGTGCACAGGCAGCTAATGGCCACCCCTTAGTCTGAGTCTGGCCAGCTGTTCCCTCCACAGACTGCACAGATGCCACTTCTTGCAACCATAACACTTGAAAAACAGGAAATGTGTGTGACAGACAGCTCAGTAGCTCTCTGCTGTTTGGTGTCCCTCAGAAAGTATTTAAGAAATAGGAACTGTTTGTAATTGTAATTGTTTACTTTCAATTCAATTTCATATTGTGCTTGTCAATTACAGTACGATGAAAGAGCTTAGGTTTCCAAAATGGACTGAATGGATGCATTGAACCAAAGAAGACAGATGTTCACCTTAATGCAGAGGTTCTAAATCTGCTGGTCTGGGCCCAAGATGGGATGCACACATAAATATGTAGGCTCACAGTTTTTGCTTTTTTCCCAATGAAAAACACTTTCACCTATTCGGGCCTTTAAAAAGGTACCCTGAGGAGCTTTTCACCAGTAGTAGTAGTTGTTTGTATCGTGCAGGTAACGCAAAACCCATTCCTGGCGGCAGTTTTATATTATTCCACTGACTGACAGTTGGTGGCAGTAACATGCAAGCAAGCAGTGTCAAAAAAAACGAAGAAGAAGAAGACTGCTAGCTAGCAAATATGGACGTACAGAATGCAGGATTTAAAGTGTTAAAAGAAACTGGCTTTGCAAGACCTCAAAGACACACACAAAGTGATGAAAGTGAAATTTAAGGTGGGGTCACAAGTCGACAAGTAGCACATGCAGTCAAGCACACTGCATATACCACTGTATTTCCTGTATGTTATAACCTGTCGCATGCTAAGGTAGCATACAGTATGTTACCTTATTTCATAAAAATGTTCTGATTATGAAAGTGATTATGAGAATGAGAAGCAGCATGCCTGGGCCAATCACAAGACACAAAGAATACAGAATTCTAGTCAACAATGGAGAATGGATATAGATGGCAGGGACAAATCTATAACACTTTTAGCAATAGGTATCTTTGTATCGTGGGACAGATATATCCGTTTTTGATATTTTGTGTGCTAAAGGAAGCATCAGATTACAGAGGTTACACACTCTCACGAGCTGTGCAGTTCTTTTTGACAACAGATCTGTACTTTATTACAAAACGGCAGTATGAAAGAACAAGAGAATCTGTTCTTTACACCAGTTTTAGCCACAGTCAAATAATTGCTTGGAGCCTCAAGTCAGCCCCTCAACTTACCTGGCAAATTTAATCAATTTGAGTTGCACCCTGGAGATGGGCTCAATTCAGCACTACAGTGAGACCATGCCGTCGCCACACTGCAACTGCTGGTGCTACACACACACACAAACACACACACACACACACACACACACACACACACACACACACACACACACACACACACACTATCTTGCACGTGCAATCACATGTACAGACATGGGAAAAGGATATTACTCTAGGTTCACATGACTCATATTTCAGGCATTTCTTACAATGCACAATCAGAGTACACATACAGACAAACACACACACACATACAGTGCAGTGCGCATGTACACCTTAAATGACATGCCAGTCTAAAGTGAACTAACCCATACATCAATAAAGCAGCACTTATTTCCTACGAGCAGTACAAATCAAGTGCTGTCTTGCAGCATTCCAACAGAAAGTCAAATAAGCGTGAATAAATGTCATTGAAGTCGCTCTCTCATAAGACAGAGAGGCCGCTTTGACATTCAGCAGTAAAAGATGAGCCTCTCTTACTCCCAACAACTGCCTCGATAGGCCGGTATTCGGCCTTCAGTATATATTAAAGGGAACCAATTACTAATGATTCAAAGAGAAACCCATGGGCAAATACTCAGAGGATGACAGTGTGAGTCTCGAGATAATTAGGAAATGTTATGCGCAATGTCGGAGAAAAATCATACTAGTGAAAATAGGACAATGCTAAATGAAAGAGGGAAAAGTTATTTTGACAACAGTAGATGCGTTAATTTGAAAGGTTGATGTTTGCCGTCGGTACAAAATACCCGCTACGATATTAGGTCAAGTCAAACCACCGGTTTTATATTCCATAGTGCTCTCACTGTTTTGACTATTTCATTTAAAGGGAGTCAACCCATTAAATAACTCTGTATGGTATCAAGTAATGTCAAGTGTAACAGCAATGAAAACAACCTCTAAAATGAGAGGTATGTATAAGAGCCTCCAAAAACAACAAGCAAATGTATTAAACAAATATGTAAATGTAGGTATATGACCTTGCAGAGCCATTTAATCACTGTTACCCATGCTAATCTACTGGGTAATTTTAAAAAATGGTAACTATTTCAAATTATTGTTTACTGTCTAGAAGAACTGTTACCACCCCAACTATTCTGCATAGTGACTCAGAAGTTTTCCTTTGCTGTAAACCATTAATTGGGAACAGAACGTCCCTGAGCCGTTAACCAAACCTTAGTGTTGGCCTTTATTATTGCTGTTCTGCTATTCCTTTGAGTGTACTTTTACACTTACAAAGGAGTTGTAATTGGCCATTATGCAGACGAACTGCACAATCCAGATTCATTTAACTGTACATAGACCAACACAATGAAATGCCACGGCAAATCCAAAACAGCCATTAGCATGCTAACAGAGACGTTGGTGCTTATTTTGAATGGATGATACAATGTTTTTGCTAATTTGCGCTGGCACTAGCATGCAATTCCACTTTACAGTGTAACTTTATTCCAAGGGAATAGGGACTTCTTATTAAAATCTAATTTTGTGCAGTAGTCTCCAAAGAACAGGCATTTAATGAAACAGGAATGCATGGTCTCTAATGAGCAAGAGGCTGCAAGAAGTTTCCAGAAGATCTAATTCTCAAGGATTTTATGGAACAAACATATGCAGTGATTTTCCCTACCATACCAACAATTGCTGTCCTTCTTTTATTTACTTTTTTCCTTTTAATAAGGATCGATGATAACAATGATTTCTTTGTACAGCACTAGAAAGAAAGGCCTATGTGCATATAATCTTTTTGGAATTTTTATTATTATTTCTTTTCTCAGTTATTTCTGTCTGGTTATATATTTCTCAAATATCAATTATGTACATCACACTAACAGTACAGTACAGTCTCAACATGTATTGCACAATCCTTCCATATATTTAAATGCATGGAAAATGGTTTGCTTTCCTCTATACTCCTTCCAGTCAAGAAAATGAGGCAGACCAAACCTTTATTCTAAAAATCTATTATTATGTTTGCAGAAATAGAGCACAAAACTTTACTTGGGAATTAGTTGTGCTGTTAAAACAAATACTTATCCCCATGTGGAAAAAGTTAACATCCCTTAAATGACTAAAAATAGAATCAGGTGCACTTTAACAGGTGCAATGATAAAAAGTTTGTTAATCTAAGAGGGTCCACCAATGCATCAAAACCAGACACATGGTCAGGACTAAACATCCAGGTGTGTGATAATCTATAATTACTTTTTTCCTGGGGGATACTCAAGTCCCACGGATTAAAATTAAAAACAGGTATTCTACAAATACTGATAATGTCGGACTGCTGCCAGTCTGTTTAGAGGAGGTCATCTTCACAATGTTAACCCACTGAAAATCCAGAGTAACATTAAATGATGTACAGGCATCTTTTTCTACTGTTACTTTCAAAGTACATGAGTCAACTGTAACTCAAATTGGTAGCTCAGGGAGGTTTTCCAGACAACACTGGGGTGAACAACAACCTTACTATAACATCATATGCTGGATCATGTCAGGTGTTTGATAAAACAAAACAATGCCTTTGAAAAGATCAGCCTTAATCATTGGTGAAACATCATACAGTAGTTTGGGGATGCCTTATTTCCTCAACAGGCCTCAGGCCACAGTGTGAGTTTTTTGTTTTGTTTTGTTTCTTAGCCCATGAAACTTCTCACTCACTCAGTGCACTCTGACACCAGTGGAGAAACACCTTTTCTAATTTTGATGGAAAGAGCTTTAAGCACATATACAGTACTGTACCTGACTGTACCACGTGTTTATACTACAAGCAACGTGTTCAACAAGTAACTTCTCATCTGTTTCAGATCTGAGTCACATAAATCACAAGCATCTTTTATGTATGCCTATTTTACTTTGATATCAAGTCCTCAACCACTCGACCAAATGTAGCAACAGAAACACACTGTGATGCAGTAATGTCAGCCAAGCAGAGTGTGTACTGGGTTAGATCAAAGGGTGATTCATATCAGTACTTGGCTCTTGAATCTCCTCCACAAATGCTCGTAGAATCTATCTTTCCTCTTTTATTAATCAAATCCTTGCAGCCAAGAGAACGCTTATTTCTGGAATACATCTATCATAAGTAGCACCAGGCACAACTCTAGTTGGATAAAGCAGTGAAGGATACTCAACTGCAAATCATCAGGAGTATGGGAGACAATGGCTAGGCTTCCATCCAAATGTCTAAAAAAGTTTAACCCAATTTTGAGAAGATTTGCAAAAAAAATGTGAACAAATACTTATTTCCATCCACCACCATTATAAGATTATTAGGAGTTGGTTCATCGAGACAACCAGTAGGTGGTACTAATTCTGCATTCGTAAATGTGCATAGAAACAGGTGGATGGAAACTCACCTAATGACATCCTGGGGATGAATTGGACACAGAAATTTTGACAGCTACAGGACTATTTAAAGGCATCACTGAACTCCATCACAACTCCACCTTCCCCAAAAAATCTTTACAAACTGAGCCAGGCTTAGTGAAATCAATACAGCACCAGAGAATATGAGTACAAACGCTGACAATATGGCTGCCTGGGTTGTATTTCATTACTGAATAGAACAAAATACCAGTTTATAACACAAAAAAGTGTTTTAGTGACACCATCTGTCCTCTGTGGGAAGTTTGGGTTGCCATATGTTCATGTTTAGGATGTTATATATTGTATGACTCTGCTCCACCCAGAAAACAACATCAGTTTCCACTTGGGATAAGTTGCTCTGGACTTTCCTCTCCATTAAGAAAACATCATTATGTCAGGGTGGGGAGCACACAGCTTCTAAATGGAATGAGAAGAGCTGATTTGATTGGCTACGATTGATGCCAGCCGCTGACACAGCCGCCGATAATGTATTCCTAATCAAACCCAGTTTCCAGCTCTAGCACAGGTGCCAACTGTGCCACAGGTGCCCGGTTCCTGGATGTGCACAAGTAGTCACATCCTGTGCACCGTTGACTGCATTGTGTTCCATGCACCACTAATTCATGCAAATAGGAATCATTGTTTGTTTTTTTATCACATGCATGCATATTTTGATAACAGGAAATGCTGTGGTTTGCATTGAATCTGCTTAGAGTACTAATGATTAATTATACAGTGTACTTGATCTAACAGAATTACTTTCAGTCTCATTACCAACACACCTGACCCAAAACATGGCTACTGAGCCTTGCTGCACTGATATTGTGTGTGCCATTAGCAAGGCTACAGGAGCTCCACATTGTTTTCTCCATAACATTGTCAACACACTTTTTTTTTATTCTGACATGACACTGCTTTGAAAGGGGAGAAAAATAGTTTTATTAGATTAGTTATGATTCATGCAATCCTCTGTCACTCCTTCTGATTAAATATTTTTCCAAATGCAGCATGGTTTTGCTTTATACCACTGGCTGCAAAATTACCAAAATGTCCCATTTCCTGTGATACTGTGCACTGTTACTGCCTACTGGTTTCTAAAATAATAACCAATTTTGTCCGTTTCTGACTACCATGACTACACCAAGTGCTGTAAAAGTAAAATGTAGATCCAAGATTAAGATAGAAGTGCTGTGACAACTTGGCTTTATAAAGGAGTTTGCTGCAGCACTTACCGGAACTGTTGCCCATAATGCCCATAATGGAGATTGCCTTGTTGTTAGCCATCTGTCTAGGTGAGCTTAAACTGACGGGCATATTGGTGGAATTGAAGTCAGGCCGCTGTTCGCACAGTAGCATATTGATACTGCCAATCATGTCCCTTTGGAAATCCAATGAACTTGCTGCCTTAAAGATTTCAGAGTTCTGCAACCTGGCCATCTGGATGCAAGAAAAGTCAGGAGTTAAAAAGTAAAAAAATAACAGCAATATCATAAAATAAGAATATGGAGTCCAGTCCAGTGTACAGGGACAACACTCACCTCCTCAATCACTGGTAATGCATTTTGAGTGGTTTTCCCAATCAATGTTGCTGTGTCTGCTCCATTTAGATCCAACGCTGAAGGTAGCTAAAGGAGGGTTAGAACATTTGGTGTGAATGGATGCACATGCATGGCCAAAACTTAAGAAGGAAATAGTCTAATGTATTTTTTCAATTGTTTCAAATGTTCTCTCTTTTTTTAAACTATGTCCTGAAAAAATATGTTATTGTATTGTATAACCAGTGGCTAGAGTTGTAATTTCCATATTCATTTAGATTTTTATCAGAACCTGCCACCTATCTACCGCCACACCTTACCTAAAAATACCAGTTCTGTATCAGCCTTTCCCGTCAAGACACTATATGATGGCAATAAACACAGTAATTTGTGCATCTTGACCTGTAAATTTTATTCTGGCATCATCATCCTTGGCAACGGTTAATAAAAGTTGCATTAAAATGACAAGTGTTACTGTGTGCTACAGTGACATTCTAAAGGTACACAGTATGCGTCCAATTAGAAGAACTAAATGGCATGCCCTTTTAACCACTGTCATTTTCATGCATCAAGTGTTGAGTATAAGCTGAATTAGGAGCCCAGATTGTTGTTGTCTTTTAGGAAGTAAAATTATAAAGCTTGGAAACATATTCAAGACATAGGTAGGAGTGGGAAGATCAGAGGGCTTAGGCACTGCATTAGTAATTTTAGATAAAACTCTATTCACAAATAGAAGCCCATTCAAGCATGGTTTGGACAAAAGCCCGGCTATTGATTGCATCTCGAGCACATTCATTTAGGATCACTTCTACTCTCAGTGTTTGCAAAGCAGACATGAAGAGGAGACTTAGTAAGAAAGAGCAGGAGTCTCAGACAAATTTGAGCAAAACCGCTGAAAATCACCAGTGAGCAATCAATAGAAGGAGAGATTGAAAGGATGGAAGGAGCATTGTCACATTAGGAGATAAGAATTCTTAAGCTTCCACTGCACTTTGTTACTGAAGACTCCACTGGTTGTGTTTGTGTTTCTTTTGCTAACCTGGTAAGCTGATTAGAAAAAAAATAATTCTACAAGAATAATATAACCATAAATATGTTGAATGGTTCAAAAAGTTAATGAGCTAATGAACTACAAAGGAGATTATGCTATCAAAGACACACTTTGACATTTGAATGACCTTTGTTGAGCGCCACATATATTCAAATGCTTTTTGTTTTTCCCTATACTGTGTTCTGAAATGATTTCCACAAACCTGTGGAACCAATGTCTAAATCTACCTCAGTGATAAACTCTGACTTCTTCCCTTGTCCTTTTCTTTATGTTGTTGTTATCACAATCATTCAGCAACGTCAAGCTTTAAGTGTGAAGGCTTGATGTTCTTTTCCATCCATTTGCTTGCGGCGCTGAAGAGCTTTTCCACCATATCTTGTCTGGCCTTTCTTTTTTTTTCTGTGTCTGAAAATGCCTGTGGGCTCAAATTGTTCAAATGCTCTCTCCTACGAACTTCCTGCCTTATCACTTATTTATTGGATTTGCTGTCCCATATATTTTCTCTCAAAGATAAACTCAAAGAAAAGTGCAGGCTTTCATCATCCCAAAGGGAACTCTGAGATTTAAAAGAACTCAAGAAAACATTGGTTCTAATAAATAATTTCCCACCTGATTGCACGCATTCTAGTAAAATCACTTGAAGAGAGGGGCACATGACAATAGCAATTTTAAAAACTTAGACCCTATGTGACAGAAAATGATTTCTCACTCAAAATGTAAAAAATACAAATTTAGATAATGATGCAGTAATACAGTATACGTGTTGAGGTGTTACTGGTATGTAGATGCATCAGGACGTTTGAACTCTAAAAGATATTTCAGTCACAGAACCAGAGAAGCAAAACATTTTACTTT
This sequence comes from Dicentrarchus labrax, assembly GCF_905237075.1. NCBI lineage: Eukaryota > Metazoa > Chordata > Actinopteri > Moronidae > Dicentrarchus > Dicentrarchus labrax. Next base: position 10,596,967 of record NW_026136717.1, on the reverse strand, counting down.
GAAAGTGGTTATTCAACTGGTTGGCACACAACATCATTGTCTTTTAATTCAATTTACTGCAAGCCATGCAAGAATTATAGTTATGTGCCCACAATACTTTTATACCGTATTAAACTTTAGATTGTTTTATCTTGCCGTTTGTAATTGATAGAATGTCCATGCTGAAAATTACCTTGTGCATCCAAGTAAATTTTTTTCGTATTTAGCTCTATCTATCATAACTCCCACACAAAAAAATGCCAGAAAGGCTCAACAGGAAATTTTGGCATACTAAACCACCTACACTACCTTGGCATTTCATTTTTGCTTAGGCGTAAAAGGTATGCTCAGTCGTTTAGAACCACGTTTGTACCTACAACCCTGCACTAACGGATGCACAAAACAAATGTGTCTATCAGTGATAGATTTGGAAAATTTGAAGTAACTCTTTTTAGCTCTAGCTACAAATTTTCCAACTGTTTCTGAATCCATTTCAAAGCCAAACTTTAAAAACTTTTTAGGTTCAGACTGATAATGTCAGTACTGTAATTAAATTGTGAAATATTAGTGTGGACGGGCACTGATAACAGTTCATAATATGACTTCAGTGCCAACAGCCACAAAGGTGTATCGCCATCGTGACTCTGCACTTTACCGTGTCACAATTTAAATCACTGGGTTCACTGAGTGCTGAGATTACATGACTACTTGTTGTTGTGAGTTTAACAGTCTAACTATTTGCCATTGCCACATCTGGACCCATGAATGAGCGACAGCAAATGCTAGTTAGACCACCTCTTTTGCATAACACTGAATGAACACAGCACTGAGCTGTTTAGGAGCTGCCAATGATTCAACTGAGCCAACATGACTAACAGTACATAACCAAAGCGGTGTATGCTTGTTGTTCAGAGGCTATACAGGGCTATGATGTGCTTCAGTCAGTGGCACAACATGGAAGGTGACAGGGCATCTCCTAAAAAGGCCACCTAGGTCTGAATCTTAGATGCTGTTTGATTATCCTATGGAAAAATACTGCATGCACAATTGCCGCAGTATCTTCAGTTTGTCTTTAAAATGCCTGATGGAGGGTTCAAATGAATCCTCGCAAGTTATTCCTCAATTGCTCCAGTGGTGGCTGAGATGTCACAAAGCCGTTTCAAATTTACATTTTTAATATCGCCTTCATTAGCCCAGACAGTGTAATTTGTTAGAATGCAAGATGTGGGTGACCTTGCCAAGCAGGAATTAGGGCTTTTCAAATGCAGACATTATGGCCTGTATTACTACTGCAGTGTCCCCATCAGGCCAATTAGTGTAAACGCAGTTCCCTAATGCATTCACTCTCCAACTTCTGTCAAAATTAGACTAATTGTGCCCGAGTTCCAATGCAAAATTCCTTCAAGTCTCATCAAACTCAAACTAGACAGGTTGTGAGATGTGTTTGTTGTGTGTGGGCGACAGAAAGACAAGCTCACCTCAGAAAGCACTTTTCTTGTATCCAGGTTTTGCAGGAGTACTTGTTGGGTGTTAATCAGCTGCTGTGGAGTGAGGGAGCAGCTGACATTTTGAAAAGCCTCCCTTTCAGTTTGGCTGCTAAATTGGACATACTGATCCAGATCTGTCCCCTCACAGAGGATGCTCCTGAGGTTGCCTGGCCTTGGGATGCCCATCATCTGAAAAATAAACACCAATTTTGGTAGAAGTTGACAAACAGAACTTTGCATCTGACCATACTTTATTTATTCATGTGTTGTGTCCTTTGGGTTTGTAGTGCAAGCAGACGGTATGCAAAAGCACATTTCAAACTCAGATGTAAAGTCATGTTTTCATATTAATTATATCATCTATTAAATACTGACATACAGTACTCGACTACAGTGACTCTCAAAACAGACACACAAATGAACACCCACACACACAGATAATTTTGGATCAAACCAGACAATATACAGTGACACCAAGCAAGACAGGAAGCATGGACAGAAGGCAGAGAATGGCTCATAACGTTTTACTTTCTGTGCACATAGTACAGTTTGCACCGGAGCCCATTACAATCATCAGAATGCCTCATACACAGTAGGGATCTTTTAATCAGAGCACATTGTATTTAAGCATCCTTGTCAATGTCAGTGAAACATAATTACCTTCTTGCAGCCCATGTGATATTACTTGGTACATACCACAGTATCAATTGGGGAGCATTTAGAGACAAGACGCTGTTATTGCTGTTGCAAGTTCATTTCATTCCAAATTACCTACTGTAGGCAGCTTCAAACGACTTTGTCTGTCAAGCAAATACTAGAGTTTGCTTTGATTATGACTGTCAAGACAAAGAGTCCCGGAGGCAGTCCTTGGCCAGGACATTTTATTCTTAAATGTTCAAGTACAACACTCTTGGCACACTTGGTCTTTGAACATTTTAGTAACATTTAAATTATTTTATGTACAGAGGGAGGTGAAACATCTTGTTACAAAACAGATGGCATCCTTATTGGACACTGTTTTTTTTCCCCTGTTTCCAACATGCAAGTTGCAAAAAGATACTCACTGAATTGAGTTTGATCTCAGCATTCATGAGGCTTTGGACCACTTCTGTTGGCACTGACAAATTCTCTGTCAGATGAGTGGAGAAAGTTTCGTTGTCTCTTAGAATACTCCTTAGGATCACTGGTTGACCTTAAACATAAAGATGGAGAATCATTACTTTTGAAGAACAGCAATTGATACACAGGAAAAACAAAGATACACAATAGGATATACCGTACAGTGTACAGCAGTGTACTTTAGTTTACATTTGTGATGCTGACAAAATGCCAGAGATGTAAAATTTGTAGGTAAATGTTTTTGTTTTTTTAAATTATTATTTACAGACTTTTAGAGTCTATGTTTTCGGCAGAAATCCTCAATACTTGGGATCTGCACTGCAGATATTTTGCAGCCTTTCTGTCTCTGCCTCGACTCTTTGTCCATCCTTCTGTATTTTTTTTCCACGCTACTGTTCACAAATGTGGGTGCATGCAGAAATATGTGTGTCATTTTCCCTCATGGACACCTATGCCAACCATGGAGGAGCCTGTCGTGTTAACTAATAGGACAGCAGCCCTTCCACTGCAACGGAAGGTTGATCTACTAGAGGATTTATTCTTGTTGTTGAAAGGACAAGGTTAAAGCTGTCTTCAGAATCACTGTAGTGCAGCTACTGAGTATAATGTTAAAACAACTGATAGAAACAATGGCCAAATCTATGAAAATAAGACTTATAATGTAAAGAAATTCTTTACAATTCATGTGTGCATGTTGTTAAAAAAAAATTTAAATCTTCAAAGCATCCTTATCCTTAAGCAAATTATATTTTTTAGACGACTGTTCCAATTAAATCCTTCATCGGTGCAAGTAGGGGTTGAACACTTGAGTTGCATGAGAGGAGATAATATGTTGCTAAACACGTACCAGATTGTTAACCAGCCATTTTCTCCTGATTAGCTGCCCACAGACAGTCGGGTTTTTAAAGAGCCGGCTTCAAAAACCGATCAACTGCTCTTTGTTAACCTGCCCTCACAATGGCTCAACGCAGCAGGGATCCCACTGCAGTACATTCACACACCCATGTACATCCTGAATCTATGTAACATGTGTTTTCTTCTTTCTGGGACTCCACATGTGCTGCTGATATGATGAAGGGGTTACGTAATTTAATTAGATCAGCCCTTTTGCAAGTGTAATACATGCAAGTCAGTCAATTACCAGGATGAGAGAAGGAAGTGACTTACACTGGGTGATTCAAGGTTCAATTAGGATAAATGTTTGGGAAAAATAACAATCATTCACTATTGTCTGGAATTAATTATGCGGCTTGATGCTCTGCTTACACTCTATACAACACCTCCTGATTCCTACTAAACACATATTATTATGCCCCTCATGACTGCAGGAGCATCAAGAGGGATGGGCAGGGTTAGATTGTGGGGAAGAAGAACATGCTCTGCGCTCTTGCTGAACACTGTTGTCTTTCTGATTGAAGTGGCCACCTGAGCCTTTTAATCAACCCTGGGTAAAAACCAAAAAAGGGACACAATCGCCTTTGCCGTCCTAGTCTTTTGATAATACTCCATTCCCCATTCTTGTTAATGACCTTTTGTGCTCTCTCGTCAGACAGCGAATGCCATTAATTATACCCAGGCTTAGATCTTTGATGGATTTAATCTTGTATATTACAAGCCAGCGACCCCAAAATGCAAATGGCCCAGGAGCCGTTTGTTGAACAGCAAAATCCCCCCACCCCCCCTTTCTCTTTTTGCAAATTAGGTGCCGTATGAAAATCTGAATATCATCAGGCTAAATGAGCCTAATGCAAAGCAGCAACTTATCAAGACAAACGATCTGTCAGTCTGCATGGCAAATTGCATCATAAATAATCGTGCCATTGTTTTTGAGGGATAAAGGAGAATAACAAATCCTCCAACTTGTCACCAACATGAAGGGGATACTTTCCTTGATGGAGAGTACTTAATAAAGACATAGCAGAGTGATTGTTGCTGAGGCTGAGTATTTTCTATTCCAATTATTTTTTGAACCATTACTCAATAAAGCAATAAAACTTATATATCAAGAAAGACCAATCTACACTTCGACCTTGTTTCTTTTCACCAATTTTTGTGACAGTGTTTAAAAACAGGATCCTGTCATGAATAGTTTCATTGTTTTAAAGTCAGTGCATCAAGATTTTAGGATTCAGATTCCCTTACCGTTACCAGGGTTAGACTGTGACAGGACTGAAGTCCACTGGTTGATGTCATCTGATAGTAACTGTGCCTTGCTGAGAATAGATCCGTTCACCAGGAGGGTTTGCAGCTCTATCAACATCCCAGCAATTCTGGTTTACAAAAAAAGATCATAAATATATGTAATATCTGAAATCATAACCATATTATTCCTTTTAATCCTCACATTTAATGTCTTAGAAGACAGAAAAGGAAACATCCCAGTACGTACATGGAGTTGTTGAAGTTGTTGACTTGGCCTGGCGTCTCCCCCGGCGTTGGATAGTTCAAACAGGGATTGTCGATGTTACACATCATACCTTGAAGCCAGGGCAGCACGCCAGCCGATGGCATGGCTTTATTTGGGTAGTGGCCTAAACAAATAGAGGTGAATTCTTACTGTATATATCTACCCAGCTGCATGACTAACACATTGTTGGTTGGAAATATAGAGGAGGTGGTGTCATAACAGAGGTTATTATTTTTACATTAGCTTTAAGTTATGCGTTATTATGGAAACACACAATCAGAGTACTAGCAGGTTTAAATGCAGTTTAACATTACAACTGGGCTTGTACTTACATTGACCTTTGTAAAAAGGCTTATTGGTGGAGCGCACCCACACCAGTATGAAGAAGAGAAACAGAGGCCATACCACTTCTACGACCAGTCGCACCTGCACAAAGAATAAAGCAATCTTATTTTCATAATTTGTTTATTGAAATATGTCTTTGGAACACATTATGGCTCACATAATTTGCATAGTTTCCTCGCGAGTTAAAAATGCGACATCTCTCTAAAGATGTAACGTGGATGTAAATATGTGTGACTTACTAGTTAAAAGGCAAAAAGAAGCTGTTGTGTTTCTGCAGTTGAAATACTGTATATGACTGACTGAAAAGAACTCAGGAGGCTGTGTGTATCTGTGTGAGTGTGTTTACAATGTCATAGTCCATATGTTTTGCTGTTGGTCTTGCTTTTACTGGAAGCACTTATGGGATTGAGAGAGCAAATTCTGCTTGCGACTCCCCAAGCCTAAACTATCACAGACGCTTTATCATCTCCTCGCCACGTTTAATCCGCTTCTGGATGAAGAGTACTGACCACTTCCTTGCTTTAATACAACCACTTCAATACCTGCCGGCAGGTATAGCACACCATGTGACATGCCAAGCTTTTATTTCAGCCTCAGGGAACGGGTAAAGAGAAAAACCAACAAAGCACAAATAAATTACCTCAAGGCTGTACTTGTTCACTAAGTTGTTTCTCATATTTCACCCTCAGTTTGCCAAGAACGATATTCTAGAGCCAAAGTACCAAGACCTTAGAGTTTGGAGATTTTACATATCTGAACCACCACTGTGTAAATGTTGAAGCAGTGCATTTTCTTTACACATGAGTCAAGGTAACATGCACCTCTGAAAGCTGAAGGCCAAGTAACATTTGTGCAACAGTAGATTTCACTTCATAAAGGCAATTCATCGCTGCAGTTAAGTGTTTTCAGCAGGGAGTAATATCTACCAGCGGATGACTTCCAATGAGATATTACAATGCAGCAGTTCATCCTGCCTTGACTCTTTAACCCCACACCCTCTGCCATCCAGGCTTTTACGCGTCCCTTGGCATGCCATCGCTCGACAGCCCCACCCCACCCCACCCCGCAAGCCCTGCACTCACCCACCGAGCCCTCTCACGGTAACCTCAGCTGACCTGGTCTGCCTGCACACTCATCCCTCCCAACATCTCTGCTGGAGTGACCTGCTTAGAGGAACCAGCTGGAAAGCTCCAGTCAACCAATTCCCCACTCCTGCGTTGGTAACATGTTCAGACACTGTATTTGATGATGCACATTAGCACAAATAATAAGGGAAGACATCTATACAGAGGTTGTTGTCTTCATAATTAAACTGGAGGGCAGGCAGAGGTGAGGAAAATACAACAATACATATTGCTTGTTATGCCACAGCACCATGGGAAGTAGGGTGTCTGCAGTAGAATAGGGATGAGGGGTGGGGATTGAAAACATTTGATTTAGTTTAGTTTGGTATATATAGGCATACAGTGAATAATCAGTTATATAATTTTGTCAATGAATTACAGATGAGAAAATTGCAGAAAATTACATTGCATATATTTCAAAGAAACTAGATAGAATTTCTAATTCTGTCCTTTAATTCCCTCCAGTCTGTGTGTCAGAGAGGATGTAGTTCTGCTGAGAGGGTGAATTATCATAATGTATTCCAAAGAAAAGGCATGGAGAGGGAACACAGAGATCATGGGGACTTTCTCAATGTCTGGCTCCCCAGGCATTTGCCATCGGACACCAGCGTCTTTGTGAATAGATAATCTCCTCCTATGAAATTATGTGAAATACTGGACCATAAAATCAGTTTCATGCCTGTTATAAAATCTTAAAATGCTTGGTGAGGCATTCATATAATTGGTCATTAACCTCCACAAGCCCTCCAGAAGCACCATTGTCCTTGCTAACTCCCACTGGTTTTGTCTAATAACAATATTTCATGTTGACATTGGCCAAATATCCCACATTCTATGCACAAAACCACCACTGTCCCTTTATGCATTTTAGGGAAAAAGTAGGCGCATATTTCTTCCTGGTACAAAAGATACCACCCTGTTCTTTTTGCTGGTTGGGAACATTAACAAGGGGGATGTTTCCCAGATACAAAGTTGTAAAATTGCAAATGACTTTGCCTTGAGTTATTCCCAGAAAGTATGAACTTTGATGAAAGCTGATTTTTTTTTTGTGAAGATGTCTTTTGTTCTACTCTGGCAACAGACACACTGCTGTGCTTGAACCCCTAACAAAACAAGTGGGTGGATGTGACTCCTATCATCACTGCAAGGGTATAAATCAAAGAATACACTGTAGCTCTTTGTAACAGCTAGCCTATATCTGCCTCCGAAATGACTCATAAGTCTAACTAGATTCCATGACAACTTGTTCTGACCCTTGAGATGCAGTTGCGACAAATATCTTCCTGCAGTATGTGACCTCTTGCCTGCTGTGGGTGACATCAGAGGCAATTATAACCACCATATATCATTGGCTGATCATGTGTTGGCTAGCGACAGTTACAAGAGTGACAAAGGAATGACTGGGTTTCAGGGAACTGGCCTGGGCAATGGGATAATGCCTAGTAAACTCAACAGCAGGGTTCAAATATTATGTGAAAAGTTTTCTAAATCAGTGAGGTTTGCAAAGGTTTTTTTAGTTGTATGAAGGAAATGCCAATATTAATGTAGATGTAAATGAACATAGTTTGACTTGTCTGTATCATTTCTATTCAGCAAGTATTCGAATTTAGTTAGACTAAATAATTTTGTGAATATTAAAGTTAGCATACACAAATGAGAAAAAGGAGTTTTACATAATCCAAAGATGAAAAGGATAAATTATCTGATGACAAATTTAAATGTTCTCGCTTATGCTGAAAATCACAGGTGCAAACAGGTTAAAATGTCTTGAATTGTAATTTTTTTCAGAAATGTTGCATGGGAGTTGAAGAACTGAAAGCAATTGAAGCGCCAGTTGAAGTTTAAGCACTGAGAGTTTGAAGTGTTTTGAAGTTTAAGAGCCGAAAGCAGTTGAATTTCAATTTTAAATTTTAATCCCTGTTAAGTAGATGAATTGTCAGTTAGAATGTAAGCACTTAAAGCAGGTGAACCATAATTTGAAGCATTCACACCGAAAGCAGTTGAGCTGTCAGTTCAAAGTGTGAAATATGAAAGCAGTTAAAATTGTAACAGAAGTTAAATGGGCATGGGTAGCTTAAGTGCATTGTAAAAAGAAATGAAATGTCACTTGGTGTATATGAGCTTTCAGCTGAAGAGTGAAAATTAATAACCTTTAATTGCCTGGTGACATTTTTGTAAAATGTACTGATTCTAAAGTTTTGGATAACATTGCTGAGGACAGGCTGTGACAGTGAGTTTGTAAAAAGAGCCAGATAGAGTGTTTGCCCTTCAAACAAAGCATTTAACATTCGTCACTCCCTATCCCATTCTATTAGGCCAAAGACTGGCTTTGTTAGAACTAAAATACAGGCAATGTGACATAACGTGCACAAGAGATAGATCTACAAAAATTGAAGGTGACACTTCAAATTGGTCGGCATTAAGGTAAGATTGTTCTTGTTCTCTTGTGGGAGAGTTAAAGGCGGCTTACTTCTATAGGAGACAATCTTCGTAGTAAATCCCTCCTATTGCCTGTCCCTCCCATGAATAACTTAGTTGCCCTTGATGACACAACCCTGGGACCATACTCTCATTTTCCCTCCATTGCTGACCAATTTTAGCATATATACGTTGATTTGCAAAGGGGGTTGGTGAGCACAAGTGTACCTTCTGTCTCTTCCGGAGAGTGAAGTTCTTCCACAGGAGCAGAGTGAACTGCGTCAGGAGACCCATTACGGCTTATCCTGGCAATATCCTGCCAAAGCGTCGCTATGGCAACTGGCCCACTTAATAAACCCTGGAGGGAATAAAAGGCAGAGTTTGGTTTTAATACAGAGGAGCAATGCATCTTGGGGGAGTGCCACTAATCATTCACTTCCCCAGGCCTTGGGGCTTATGGTGCAGCACCTGTTCGAAGAATTATTATCACCTACACTCAGCAAATCTCGGGACGGGGCAATGTCTTCAGCACGTGGATCTACAGTATGAGAATCTTTATTAAAGAGCAAGGGGCTGTTTTACTTAATGTCCAGCATATAAAGCTATTAGGTCAAAACCAAAATCTCCTTACCTTTCCTCTTAAAGGGGGATGAGGCAAAGTAAACTGTTCTCTTTGTCTCATTAACCACCGCTGTGCTACAAATTCTCTGTCAATTAATCAGCCTTTTTTTTTTGGGAGGGGGGGTGACCAGAGTAAAATAAAAGACAGAACCTACATGGGCAACTGCCACACTTTTCATGTGAACCAAAGATTGCTGTTAAATATTTACTGCAGGTTTTACTAGCCACTGAACACTGATTACACAGATAATAAACAAATAGATCCGCCTTGGCATTTTTACACTGCTACATCAAGTATGACCTTTATTAAAAACTCGACAACTGACAGTCTCTCATTTAACAACAGTTCATTCACTGGCCTGCCGTGAGGTCCCATTCATTACCACAAGAATGTTTTTGAGTAAGTAAGTAATTTTAATTGAGTGTTTTACCAATTCACATTTGGAATTTAAAGTTATGTCAGGCTGTCTTCTCTGGCAGTTTCACCCATGGTTAGGATCATTCATACATATTCAATTCAATTTAACTACATTTTATTTGTGTAGCGCCAATTAATAACAGAAGTTATCTCAGGACACTTTTCAAATAGAGCAGGTCTAGACCGTACTCCTTATAAAATATATACATATATACATGTGATGTACTCTATGTAAAGTCCATGTATTTAACCAAAAGGCAAATAATCTGTAGTACACAGTGCATTTTCTAACAACTGGAAGAAGAAAAGGCCTTTATTGATATGTTAAGTTTTGTTAAAGTAACACGGATAGTTGGGAATAAATGCAACAATTGATTTATCCTGCACTTAACTACAAACAAATATGACATTTGATAATTAACTCACAATATGTAATTTAATCTATGTTGATATTTCAGATTTCCATACTGAAAATATATCTTCATTGTGTGTGGACTGAAAGCTACGGAATGAAAAGATGAATTTCTAAAACACACATGCAGTAAACTGAGTAGAAAAAAATACAAATGCAAGACAGGCTTTTAAATACTCAAAAGTCAACTCAAAGTTATTAATTGTTAATATTCAAGGTATGTTACCTATCTGTGTTTAAAACATGTTGCAGAGCACTTCCACTGATGCTCTGTGGAGACTGTTAAGATGTGTACAAAGTGGGGGCAGGTAGGGATGGGCTTTTTAGCCCAAGGGTAGTCCTGACAAATGTGCCACCTTTTAACGCTCCATTTCCTCTTTCTGTTGAGGTTCCAGCTTCCCTCTGTGTGTTTACATTATTTACTGCTACTTCATGGATGTTTTATTTACTGTCATGGGGAAGTTGAAGCTTCCACATTTCCAAATGGCCAAATAAGAGCTCTAATGGTACATAGAATTAGAACGCTCGAGGCCATCCAATAATCTCCTCCAGGATATTGTTGAGAGGTGAGCTGACTAACATTTTGTTTTGGTGGAAATACCAATTTGTACTGCTGTATAGGCCACATGTGTTTTTATGTAATTACTGCTATTAAGCTATCAAATGCATTCCATATATTTACTAGAGACTACAGTAGGATGTATGCACTACAATCACATCCCTTTCTCCATAGTAGTTTTTCTTGTAGTCTATTACTCATTATCTTTCAGCTGATGGCTAACATCGTATATACCTTAGGAAGGAGATGGTGGTGATGCAGCTGAACAAGGGTATAAACAGCCAGATTCTTCACAGAGGCCTAGCATACGCATGACCACTCGACTCCATCAGTGCTTGTATAATTGAGTATGTGCTACATTCGCTTGCACAGCTTTCAAGCCTCGTCTTTTGAAACACGTAATGCGCAAGAGAAGGACAGGCCGGTACCACCTCCACTCTGAAATCGCGTCAAGCATGAAGGGTAAACAACATCTCTAAAAGAATATACTCAACCCATACGTCAAAAATGTGTGTGCGTGAGTTGTGTTGGTATCTGAAAAAAGAGATGTGTCTGTAGAAGATGGTGTTTGTGTGTGTGTGTGTGTGTGTGTGTGTGTGTGTGTGTGTGTGTGTGTGTGTGTGTGTGTGTGTGTGTGTGTGTGTGTGTGTGTGTGTGTGGGCAAGTGTTGTGGAAAAGCCCAGCTCAAGGACTCTTTTTCAATTCCACATCTAAAGAACAGATAACAAGTAACAAGAGAGGATATGATTGTGATTTGCATTGCAGCCGCAGTGTTACAAAACACAATGAAACACAGCTCTCAAGAGAACAAAAACCATAAAGTGTGAAGACTGTTTTCCAGATCATCATTTTAATCTACAACTGGGAGCGGGAGAATAATTGAAGTAAGTTCTTTTTGCCACTTTTTTGGACTTGTTTTTCACACGACTGTGGCCATCACACTCTGGCATCAGCTTTTCACAGTATCATTAGTTCCAAAGAAAGACCCATGAAAGGACCAAGAAAGGCACAGAATGCAGTGATACAAAAAAGGAAAAAAGTATTGAGAGGATATAAGTGCTGATGCATGCCCAGCGTTTGGGGACTGGGGACAGCAAAGTGCATTATTTCAGCCCCTAGGATGATCGAAAGAGTAAACAGATATTTGTCATATGGCATGAGAGCAGAGGACGGCTGAGAATGTCTGCAACATCCGTTACAAGGGGGCCTCTATAGCCCTCTGAAGGGTATAATGGTCCCCATGCTCCTTCATTCAATTGGTCTTTTTACTCTCTCCAACCCTGTCTCTATCATAAGCAACCTCGCTGCAGAAGGAATTCATACCGTATACTGTGAGAAGGTGGGTTCAAGGAGATACTTATGTTATTTGTTTTAATTACAGGTAATACATGATAATGAACACTTTTCACCGTGAGCAGTTGTTTTTTTGCACACCAGCTTGATCATTCTGCTGATTTAATTGCTGAACAATTTAATCACCAGCGTGACCCCTGAAAGTGCTGCTTCAATTCGTTTTACAACATTAATCAAAACTGATTCATTGTGCTAAAAAAAAGACGTCAAGAAAACTTCTAAATTATAGTGTATACTGGTGTACAAGAGATGATTAAAACTGTTATCTGTAGATGTGGGTAAAAGTAGACTATCACAACAAATGAATGTAATAAAACTATTGAGAGTATGATGGTTGGAGGTAGGAATAGAAATTATATAAATAAATATAGTTAAAAAAAACAGAACAGAAATATATAGTGAACAGGCTTGGGCAGTAATAGATTACATGTAACAAAGTAACGTAATGAGGATTACAGTTATAAAATACATTTTAAGATAAAGAATGATATACTAGCATGCACATTTGTGGTGCACAAACTACAAAACCACTCTGGTTTAGAGTGAAACTATAGCTAATCTTACAGTTGCCAATTTGTTCATGGCCTCAAGTAAAAACAATTCTTTCACTGGGTGGAAATTTCTCAATTTTTTGGTCTTTAAAGCAGAAAGGGCAACAACATCACAGTACAGCGCAGGTTCTGCCTACCAGCTGTGAAAATGGCCTATAGGCATAGGCGGTGCTATTCAGAGGCTAGGGGAAAGCTTAGCTTCCCCAAAATGATCACTGAAAGAAATAAATCACCTCACCTAGTTATAGTGCTGTCAGTATCACACTGATCTCAGTTCAGTAGCAGATCCGCCAGTCAGTACCCACATATTGGTATTAACTGTAGGCTTATTAAGCTGTCACTGTCCTGAGATCAGTGGGGAAGCTTCTCTATCACACGTCATGTCACTACGTGAGCACACCTTTCCCGTTATTTTTTGCAGTGTAAAATTAGTAAACTCAATTAGTTTGTTAAACTTAATGTCCTCAAGTGTTGGATAACAACAAGCAGTTTCTGCTGCTTTGACAACGTCAGTGGGGAGTTATAAATATATTTTTAACAATCAGAATGATTTGGAAACTGTGCTGACTTTGTCGCGTTTTGTGTCCTCAGCTGTTTCATGCTCTTTCTCTTTAAGCAGCCTATTTGATCTGTTGCTGATGTGTTCGCACTCTAAGCTGTTGTGGTCTGGGTAGACTAACATGCTGTTAGTAAAATGTGCAGTGTTTTTTGGGTGGTCTGTGTGTAAAGTGCCTCGGCCCTTCCTGGTGTGGTCAGCGACTCCTGTATCTAACATTATGGGCTTACACTCACATGGTGTGGCTTACATTACATTCATTTTCAACTGTCTCTTATGTCTATGTGTTGGTAAAATTTAATTATGGGGTTGAGATCCTCTATCTACCTTTGCCGCTGTTTATAGACACACACCTTTTTCATTCATATGAGATGTATGACTGTGATCCTCTGTGAGCTCTGGATAAATTAATGTACATTTGTGTGAAGAATAATAATATGAAATTTGATTGTTACTTAGAGTCAAATTCTCACAGTTAAGTAGGTTTATGATGAAATTTATGAAATCGTCATCGGGAGGACCATAAAATCGTCTTAATAACTTAGCTTCCCCATATCTGATGCCCTAGTGCCGCCTAAGCCTATAGCCTACAGCCTGAATTTGCTTAATGAAAGGCAAGTTTGTATTTAAAAATGGACTGAGAGGACACATTTTTGAAGCAAAAAAATTGTGGTTTTCCCATCTTCTTTTCTACGTATAAATGTTATCTTATTGATAGATTTTTCTTTTGTTTAATTTGCATATCTGGTGTTGAGGTAATCCAACAGAAACGGAAAGTACTCAAGTTACGTTGCTTTAATATTATGATACCCGGATTCGGTTACTGACAACATTTTTAACAGGTAATTAGGCTATTTGTATCGGATTACATTTTTAAAGTAACCATCCCAACCCTGACAGGGAATATATAATGTTTGATACATCTTAAGACTATGTGAAAAATACATATAATTTCTCTCACCTAAAAGATTTATAGCTACCTACTTACTACTTTATGGCGGATTCTACCAGTGACCTAGTTTCATGGCAAAAAAATATCAAAATGTCCTTACAAACATTTCAAACAAATCCATAATCCACTTCTTCTTTATGTTCCACAACACTGATGTTTTTTCAAAAATATAACTCAGTGAACAGGCCCTGGATACTGCATATTTGTCCAGTTTTGATGTTTGGCAGCAGTGAATCATCACATTGCTTGAATTTTCTATCCATTGCTACAACTATAGCCATGCTCCAATAACTTCCTGTCTGTTATAGCTTTTTAAAGTTTCAGCCGCAATCTAAGCCAGTGGCCACAATATACATACGCTTTCTGCAGTATCCACCGCACTCAACAGCTAGTGGAAACTTAAACCTCGCTCATACTTGCTATCAGCACCCTGTTTTCCCTGCGGCACCTCTATTGCCTGTGCCCACTCTGCCAAGCTCACAGGGAAGAGAGTTTATTGACCCAAAGACGGTTCTTGATTATCTTTTAGACCCTTGCAGAAGTACAGAGACCTTCTGCAGCACACTACAAGGTTTTGGAGGAAGTTCAACTCATATTTCAGCCTTGTCCACACTATACACACATCCTTACACAATGCTCATGGTCAACCTCCTCACTGGAGAGGACAAGAGATGCATAAATATATGAAATATATATATATATATTTTTTAAATAAAAAAATCTTGGGGGCACTAATGCTACTTCTATTTCATTTAAAAAATGTTTAACCTTTTTTTTATTGTAGATTCAAAGCTCATCAATGTCCACATAAAAAAAATAACAAATGCACAATGTAAGCAGCACTGGTGAAGAGAAATAAACCTGTTCATTTATCTGCTACACTGGAGGGAGCATGCAACTATAATGACTTATTTGGACATAATTATGCCATGCTTGAGAGGACAATGTGGCAACATTATGCACTCTGGTGACAGCAGCACTGGCACTTGTTCCACCAATGTTAGTTTTGAGGATAACAAACAAATCTGGGGAATTTAGTCACACCTGCGTGAAAGATATTTATTCTTGTGGGTTTTTTTGTGAAAAGCGTGTGTGCAGCTTTTCTTGAAAACTGTTTAAGTACTTGCTTAATAAATGTATTTTCGACACAGACCCCCAAGTGCGAAGACTAATCAGATTGGTTGATAACAGCTGGTTTATAATTCACATCCTAAAAGCTTTCTTTTTAAAGCCTTTTAACAAAATTGTTTGTGCGCTTGTGTGTGAATGAAAGACACACAGAGTGTAAAGCACTGATGAAGTTCAACTTAATACATTAGAAATCAGCGTGCTTCTAATTCTGTCACTAATTCAACCCTTCTGACCAAATACTACTTTTAATCACAGATACTTTAAGCTGTGATAGTGGCGTCTGTCAAAATAACATCACTGATATTAAGTCAGTCATTACAGGTAATTAGTTTAGAGAAGCAATATTTCTAAGCTCTGGTAACTGTGCTTCCCGGGGCAACCTGTCAATCACTTTTAGCAGCTAATTACTCATTCATTAGAAACAAATGAAAATGATGAATAAAAAAAGATCGGATAAATGTTCATGACACTTAATGAATCATTAAGACATGTCATTCAAGTAGACGTTATTTTGCAGTGTTTTTACAGTGTACAGTACAAAGGTAGGCCACACAGCAGTCTAGGCTCAGGTAATCAGTAGCATTTACGTAACGTTGCTCAGCACAGGCCAAAGGTCTTTCCCCTTCTGACTCAGCAAACAAGCCCTTACAAAATGAGTGTGTTCAGATTTTCGTTTATTTGGTCAATAACTATAACAAAACACAAAACAATAAGTGCTTAATCTTGTTATTCTGTTATTGTATAGCACTAAAAAAAACTCCTTCTCTCCTACTGTATTTCCATTTTTAAAAAGCAGCCGGCCTGGAGAGCGGTTTATTAAATGCTTTCAAATACGATAAGCAGTTCTCAGGGCACTCTATTTGATCCACTGCAGACAAGACAGGCGGAGGAAAAAACAGAGACAAGTGTATAGATACCCAGGCCTGAGCCGGAGCTAGCCTCAGGAGTAGGAGAGCAAGCTACAAAAACAACAACAACAGCAGAAGAAGAAAAGACAGCATCACAGGAGGCTTTGCTACAAAACATGTGTCCTGTTAGAGAAAACAAACTGTCAAAAACAACTTACCTCCAAGATGTTTGGCTTTCACCCGTCAGCTCATCTTACAGCCTAGAGATGAATTTGACCAGTTTTAACTGCCAGCCCTTATGACTCACGCCAAAAGCCACACTTTTACTATCTTTTCCTCTATCTCTCCCCCTCTCTCACACACACTCCCTGCCTACCTCTCATGGTTGCCGTCCCTTTTTACCTAGAGTCATAAAGTATGCAAATGACCTCTGCTGAGCCAGTCATGGCGACTGTAGCCACAGTAATACCACAGCCAGGAAAGCACACAGGTGGTGTATATTACACAGCATGTTCCCTTAAGCTTAGCCGTGTTGCAGAACACATATGTCTGCTTCTTGTAGCCTTGTTTGGGTCACCTGACGAGGCGAGGGGGGCAAACAGGAGCGTTGCCCTACATTTGGCTGGCCTTGTTTTTTCCATTCACGTGCCGTTTGTCTTGCAGGGTTGTCTCCCGGTAAACTTTGAAATTTAGTCACCTGTTGACTTAGCACAAATTATTCATGATCTAATTAGTCTTAAAACTATTTATTTATTTTTTAATAAGTGAAGTGTCAATTAGAGAGGTTAGAGACCAGATGGGATCATGGGACGTGCATTTATTTACCGTGAGACAGAACCAGGCTGAAAATGTTGATGATGTTGTTGATGATCAACCGAATGTGTCACAAGAGGGGAGCAGCTAAGTGCAGTGACTGTAGGGTTTTATAGCAACTATATAATTTGGTAACAAGGGGGCTAAGAGTTTATTATGCTAGGTGATAAAGAATAATACCAAAGGTGCACTGGGAGGATATCATTATGTAGATGAGATGGGTGTTTAGACAGGAAATAAACAAGGAAGCCTCACACTGGATGGTATTTTTGTGTTTATCAGGAAATGTGTCACTGGAAACCTCCTTCTTTCAGACCAAAGCTAAAGCAGGGCTATTAAAGTTCTGCAATTTATCATTCGTCATTCCCATTTAAGAAAAAATGCTACATTTGATTAACATTCATGTGAAGAGAAATTTCCGTTTTGAAAACTAAATGAGATTTGAAAATGCCGGCCAGATCTTCAAGTAACAGCACAGTGTGCCAATAACTAATGATTGATTATGATGATTGCGAACTCTCATCCTCCAAATGCTCTTGCAAACTGCAAGAGAAAAGTTTTCTGTCCCTCACAATCACTGAGGGGTCAGTGTGACTTCATATTCTTAATTTGCTGAACACGCTCACACTCATGGAGCCCAGGTGAAACCTCGACTGCCCAAAAGTAATTGCTTCGACTAATGAAGTGCTGCCGCTCAAAGGTGCCAGCACGATGGAGTACACCTGCTGTTCCCAGGTCAGTAAACCCTGTATTAGCCTAGCCTTACTAATGAAAAACAAGGCGCACATTTGCAAAAGCGCTACTCTGTAATTTGTTTCTTGCATACCTTGAGGAACAAATGATAATGGGAACACAACACAAACCCAACTAGAAGAAATGAGCCAAGTGCCACAAACTGAGGGGCTGGATAAGCATACAGTCAGTAAAGCAAATATTCAGTGTAGAAAATAGTTAATTTAATAGTCTCCATCTCTGAGGAGCTCAACATTAGTGCATTATTTACTGTCTTTGGAGGTCTGCTTAGAATGATGGGCAAATTATTTCTTATTCTAAAGAGGAATGCAGAAAACTGGAATTATTCACAAGCTGAGACTGTGCTGGATCAAGTGTTCCTGCCGACTCGATACGTGGTAAAAATGAACTGTGGTATTTGGAGCAAACATCAAATTCTCCATCCATTCAAAAAAGGGAAAAGAAAGATTAGCAAAGTAAAGCAGGGAGAAAACTGTGTTGAACCAGCTTGTTATACATTGCATTATACTTACATAATCACACACAGCTACCCAGAATACCCACTGGTGCTCCAACTTTAACACCCTCATCACCATCGCACCACTCAAATCATTATGGAGCTCTAATGTTTGCTGTGATCTGAGGAAATAAAATTATTCCTAACTCGCTAACAAGATTCTTTGCAATCCTTGCTGATTTTATTGCCTGCTCAGGGGAAGTCAAGTATAAAAAAGGCTCACTGACTTATTTATGTGCATCAAAGTTCACACTGGAACTATTACGTGTGTGTGCTTGCATTTCAATCAATATCAAAATGAGAGAAATGATCACAGATGAATACCCGAGCAAGAATAGTCAATATCCCAGGCTGTTTACTGAGAGAAAGCCTGATCGAACACTGCTGAGATCTCCCCGAGAGTCTTCGCTAGCTAGCTAGCCGATTCCCATCTGCCCTTGTTTTCTACCATTTCTTTCTCCCTGTTGATGAGGTGAGGAGTAAACACACAGGTGCTTGTTAACCGTGTTCATCCGAACCGACTGGACAGCTGACGGGCACTGGGCAGGGATAAACATTAGACAGCCCTATAGGGTCACAGCTGGCATTTTGGCTTTCCATTCTGTGTTATGTCTTTCACTCTTAGCAGGTGGAGAGTTGTCCTGGGGAAAAGAAAAAGCAGAAAAGTTGAGGAAAACAAATAACAGCCTTCCTCGACAGATGCCGTTGCCTCTTCCTGACTGCTGGCCATGGGTACAATTGTGTTTGTTTTGACTTCAGCCAGCACAGCCCACACAGACTGTGCAGAGGAAAAGCAACACTTTCTTTTTCTTTTCCTCCTAAACTTGTGTAGTCTATTTTGACATCACCACTGTATGGACTGCAGCGAGAACATGGTGTGAGAAAAACAACACCTTGAAATTTAGACTCACAAGGCCATTAGATTCAAGCAGAAGAACTGTTCCATAATTTCTTAGCCAAGTCTATAAGATTCCAAAGATACATTTGATCCATTTCTTTTTGCTATGAGACGAGAAACAATAAAAACCTAATATTTAAACATACAAGATTGGTTAAAATAGGTGAAAAAAAATGGATTTGGCCTACAAAAGTTAGCAACAGTCCCAGGTAGTACCTGCATCCAGCTAGATTTAACAAAAAATAAGGTGCCTTGACGTCACCACCGCACTCACCTAACAGGTGGCTCCCGTGAATAGGTAGAGCTGCAATAACGAGAAGGAAATGAAAAATCCTGAGCGGCGTGTGCTATGGCTGAAATCTGGCAAATATTTTTGTTTTTCTGTTCATTTGCGGTTCCTCCGCTGCTTCATTTGAGTGACAAGCAAACAGATGATTTCAGATTTGTTCAGGTAACGTTAATGTGAGGAAGCTGCATTCTGAAAGTCAGCCGTACAGCTATCCACAAATTTTCCATCTATGGCGTCAAATTAAAAAATGCTTGCACATGGTACTTCTCAGACAGTTTGGTGTCAGGATTGGCCAATCATCATGGTTTACTAGTTTACTTCCATTTTGCAATAATGCAGAGAACTGCAATAGCCCACTTTACTGAAGGTAGATTAGATTAACAGTGCAGTTTAGGAGTGCTCCCCACTGGAGTGCAAGGAATAGAGCGTTGCGCTTATACAATGCAACAGGTCTTTGGATTTAGAGCATGGAAGTTCATTCTGGAGTGTGAGATGCAGCCCTAGGTCCCAAATGCTAGTAAGTGGACCTTTGAGTGGAAATTATTTTGTCACAAATACTGTAAATTTTAAGTTCATCAATACAGACAACATTTTTTTTCTCCACATTCAAATGGTGGTTCATATTTTCAATAAAAAGGCAAGACTTATTTCAAAGCAGGGTTGGTCAGTGTGATAAAAATCATGAGGACTTCAAAGGATATTCTAGTTCTCTGTGGACAGGTAAAAAAAAAAGGGTGACATTATTATAACGTGTGCCCTTAAAAAGAATTAGTTCACAATGCTTTTCTGTAGCCATTTAGCATTCTATCAAAATGTTTTTCATGTTTTTTTTTAAATGTGAATGTATGATGGCAGATTCTGACAACTGTGTCTGCTATTTAAAGGGGAGTTACCACGGTACAGTGACATTGTTTGCATACCCTCTTCTGCTAATGTCTGTACTGGGAAGCCAGAGAGGGATCACATCTTTGTCACCACTCTGGTGGCTCCTGCTGATTGGTCTGGCCATCCACACAAATGGGGGCAGGACCTGTGAGGCTTGCGTTAACTTCATTGCATATTACGCTGTCTGGCTAAAGCTACTTTGTGAGAGCTCAAAATAATCAGCTAGTGAAATTATGTTTAACGGTGGACGAACATGGTTGCCTACACCCTCCCTGGGCCAGCAGTGGGTAGTAGCAGTGACAGGGAATGCAGTGTTTGGGAAACAGGCCCTACTAAATTAGAGAGCTAACAACGATTTTTGTCCTCTATGCAAGTGGACCGATAAATGGGCTAATAGTCCGCCAGGCCACAGCCAGGTGTGAGACCTGCTGCCATACTGGCATACAGAACCACAGAAACAATAGTGCCAACCCAGCTATTTGCCAGACTATTGATGGGGCCAAAGTCAGCAATGGTATCATCTGCAGTAGTTCGTGCTGCTCTATCAGTTTGGCTAGCTAAGGCACTCACTTGTATTGGTGAAGACTTTCATCAGACTGAAAGGGCGTTAACAAGTCTTTTGGGATCCTGGGTGCAATTCTGATAAAATCTATCTAAGCGTTATCAAGGGCTGCGTTGGATGGTATTGACATTTGTTGCACAGATGGCCTTGATGCCTACATTGACTCAAGCAAGATGCAGTGTTGTATGTCTTAGCATAGATTAAACGCATTCCACTTTCACTTCATTGCCAAAAGATTAAGCAAAATGCTCAGTAACCCTACAATGTGATCCTTTTAGTGAAGTATGATGATTTACAAATCATTAGGGATGCACTTGTAAACATAGGGTAATTCACTCAGACCTGTGTGTCTATGAACACTTTGAGAAAATAAATATTCGCGGGATCATCTATGATATTGTTCCAAACTTAAACTCTAAGAAACATTTCCCTAATGTAACACATCATGCCAATTTACAGTCTTCATTTTCAAAGCTGGGAAAAGACAGTCCAACATTTGCAGCAAGATAAAAGCAGCACTAATGAGAATTTCAGCTTTTTTATCTCCATCCCTCATGGAAATATAAGCTATGCCTCACTGTTGAGTTCTATGTCTGTGTTATCTGTAGATATCCAATTTTCAGTCTCAAAAGCTTAGTTTGAACAAACAGGTAACTCAACAAGAAAAAACACAAAGCATGATGCAAGATTACATTTTCATTTGAAGGGGGCAACCTGGAAGCTTACCAAGTATAGCACGTACAGTATATCAAAGCAGATCCTTACCGCAGCGGGCCGGGTTCGAATCTGGGACGAGTTCCTTTGCTGCATGTCATCCCCTCTCTCTCTGCCTTCCTTTCCCGTCTCTCTACACTGTCCAGTCACATAAAGAGATGGCTCATTTCAGACACAGGATGAACTGAGGGGCTGGTCCCGATATGTTTGGAGCATGAATTTGACAGGTGGCCAAGGCTTACATATAGCTCCTTTATGCTAACAATGCACAAGTCAGTTTACTTTATTACACTCATCCCTGAACCGTATCTTAACTGTCCATACAATGTTTCACTGAGGTCTTCACATCTACATCTGTATATGTTTCTCTGTCCCAGGCTCGGTTTTCAGAATGCTGATCATATCGAGCTTCCTTTAATAAGCCGTGTATGCTCCCTGCAGGTGATATCTCCGGCCTCTAAGACTGGCCCCACACAAAAATTCTCTTCCCATTTATAGGCCCAGCTTGACCATTCCCCAAGTCATTATCTGGGAGAGCCACATAGATTTTGGCATCGTCCAGACTGATGGATAGCCCTGGAAATCTTTCACTCAACTCAATCAGTTGGAGAATGCAGAGTAGTCTGAGTGGCCTTTTTTTTTAATACACATGGCATAAATAAATAAAGAATATGTGAAAAATATCTGCCAACTGGCTGAAATTACGTGACTTGATCCCTAAATTGATCCCTAAAAAGAAGACAGCACTGGCAGAGTGAATGTTTTGTTGGTTGTGAGCAGATTTGTTCTTGTTTGCACAGATGCAGTAAATCTTTTAAAATTGTTTTTCTTGTTTTTCTTGTTTTTTTTTCTTTTTTTCTCATTTTAAGCAAGATAGAGTCTGACATTCACATTTCAACTCAAGTTGTTTGGAAGTTAAGGGACCACACTGGCAATGCTCAGCCTTTTGATTTCACTTTTGAACAGACAGATGGGGTTTGTTGATCTGAGGTCATACAGAACAAACTAGAATCAATATTGCTTTAAAGGTGATTAATAGAAATTTGAATTTGAAATTTTAAAATAAACCAAGCCAATGGGTAGTAAAAATGTGAGTAACTTGGCCCCTCTTTTTAATTCTTGTCAAAAGCCTCAAAGCTGCATTCTGAACAGGCTGCAGGGTATGAACAGATCAGAATATAAAATTCTACAAACTCCAATTCCAAATCCAAGATTTAATATAAGAAAAAGTTACTTTTTCTGTGCAAAAGAAAATTCTTTCATTTGGAGATACCTCTTAATGAATCAGTTTTTGATAAAAACAAGATTTAACAACCTGTTGGAGTTAAAAAATTCAGTCCTGAATGAAAGACGACATCCATGTTAATTTGACATTTCTTGCAGAATGTTGAGAATTTGATGGCTAACAGAGAATGCAATTAAGTGAGCCAAAGAAAAGTTTTGAGACCTCAAAATATCTACTTGTACTAAACTCTCTAGGTATCACCAGTATGTCAACACTGGGGATTTTTAGTTGGCAAAGGTGAACATATGGCTGGGAATGTATGTCTTTAACGGATCAAATCAACAACTCTGTTTCTACAATCTGTTAAATCTATTATTCTAGGGTGTGGCCAGTTTGAGGTAGGACCACTGAGCGTTGAGACAATTCTGGCTCTGCTGCATTAGACATAATCATTTTGACAGCAACATCTAGTCTGTTGATATCCCATTCATCAGCTTCAGCCTTCAAAAATCAATCCCACTGCTCCACAGAAGTTGTGAATAATGTAAAATATATCTTTGATTTAATCAAAACACTAAACAAACAGACAGTGTACAAATCTATACGCTAGATATTGGTGTGTCTTCACTGCAGTGATTATTTTTATTTTTCAAATAGCACATATAGGTGATTATCATCATGATCATCAAATATTAAGTCACTAATAATATTGCATTCCATGTACCAAAGTATGTACAGTATGATTGGCAATCCAAACTAATAGACAGAAAAGCAGCAGCTGCAGAGTACATACAGAACATACCTAAAGGCAGGTAAATATTTTTGTTAAGTTGTTTGTGGGTAAAAAGGTAAAATATAAATCTATGCACAATATGTTCATTTGATTTGGCAAGGTTCGACAGGATCTACATCAACAACATGAGGCCTCAAGAAAGACCATAGAGGAGATTCAACACCACCCCGACACAGTGTTATATACATTATAGGCTTTACAAGGGTAGCACTTATTGCAGGGCAGTTGTATTGGATAGCATTATTTTTTGCTGAATGTTCCACTTGTGTCCACCCCGCTGTATGTCTACTTCCAGTGACATTGCCAACAATGTGAAAGTGCTAGCAAATCATTTCTTCACAAGGGAAAATAAAAATAACAACTGATTGTGTATTGATTACTGCCTACGGAAACAATTAGAGGAAGGCATCTCGTCGCTGATCTCGCCGCACTGTGCTTGGAACTCATTGTGACTTGCAGAGATAACAGGACCTCCTTTTTTTTTAAATGTTTTCAAAGGGTCTTATAAATTTGAAAGGATGATGAGGTCACTAGGTGCTCTGCACTCCAGACCCTTATTAAAAGTATGAATGGTGTTAGGCATGCATTGAAGCATGTCTGAACAGAGGAAACTGCCAAAAGTTTTCCACATCACCTCATCACACAAAGGCAGTCTTGGTCTCTGGAGAAGTAATTATTTGCACCGGACGGCCACGCATCTGAAGCCTCAACAAAGAATGGCCTGAGTGATGCTTCTACCTGGTGTCTCAAATAGATCAACTGGCGTTTGGCTTAAATAAACCTCCCCTGAATAATGAAAAGCAGTCTTTGACATAGTGTCAGCTGTCACTGTAGATCAATGAGGAAAGCCCTATCGCTTACGACGAGACAAAACCAAAAGCACTCAAATATTGCAAATATCAAGGGCGCACACTGAGAAATAGAAGCAGGTAATGGAGTTTCAGTCTTCTATTGGTTAGGGACACATCACAAATCAACTCATTTGTAGTTTCTATCTTTCGTTTTCTTTTTTCTCCTTTATTTTCATCTATTGTGTGAGTGCCTTGGTTCAATATCTAATTATGTTACCAAAACTGATAAAAAGTCCTAGGCTTGAAAAATGGGACACTGTTGAAGGGAGAAAAAGAGATGTCTGATTATTGACACTTTGAGAAAAATAATTGTATATTTTCCCATTCTTAAAAAGCACTCACAAGTGAACAATTAATAAGAAGCTCTTCTGATAATCTAAATGCATTTTAAGGGCAAAATCTACTAAGGGGCTTATTTTGTGCACAACTTTGAAACTGGCATTATTTATCCTACTGTAAAGCCTTCAAAGTGAATTAGTGTTTTAATTTGGTGAGTAGTGTGCTGTGCTCACTGTTTATGGTTCCACGTCAAGGAAAATGGCATGGTGCTAATGGCAGGCCATGTTCCCAGGGTAAGCACTCCACCGACTCAGACACAAATGGACATGTATTAATGCCAATTAGTACAACTGTCTAAAGAGCTGTTAACCTGCTTCTTTACGTTTTTCGGAAGCGAGGCCCGGATAAGATGTGGCTCTTCATTAAACAAATAATTTAACCTTTGAGTGGTCACATGGTTTATTTTAATGCCGACAAAGAAAATAAAATGGGTTTAAATAAAGTGGTGGTGGAGGAAAAACAATGGTTGTTAACATCTATAGCTATTATGACTGCAAATTATCCAGGTTAATTGTACTTCACGCATTTTGTTGTATTGGCTGCTTTCTTTAACAGAAAAGGTTAAAGAAATTATGTGTGAAAGCCTTTAATATAACTTCAAAAAAAAGACCCACACTGTCAATCGGCCACACATAAAACTTCCTGTGTTGCTATCCCAGCCTGTCCCCACATGCATGTTAGTGCATGTGAGTCCATCCATTTCCAACTTAGGAGAGCTAGTGAAACGGCTGTTTTTCTCATCTACATCAGTAAATTAAGGATTTATTTCAACCAAACCGGAGCTGGTGATTGTTCAAGAAGGGGAAAGACTAACAAAGTGGCAAAAAATCAATTTTCAAGGTTTCAAGGTTATTTTATAGCAATTAAAGTTATAAAATGTTTTCTTATATCTAGAGAACCAAGATTCGTAGGCCAGGACATCTCTTCAGAACTGCAGTACTTCATGATAATGCTGTGTCACACATTTGACCTCCATCAAAATAATTGCAGCTTCTGCGTTTTTGAAAATATTTCAATTAATTGTGCAGCCCTAGTTTATTTCGACCAAACCAGCACCACTGTTAGAAAGACTGGGTAAAGACTAACTAAGCTGGATTTGGTGAGTTTTATTTTGTTGCTGTCCAGTTTGAAGTGTGCGTTACTATTAACGGCTCTGTAAAATTACTGGTTTTGTCAACAAGGTCTGGTTGGCAACAGTCCCCATGTTTTTGCTGGTGTTCAAGAGTGACATTGAATGACAAGTGAATTTTGTATATATAACCTTTGACTAGTGGTTTTAAACCTTTCAGTGTTTAACAGCACACTATAGAATGGATTTGGGGGCACCACTAAAAACTTTTCATGTTGCGTCTTCGATACATTATTGGATAATGCACTTTAACCAAAATTTTATTCTAATGAGGAATAAAATTGATTTACATATGCACACCCAATGTATTATAGAAGACATTTTGTACCACATTCACAAGACAGCAGGGTAATCATCCATGAAACAATGACATTTCATTACAGTTTCTTGTGCATAAGGAAATAAAATGTCTTCCACAGAAAACGTAAGAAACATAAACACTGTGATTAAACCATTTTTAAGTTGTAGCAAAGAAGCAAGCATAACATCCAGTGTTTTCTTTCCACACAGGACACAGCAGCTCAAGTTGTTGTTGTGAATTTGTCTGGAGGCTGTTTGAGCTCTTCAGTTTAGCCTTGATAAAGGTTATATTATTAAGACCATCAAAAGTGGGAATTCAGTGAACGGCATGAAAAATGCTTTAATTTCATTCCTTGCACCAGCATGAAGTTTATTATATGGTGGGCAACAAAACACAACAAAACTGCTTAAAATTCCGTTTCTGATCAGAGCAAAGCAATTTAAAAATCATTTCACTTTCAAACCTTTATGCACATTAGACTGTTACAGCCATATTCTTATTTTCATCCTTATTTAAGGTTTACAAAGGAGATTCATTCCTTCATAAGTCAGCGTGTGAGATAATAATCCTGTACCCAACATGCTCAGTACACACTAAAAATTCCAGTGATTTGATTTTCAACCAAGTAACCCAAAATTTCAACTCTCAGTCAAGTCAAATTCTAACACAGGATAAAAATACACCAAAACAGGTCTTAAGTGGGCAAAATAATAATCAAACTTCTAAAACTTTGTTTAATTTTGATGCCTTGGCCACCCTCAGACTTGTCCATGGGGGTTCATGGGGATCCTGCTGTGTGTACAAGCTTCCCTCAAGCTGTGCCTATGATCTGCATTCAAACCAGTCGTACAACTACAATTTAAGCTTCAAAATACTCTTTTAGAAAACCTGCATGGCAACCGAAAATGCTTTTTTGGCCTTTTGTGGCAAGAATTGTGAAATTGCTGCTTTTCTTTTTTGTTTGTTTGTCTTGCAGTGCTGCTGTTGCTGTGAATAGAAAAAATGACTAATCTATCCTGAACATGTTATTTCATGTGTGAATAGAAATGGCATTTTTCCATACAGGAGTCCTATGAATGAATGCCAAAAACTGCTGTCTTACACAGATATGTGAACCACGATTTGTTCGGGTTCCATTTGTAAAGAAGACTCAAGGTGCAATGCGAGAGAGCCGGACTGTAAATAAGCTGTTAACTCATCACAAAATTCCACCATGTTCCCCAACCTATTCTTTACACAATGTGGCCAGGGCAACACAAACTCAGATGTTATAAATTGATCTCAGTGTGATGTTACAGCCTTGAGCTCGAGCTGGAAATCCAGGAAATTGACTTGTATCTTTTCATGCTGTATTTGAGAACAAGAGGTTGCTCCGATTCACCTCACTGCATGAGGAAAAAGAGTCGATAAAAGGTGGATAAACTGGCTGGAAGACGTTTGCACGAGCTGTATCGGGCTCTTAATAAAGACCGACACTGGAACACACTGGTTGGAGCAGCATCTGCATGCACAGCCTTTTCCCTATACTTCATAGTACAGTACTTTCCTAGCAGAGTACTATGACTTCAAAGGTAAAAGATAAGTAATTTGCTGTTGTGTAAATATATGATATATCTGCAATGCACCACAGTTCTATACTGCACCAGCAAAAGAAGAGAGGCTTTTCATTAATTCACTATGGGGAAAAAACATTAACATGCATACTGTAAGAGTTTGAAAAGATCAGATTTAAACTGTTGTTACAGAACAGAGTCACTCTAGTCATGTAGGTGATTATATTGCCTGATTCTGAGCTATGAAGGAATCTTTGACAGGTTGGTAAACTACCATAAAAGTGTAAGACAAAAGGTCAGCCAATACATTTTTACCTTCCATTAGACACTCTTACATGGTTTCTTTTTTGACATATTTTTATCTTCTATTCCAAACTGTAAGGCTCCGGGTGACAATGGATTTCTAAAAGGTTTGACCTTGGATTCACACCTTTGAGTGCAGACGGTTCAGGCTGATACAAATTGCTCTCTGTTCAAAGTCTGATTGGCATTTCAAAAAACAGTCCATCGATTTGCCCAGGTTATTTCCTCCACTGTGACACACTCCCCAGGCTGTTATCCCAGCAGGAAGTTGACATGTAGCTCAGTGTAAGAGCAGGCAGCATGAGCTGGCTAAAACCACCACGTTACAAGCTGTGGTTGAACTAAAACAGCAGTGGACAGGTGCTAACAAAGACATAGAGCTGTGTACAAACACACAGGCTGAACAGCACATCTTTATACTCAATGACTGCGAGGCTATTCAAAAGAAGAAAAATAAAATCAGAATACTCAGACTGCCAAAGACACATACAGTTATGTCCATAAATACACAAAAGAGTGCTGAAAATCTAAAGACATGATGCCCAGCCTGTGTACCTGTAGGAATCCCTGACTGATAATATATCTGCTCTAGCAGTATAGGCTTGGTATATACAAGGGTTTCCAACAATGAGTAATGAGGCTGTCCCATCTCCCACAGGATATGGACAACACTTTATCTATGAAGCCTGGAATCTGTCTAGTCTTCTCTCAGTTTTTTGGGAAAAAAACAGCAATATGGTCATCTTTGTCTGCCCACTGGCTCTCAAAAAATGCTACAACTTATGAGTCATGTATATGCTTCACAAATACACAGCATCTCAGACCAGAACCAATAAAGGGGCGCTACAGCCCAACAGAGATTTTACCTCACATTAAAACACAATTCAAACTGGACAAAAACAAAATAAAACTCACCAAAACAGCTTTGTTGGTCTTTCCACGGTCAACAATCACCAAAGCGGATTTTGTCAAAATAAACCCTTAATTCACTGAGTTGGATCTGAAAATATTCTAATAATTATATATGTATATTTATATATAATATAATATCATTCATTAGGGTTAATGCTCACATTGCTATCATTATTGTTATAATTATTGTTCTTGGTATGGCTAGTCTAATACTATAACACGCCACCAGATTCCATAGGTAAAAATGAAAATTTTACCTTGCATATCATTGTAACTTAACTCAAAGTGGACAGAAACAGAATAAAACTCACCAAAACAATCTATGTTTGTCTTTCCACTTTTCTGACAATAACCAGCTCTGGTTGATCAAAATAAATCCTTAATTCACCGACGTAGATTAGTATAAACAGTCACTCTCCTCTGTTGGAAACAGAAGGACTTACATGCACTAACATGCACTGAAAGCCAGACTAGCTTTGTAAACAAAGCATAGACAGGCTGGGATAGCAACACAGGCAGAGGGAGTGTGACTTCATTCTCTGCTCAGGCCACTATGCCTCCATTATATCTTTACATATAAAGTAGTTGTTTGCTATGTATAGATAGCACTACCAACTCTGTAGTAGTACTGAATGTTTTTACAAGAGGGCCCCCATTTTGTTCGCATAATGAATGCGCATATGGACGCACATGCCCCAGGCATGATTCAAATCCTGCCAACTGTTTCATGCTATTCCGCTGATCAACAGTTGGTGGTGGTAACATGCCAACAAACGTAGCAATGTGCCAACAAAGGCAGTGTAGAAGAAGACTGCTAGCAAGCAAATATGATGGAAACAATGCAGGATTCAATTGTTGTTTTGATGATGATGTTTTTATGAGGAAGGATATGCATTCAACTGGTTTGATATGTCTCAGGGATCCAAACAATGCCTTTCAGTGAGAAAGATCAGCTTAAACGTTAACAAAAAGTTGGTTTTATTTTGGGCACCATTCATTTTAACTGACAGTTTTTTTTTAGAAGGCATAACAAATTTCTAAAGAGTAGTTAGAGTACATGTCTGCTCAAGATAGCTTTATAATTTACTAAAATAAAGCAAGTGCTAATTGACATTGTTCCTCTTCATCTGTTTAGAGTATTTTGGAAACTGAAAAGCCTGCTTGCCATGTGATTGCCTACAACAAGGGTATACCAAAGAGAAGCATTTACCTGGAGTTTGAGTTTCCAGAATGTTGTGTTCAAATCCAGACCCAAATGAACCCTTCATCCACATCTCTTCACAGTAAAGCCGCTGGCCTGACAAGAATATTTAGCCCTGCCACTCTCCCGATATTGGATATGTCACCCTCCATTGCTTGTACCATGGACCAATGTCAAACTCATTTTGCCTCTGGTGATTTTCTGTACCATGAGCAGCACAATAGCTTTCTAGGAGATGATGTGGTCTATGAAAAGAATTTCAAAAAAGATAAATACACAGTTGGCTAAAAGGGTCGCAATCTCTGAAACTGAGATGTAATGTGGCATGTTAACTGATGATAATCAAAATATATGAGTCGCTTTACATACAACCTGTATTACGCAAGCCTCGTAAACGCCCTACACGATCATGGAAGACACACACACTGGTGTTATTTTTTCTGTGTGGGCGTGCACAGACCAGGCTTGACTGACATGTCCTTCACTTTCTGGTGAGACTGTTAAGGCGGGACAACTTATGCCGTTAACGTTCATATTGGTATATTGACTATGGTGACCTCACATATTTCCCTGCACAGAAGATGTCTAATCAGCCAGAGTAACTGAAAATACCTGTGTGGGTACAGGGCTTTCCATCTTTATACCAATTATCAGTCTCTTGACTATTTATCCAAAAGTGTTTCCCACTTACCCATTTTCTGTTTGCCTACACTATTATCCTTTCAGCATTACAAATGAAACAAAATCAAGGTCTTTTTAGCCAAACTGGCAAGACGCAAGGACTGACAGGCAGAAAGAGTAAGGAGGGGGCGAGGAGGGCATAATACCGCCAACACAGTGACAACCAATTTGGCAAAACAACCACTGCCTGGCTTCTGCAATATGATATTTCACCAGGGGAAGAGAACTTTACATGAAATGTCAGGGCAAACATTGACCGTGACAGGCTGACCATTGAGGTAATCCA
Source organism: Dicentrarchus labrax (assembly GCF_905237075.1). Classification (NCBI taxonomy): domain Eukaryota; kingdom Metazoa; phylum Chordata; class Actinopteri; family Moronidae; genus Dicentrarchus; species Dicentrarchus labrax. The sequence goes on along the minus strand of NW_026136717.1, from coordinate 10,565,703 downwards.
TTACTGGGCTCTGATAATGGTGCCACTCATGGAGCCTCCAGAATCTCGCTGTGACTCTCCCTCAACACCCTTGGGGGTTTGAGGGTGGTGGGATGACTGTGAATGATGTGAGTGATGACTGTGAAGATGAATGACTGTTAGTGGAGCCAAGCCTGAGCCGCAGGGAGTGCGCTGAGACATAATACACCACCTTCAAATACGTCTTCCGAGTCCAAGAGCCAAGATCAACCCATCTGCTTCAGTTACTGTGCCATCAGGTACAGCATTGTTGTAAAGACTTCTGCAGAGGGATGTGCAAATTGACTGTAATTTTAGAGAGTTAATACCTAGTTAAATAAAGATATATATATATAAATATATATACACAGATGCTCCCTGGCAACACTGCGGTACGAAATTCATAGAGCAGTGTTTGCAACAATCATTAAACTTAACCCAATTTATTAAAATAAAATGGAATGAAGTGAGATAGTGGATTTAAATTAGGTCATCTACTGAGTATGGCACCAGAAGTATGATGTTGCTTCTCTCACCATTATGCATTCATACATAGCTTCTCTGTCATTTCAGTAGATGAAACAAATCAAGAACGAATTAAGCATGAAGCTTTAAAGCCACTGGTTACATTACTACAAGACCTGCAGCTTCAGAGGTGGCCAAGCAATCTATTTCAACAGCTATGCCCCGTGCTGGCTTAATTATATATATCAAATCCAGCTCCCAAATGTGTTCAGTTAAAAATTAAATGGGATGTCTATTAACATTCTCATACTCAGATTTTTGAGTATGCATTTCCTTGAGTTCATACAAGCCTTTACTTGTCTTTGTGTGTCATTCAAACATCTATAACTATATAAGACTTTATCACACACGGAAAAGATTCTGTTACTGTATGACACAAAAAAGGTCAAATCAGAGAGAATAATTTATTGTCATGCTGCAACTCAAAGTAAAATGACAATTATATCCACAGGTAGCTCTGTGGGCAATCAAGAGGAGCATGCATATAGTTCATAATTGATTTACCTAAATTCTGTATTTGAGGTACCGTGGGAGGACTCAGACTGAGTGTAAAAATGTGAATTTATTTCAACTCTTAACACAGTTGTCTTTTTCGCCAAAAGCATATTTATTCTTTTAATTAGGAAACAATTCAATACCCCTGTTGAAAAAGCCCTGCACCGTGAACCATAGTATTTATCAATGCTATGTGAGCCAGTCATTGATTTACTCATTTACAGAACAGGCTCATAGGGTAAGGGGTTGTGGTTGTTTCACTCTTACCTTTAAATTCACTGGGGAGCCTTGGTGGCCTAGGGGTTTAAGGCACTAACCATGTAGTCGAAACATCCCCAGTTTGAGTCCTGGTTGGGGACCTCTGTTGCATGTCACCCACCCCCCTCTGTTCTCTCATTTCCTATCTGCTTTCTACTGTCACTCTCCAATAAAGGTTGTAGAAAGGTCATGTGGTAGGTTCCAGTAGCGTTTAAAGTATATTTAGTCAGGTTTAATTTAAGTACTTAAATTTCCATTTTATGCTACACTACATTTATTTGACAGGTAGCTACACAGCACGGTTTTATACACAAAGCAATAAATAAAATATGAGACATTTTACATGTTTAAATATCTAACAATATATAAAACAAATGTATAGCTCCAACTCCACTGGCAACAAAATGCAACAAAAATAATAATCACAATCATGTGCTGTCCTTCTGATTCTTAATGTAAATTTAGTTTTTTAGTTAATAATAAAAACAAATCTGTACTTAAGTTTGATTTTGATTTTTACACTGGGGTTCACTTGTGGTGTACTTCTGCTTAAGTTAAAGGTCTGAATACTTCCACCACTGGGGTTTCAGTGTTTTTAAATTGTCCTCATCTCAAGTACAAGTAGGGATCATTTATCAAGCATTCATCACAGAGCAATTCAATGCCAATGTACCATAAGAACATCAATACAATGAGCATGGAATAAATGATGGACTTATCAAGGAAAGCAAACATTATAAATCTATGTGCCACAATCAACTAAAAAAACTATTGCAGTTCATTATTTACAGATGACACTAGATGTCTGGTTTTGTTGGTTACTCTGTCCCTCAGGAAAACGAACGATCTTATACTCAATAATCTCGGATGCTGCACTTGGCTTACTCACAATGAAATATGCATCTCTTCTTCTTCTTCTTCTTCTTGCTAAATTAGGCCTTACAAATCCACACACAACAAGCTTGTTGACAGAGAAAAGTCAAACATGGTTGAACCTGCTCTATAAGCACCTATATCCACTATTAATTGTCCACAAACATCCACAACGTATTGTTTCCCTAGAGTTCTTCTTTGTAGTTGGAGCTGGTTAGCAAGCTACAGTACTATATGTTCTCTCACATCACTATTAGATGAAGTACCTAAACCTAAATCTGGAATATACTGTAATGAATAAATAATAAACAGTTTTCTTCACTACTGGCTTGCAACTGGACAAGACCATTACAAGCATACAACTAGAGCCTACAGGCACCCAGACTGGTTGCAACCCATCAACCCATTTGCTCCCAAAGCATAAACAAGTCAATTTTCTTCTCTGCTGTCAGGATGCTCCTCAGGCAATGATCTAAACGCCTGCACTATGGGAGGATACACACACATGCAGATGCTCCTCCCTTTCCTTTTAACAAGCTTCATTCAGTCTGTGGATCATATCTGTGAATATTTTAGCACATTCGAGTAAGCAGGCAGCAAGTGCCTTGACTGACAATAAAGAGGATGGAGAGAGAGAAGAGGGAGTCACACATAGAAAGAAGAGAACAAGCTGAAATGCAAAGTTGCCCACCACTGTGGTTCCTGTCATCAGTATTCTGGGTCACTCTGAGGTACTCATTTATTTATTTTATTCTGTCTCTCACTTCCCATTCACAAGGTCTGGGGCTTTTCATATCACTCTGTGTGATGGAATGTACCCATTGTTCCCCTCTGGAGATTAAACTCCATGAAATGTCAATTTGAAATAAACTGTGCGATTCAAAATGCAACCCAAGCTCCTGGGGAGGGGAAGGGGGAGTGGTGGCGGCGAGTGAAACAGAGTGGAGGGAATAGGGAGTGTTTGGAGGGGGGCTCCAAGTTGTCTTCTGGTGTGTCTTGGGCAAAGGAAGAAGTACAGAGTGTGAAAGTGTCGTAAAAGCGTCTGAAAAAATTTGGGACTGAGCCGCCAAGCAAATCCTTTTTATTCCCCGAGCAAAACAGCCATCTTGGAAGAAAAAGTGTTTCGTTCCTGCACATTTTCTGCTACGGGCGACTGGAGGAACCACCAACCAACACATTGTAAAGTGCCACAGAAAGCTTGGGTGAGGAAGGTTAATGAACCCACCTTTTCCATCATCCCAGTGGGCGTTTTTATGGACGAAAAATTAATTACTTGTGACAAATACGCCAGTGCTTGGACGAGCCGCCATTTCTGCCAGGCGGCCTGTGAACAAAAACATTTTTCCAATGCGGTTATATTAGCCATGGACTTGCCTAATCAGTGCCCCTTCATACACATACAAAAGACACATAACCAAAGAAGCTACGTCCCTAGATTCACCGATGAAACATGACAGCCCATAAAAAATGCAAAGGTTCACAAGCTCTGACACTGATGGCATGCATTTCCAGAGTAAAACACTGTATACTCGCTGCCGTGGTGCCTCTACTCTCTGGGGGAACAGCTATTTGAAATGGCAGACATTGGTCTTTTTGAGCTCAACAGTCTTTGAGCCCAGCATTCTTATACGGAGAGCTGTAGTGCTTGAGGAATTTTTTTTTTTTTTACGCAGTGCAGCAGGATGCTCAAAAATGGTAATGAAATAATTTGCTCCCATCTCTCCCACAAGCATTGCCATGATTAAAATGACATGTTTTAGTGTCCCCCGTTAGCACCATATTGACCCCATTAATCATGTTGCTAAACGCCGTTTCCTTTTCCGGATCGGTCAGTTTGATGAACTGTTCATTGGCTTGATGTGTTGGAGAGGGCCAGGGTCTGAACTAGAATTAAGCTAATAAAGAATATGGAGTTTTTAATAATTAATATCATGCTGACTTATGATTGCATTCATTGTTCCTAGCAGACACCATGGAGACATGACATTGCATATAAATGACGCATTAGCAGTATGGCTAAATAAATATAAAATAAAATGTTTAAAGATCACCTGACACCCAAGGAAACAGTGATAAACTTTGTGGAGTGCTGCGTCAAAAATAAGGTGAACAGTCCTTATACTCTTTGTCTACTGACTATACATACTCGAGAAAAATGTGCATCGGTATATGAACATGGCTCAGCTCACCTTAAATCCTTTGAGCTGGCCAAAGAGTGTCCCTGAAGGGGACCATTAATCCTCACACGTGATTCATACCTTTGTATAATCGCGAGAGAGAAAAACAGGAAGAAGGGGAGAGATATGAGCCAAGACAGAGAGGTTAAAAAAAAAAGTTTAATGTGGATCTCAAATCAAAATAAAGCAGAGGAGGTAATTCAACAAGGCTATAGACACTACTGTCATTGAAGGTGCTGAAGTATAGCCACAGCAAGACAATTAAATAGCCATCCATTTGCTCCAATGGTTGCATTTGGTGGAGGAATGACAAATTGGAATTCAATGAAGTTGTACTTATTATGGCTGGATGCTTGCCTTTTAATGTCTGTGCGGTGCCACCCTGAACTCACAGACAAATTACCCATAACACCACAGCAATGAATTATTTATAATGCGATTATGGATAACAGACACCTTCAGTTGAAACTTCCACAAGAATAAGGGTAAAACTTTGAAAATGTCAGCTAACTCAAAGACTCAATTATTGTGTTCCAAGTAAAAACAATACACCTATTCTGGCATTAATACCCAACGTATGAGTGCAGAAATCATTTGTCTGTTGTTTTAGCATTGCTTAGTTATAGCTGTGAACCTGGCTGACTACACCGTTCAGTGGAAGAAAACTGCCACCAGTGAAAACATTAGCATTTTTCCAGTTATATCATCTTCAGCATCCCTGCAGCTTCCACAAAGATGCTGTTGGAAGGAATCATCATGCAATATGTTCCTGCACAATATACTGTAAAGGCATTTGGCATCCGTGTTTCTGGCTGCCTAGAAAGGAAGTGCCATATCTGATTTACTCCAAATGTCAAGGTTCTCATACTATAAGAAGTACAACATTAAAAAGAAAATACACAAATATTGCATTTTTTCTACCCAATCTCCAGAAAGCGTCCATCTGCCAGCAGAGACGACAAATGATCAAATTAGCCTATAATTTCATTGCCAGTGCGTCGAGCAAACAATCAAAAAATGCATTCAAATGTACAATTTAATCAATCCACTTACCGTCTAGGTGGCCTGTTGGGAACTGCACTTAATTGACACTATTTGTGCAGGAATACTAAATAACCAGTGGCATAGATTGGCTTTAAAGCTCTCTTAGTGGGACATGCATAATTATGGAAACACAGACACAGATGCTCTGGGTGATATGATGGCATCAGAAGGCTCACTTAATTTAATGCAGGCACATCATTTGTCCTATGGGAGCTTTATCCTAATACAGGAGCTTATTGCAGATTGAGTTAGATACTAATTTAAGTCATCATTCACATAAAGGACACTGCCAGAATTGTTACTGCACAAAATGTATAGGACATTTATATTCAATTTGTTATGAAAAAGAGTTGAGGACATGACCTGCCTGAAAGAACTGCATGTTTTTATTTAGTTATTTGAGATACATATATATATATACATATACAAATGTGTCGTTCCTTCATCCATTTTTGAAAATCAGTCAAACCAATTCTAATTTTATACAGTATTATCTTTTTCTCTGCCTAAGACTGTGGATATTTTATTTTGGAACAATAGATATTCAGCTGTATTTTCCTCTATGATATGATAATGCCTGGAAAGGCTGAAGTAGACTTTCTATCCACTAGGTCATTTTTTTTGCTGCCTTAAATTGCTCCCAAGACAAGGCCATTTGGTTCACTCATGTATGATCTACTGGAAATGGTGCACCGTCAAAGGCTTGAGAAACTTGTCTTGGTTAGTGTCTCTGGGGGAGGAGAATACCACAACTGTCCATGCTATCAGATATAAATGAATAGCTGCACTTCCGAATTGAAATAGGTCTTGGTAAGCTTTGGAGTCATTACTTTAAGTTAGATGGTAGAAAGGGGATTTTGACTGAAACTCATATCTCAAAAGACAATGTAAGGTCACGGCAGTTGCACGGATGTCGCCGTAACATGGGGAGGGCATTAGGATCATGGATCATGTGGTGAAAGAGCACGATCTGTAACATTGACTGATTTACAGCACCGCTCTATGTTTTGATGACAGAGTAGGCTGGCAAGTGGCCTGAGAGAAAAAAAGGTCATGCTTTGGACAGGACAAAATTTAATATACAAAGAGGATGTCTGGCAGTGAAAAATAAAACAGACTATACTGAAATTGAAGTCTGATACATTGGGTATCTTTCAGATGCTTTTGACAACATATCTAGGGACTACATGATATGATATCTACTCTAAAATAAAGAAAATGGTTGACAACACAGGACAGACACGGATCCAAAAAAGCTCACTTGCCAGTATCAAAATATTGAGGATGCATCAAAGGGAGAGATGAAAAAGAAAAGGAAGCCTCAAGATACAATGTGAGAAAGACATCACGTCCAAACTGTCTGGTAAGCAACCAGCACCATTATCAATGTACTTCAGCAAAGATTTGTGTGGCAACTTGCTGTTTATTTGAATCAGCCTTTCCAAAAACTTGACAAGTGACTTGAGCTCTTGATTTCAATGCGTGAAAATACAAACATGGCATGAAAAAAGTGTCACTGCCAGTGTGCTCGCTCGGTTTTGAACATGTCATAAACATGAACACTGTCAAACAGGATAGGTGTGACCTGACAAGCTGACAAAACCATGTAAACAGGAAAGTTGTGAGTGTGAACCAGGGAGCTGATGAAAAAGGGTGCGCTTTTTCATTGCAATGGCTTGAAAGAATGTACGGAGAGGCTGGCAAAATTTCCCCTTAAGAAGCAAAAAAAACGGAGTTTTCTACAATCTGAGGATCATTGCATTATTGCACTGCATGCTAATTTTTTGCAATCGTTTTTTAGCAATCACTTTAAACTGAAATGAACTTGAACATGGCCCTTATCACATATTGCAAAATCCATTCAAACCCAGACAGGACAGCATTACATCAAGAAAGAACTACAGCTGAAATGAAAGCCATAGATTGGGACTGTGGGATATTTTCCCAAAGTACCATTAAGAGTTCGTTTAAATGCCGCCAACAGTTCCGAGCAAAGGTTTTCCTCCCTACATTTTTTGTTGTTGAAGGGGCTGCAGATGACACCAGTGTCATCAAGTTAACTACTCACTATGTGTACAGTGAATGTTAATCAGTCTGTGTCAGTGAATGTGAAATAAAATATCCATCAACAGAGTGTGAAAAGGAACCAGAGTGGATTATATTATATTTGATTAAATTGATTAGATTCATTAATCAAAAGTTTAATAAAAAGTGTAATTTACATTCAAATCAATTAAAACAATGAATCAAAATGAATTATTAATTTCATTTAAATAAAATAAGTACAATTAAAGGTCCAGTGTGTAACATTTAGGAGGATGTATTGGCAGAAATGGAATAATATTTATAGCTATGTTTTCATTAGTGTAATTGACTGAATATAGGAATTGTGTTGTCGATATCATAGAATGAGCCGTTTTTATCTACATGCCACGGGTCGCTTTCAATGGAGTCCGCCATGTTGAACTGCCAAGTTTCTACAGTAACCCAGAACAGACAAACCAAACACTGGCTGTAGATAGGACCTTTTTTGCATTTCGCAGCCACCGTACTTCACAGCCCGATTTTTATTCCCAGGTATTCAAATACAGACACTGGCAGTGTTCAGTTGGTTGCAATCTGCATCTTCACTGCTAGATTCCACTAAATCTTATACACTGGTCCATTGATCTAAATAAAATAAAATAGATTAAATTAAACTATATTAAAATAAAGTGAATTAAAACTTAATTAAAATAAAACAACCCAATTAAATTTACAACAATTTAAATTCAATCAAATTCAAATAAATTAAAATGTTAATTGAATGAATTAAATATAGTTTAAATAAAACATTAAGTTTAAACCTAAATTAAAAATGAACTCAAATGAACTAAATTAAATTTTAATTAAAAAATCCTAAATCAGAATGTTAATTAAGTTCAATTACAAGTGAAAACAAATTAATCTACATTACATGTAATTCAAATTAAATGAAAAATTACCTCAAATAAATTAAGTTATAGGTTTGTTTCCATTTTTGTTGTATTTTTCTAGAAAACTGACGGCTGCATTTGACTCGTTGTGAACCTCCTAGACTGCCTCAGACCTCTCTCAGACCTAAGACCTACTTTTAGTGCAAAAATGCTACACTGAGCCAGTTAGGAGTTACTTTAGCCTTAGGATGTCTTGTGAATACGGCCCCAGAATTATCAAACAGTATAATAAAGTGACTATACATATAATTTGCAAACTCAACAGGAGTTACGCAATGTCGACACAGCCGAGACAGGAAGCTACACATTAGCAGAGGATAAGCAGCAATTTCAGTGCTTGGTCTGTGTCTACACAACCTGCGTTCAGGCGCAGTATTAAGTGTAAGACACATTCTGGCGGCACTCAGAGCCCAACACAATCACTGCAGTTATGTGCTTAAAACAAAAGAAAATAGATTTGAAGATTTCAGCTCGTAATTACATGCACACAACCAACATAAACAGCTGTATAGAATAATGTCAGACAGACAAGATAAGACATCATTGTATTTACCTAGAATCTTATTGTATTCATGATGGAGTGATATGTGACTGCTGGATTTAAAAGTCGGATGCTTTAGCTGGCCCAGTTGCTCATCCAGTAGAGCAGCGCACCATGTACTAAGGAGTCCTTAATAGGGATGTCACGAGAACCAATACCAATATTCTGAAAACCTGACAGCACTTCATCATCAACTTTGTCTTCTCTCTGTGTGTGTGTGTGTGTGTGTGTGTGTGTGTGTGTGTGCAAGAGATCAGCCCCACCGGCAGTGAAACACGGCTGCGGGTGGGGCTGAGCTCCTGGTCAGGGGCAAGATAGAGAGAATACATATCATTCATGTAACTCAGGTAAAGGCTGAACTGAAGCAACAAACTCTGCAGGACACTTCTAAAGGGAGAGAGAAACTGTCTAGACAATGAGACAAGATCGACAAGATCAAAAAATATTACAGAGAGTTTTTTGGTGTCGTGCCATCTCTAGTCCTTTCTGCAGCAGCCTGTGTTTCATTCCAGCCCGCAGCCCTTTGCTGCATGTCGTTGGATGTTTAGGACAAAGAAGATACTAAATGTATTAAAATATTGTTTGAAAAAATATATTTTGCATCATGAGACAAATCACCACTGTCAGAAGACACTGTGAAGCTGTATACAAATATCACGACCTTCCTCTAAATGAGTAGAACCTATAACATGAAGGTACAGAACATTTCAGCAGACTGTGTTATATACACCAGCCATAATTCATGTCACATCTTAATGAACAGAAAAGGCATCTGTCATGTCACACCACCTCTTGCAGCCGCACAGCACAATTTTCAACTATCCACCACCACCACACATTCTTAATCATTTATTATTAACATCAGTATTCAAACCACTTATTATTGACTTTGTCATGTACAGTAAATATCTTATATACAAACAGTATACAACTGCGGCTCCAAACAATGAATCACCTTAATAACAGCTTACTAGGAACAAAAATGTATAGCCTCTCTTCCAAAAACAGTATTTCATACAGAATAACTGCCATTAAGTCTGACATTTGCACAAGCAGACCCTCAGCATAAGAATCAACTATATTACAAACTGGCTTTTCCTCCCTCTCCATCTGTCTGACAGTTCAATTTCCTGTGCAAAGCTTTAATTTGGAGCATCCTCCCTATACTCTATCTGGAATTTGGATCTTACAAGGTCATCCAGGCATACAGAAGAAAGGTCCATTGTGCAGATATTCATCTGCAGAGTTGATTTCTTATTTTACCCTTGTGCCACGGCTAAACCAGAGCAGAACAAAGCTTATTTGCAGTGGGTCACTTTTATCTGTATTCTCTTAAAACAGCCAGTGGGCATTTAGTTTTGACAGCTACATCTCATAGCAGACAGAGTGGTTACACAGAGCACTTACACAAAACATATTAAATAACTAAAGGCCAGGAACCTCATCTCTAAAAGCTGTCAGTCCTATTGGACCACTTCTTAGCCACTAAGGTGACAGCACAGGCATACACTAACATCTAAGGAGCAACCTTATTAAATGAAATACTTACACAGTATTGAGATGCAAAAACAGGGAGGTAAAATACTCCGCAACAGCAACACCTCCGACACAGTAAAAATCTTGAGTTATCTCAACCAAGGAAGCTGGAAAACACATCGCTGTGCATCACACGTGCACACACACACAAAAACAGAACTAGTGTTTTATTGATTGAGGAATGCGCTTAAAGTAATTGCCTAAGGTCAATCTAGCCAGATAAACTGTTTTCTTGCTTCATTAAAGGAAACCACAACTTCTCCCTCAGTCATTAAAAGTGAGTTATTGACTCCCAGTCCCATGACATTTTGATACAAAAGCAAAGTCCTGCAGATTTTAGATAAACTGATTGTGTTTGTTGCCCTTTGTCTTGTAAAAAATGTCTTTATCGGACTTGCTCCATTTGATTTTGCCACTGAGCGTCTATAAATGCATTTATTTTCAAAGAGGATGGATGGATATGACTCACGGCTTGAAATATATCCTTTAGACCTGTGATGAGTAACAACTGCATAGGTATTTCATTATTTTGTGTGTTACATGAGTCCTATTGTTGGAAAATCGGTCTGCTTTCATTAGGTTAATTAGTCATGAAGTCATTTTTCTTATTCCAAACTAATTAACTGTTTAATCCTGGTTTACACGGCCTAGAAATGTTAATTAATATTTACCAATAATATAGTACAGACTTCATTACTGGCAAATATTGATTTCCATTTATTCAGTGGAAATCTATTTGAAAACCTGACACTTGCTCGAGCTCGATCAATGACAGTGAACATTATGTCCGCTTTTGTTTTAGTCAAAGTTACAGCACTGTTGCAGAGTATTGCAGTTCAGTGCAGATTCATGCTGCCCTGCATTAAGACTAAACAACAACACAGTTTTAAGAACAATAACAACAGGCACGTTGTTCACCCCTGTGGTCTACATTTCATGGCTTACAGAAATGAACGGAAATCAATGGCTGCCCTGAAGGTAAGAGAAACACGTTCAATAATTCAAACTACCTTGATATGCTGTGGGAAAGAGTCAGAAATAATGTAAAGGGTATGTGTTAAAACTGTACAGTACATACCAGGATGTGGCTAATATGGGGATGGGTGGTACAGGTCTGCCAAAAATATGATAAGAATAACAAAGGTAAGAATAAAGGATTCAATTTACACATTGCCAACATAAATACAACATTCAGCATCAAATAGGCCATGCTACAGTATATGCATGACAACTTTATCCCAATCAGAGTGTTGTTCCTATATTGTCCAACTGCTGAATCAATTCTTGAATAGATGCCACCATTGATACACCACTGAACTCTTTTATCCAAAACAGCACTGCCACTGACAGTACCGCAGTATCAAAATGAATAGCATGGATGCTCTCTTTCGAGTTTTATCACTAGTTTTGTCACTGAACAGATACCAGTTGTAAGGAATGGTCAAAGCCTCTCCTCTACCTACAGACCCTGATGTGATCAGAAATAAGGCTGAAGAAGTGTGTCCCTTTGTGTCAGAATATAGGTCCTTGTCCCAACTACTGACAGAGGATTTTTAATGATAATCAAATTTAAAACTACTGTACTGCAGTTGCGTGCCTCTGTCAACCAGTCAAGTGGCAGTTTACGTCTATGTCTGGCAAGATTCCGATGACGCTTGAAATTCAGAATGGGGCCTGAAATAAAGGCCAGAATGGATGAGATGGAAAGTAGAAAGGCCGTACTGTGCTAGTTACTGTCTACTCATTATTATTTCAATGTGTGTGAAATCTGGAATTGCCCAATTCATTCTTAAATTGTGTCTAAAAACCTATTTGGGGTCACAATGACCTTTAATCTTTAAGTCAAAACTGTCACCAATTCATTCTCCATTAAAGCCATTGCATAAATACATTGCATAAATACATTAGTGCATGATTGCTAATTCAGCTAATCCCTGTCACAGAGTAACCAAAACTTACAGCCACTAACATCTTTCAAATATTATTACTTATAATGAAGAAAAAGTAGAAAAAAACTAGTACATCATCAATGCACACAGATCTCTCACAACAACTGTTTACATTGATGATGTCTTATTTATTCTCCTCTACAGCACTTTGGACAACTTTGGTTGTTTTTAAAGTGCTTAACAAATAAAGTTGGATTGGATTGAACAATCCAAACTTGTCAAAAAACCTAAATGTTGGGATTTAGCTGCTACAATGGCCAAGTATCTCTGTATCTACAAGCTAAAACTCTTGTGTCAGTGGCTATGAAAATGTTTACTCCTTTTCAATAAATGGTTTAAGTCATTTTTTTGTGTCCACAGATAAATGTCAAAAGCTGCAAATTAATTAAATTAAGACACAACATAGGGAAACATGAAAAATCCTGAATAATCTAAAATTATTTTGACATCAGGGTTTTTCTTTCCATTATAAGCCTTAGTTGCATCACCCAAGCTGAATGAATGTAAAAATCAATGTGGAAAGAATCAAAACTAACAAAATGACTTTCCCTAGATCTAATATTTGTCGTGGGTCCCTAGTGGATCTCTCTAGCATGTTTTGTCTTTAAGCTTTTAAGGTGTTGTGTATTTACTGTTTGCTCTAGCTTTTTCGAACTTTTGTACACAGATATGGTAATAGTACTAGTCCAAAATGATGTGAAATTGCAATTTTGTAATGAAAAAAAATGTTCTAGGGGAGAACCACTCATCAATATTTGCACCTATGTCCTCCACGAACCTAGGGAAAATGCTAAAACTTTAAGGTACTCTGAGGAGCGTGAATACGGGCCAGTGTTGCTTGCTCAATGACTTTCTAGGGGAAACTGGCTCTGATGGCAGTTTCACAGTGGTTCTAGGACTTTCACAGCCTATTTCTCAAAGTCAAACAAAATACTATAAAGGCTGTATTTATGTTGGAGGGTGGGAAATTAGCACCAGCAAAATGCTGGTAAAATACGTAAGTGGCAAGTATATCAGAAACAAAATAATGATTTACTATTGAGTGGATGGTGAATTTGAACATTTATATGTCAGTGGCTAGTAGATGTCCACATTTTGAAAAGTGAATTTCCCACACTGACATGGACCCTTCAAAGAAATAAGGAAAGTGTGAAAATGACAGGCTTGTGCTAATGTAACGTTTGAATGGCTAGAGGTTCATACCAAGCATCACTCCATTACGTACTCAGAGAAATGTTGAGTCCTCACAAACCTCAAGTCTGAACTGTTTCTTTGCAATCTGGAGGGCATTTCTGATAAGTAATGGACCTCAAGTAATGGCCTGAATTGATTTCAAAGAGAAAGAAAAGGAAAATATCACACAAACAACTTTAATAAGGGATCAGGACAATTGCAGATTTAGACTAAAAGCCCACATGTGAAGACAAAATGCACTTTTCTGTGTTTTTTTCTCACTTTATATAATTCATCTTTATATTTGTACTCTCGAACAAATTCACGCTGCATAACCCCTGCCTGGAATTTGCAAACATATGACTCACAACTCATGTTGTTCCAGAGAGCCATTGATTGAAATTAAACCAATTAAGAATGTACAAGGAGAGCCAGGCAATTAGTGATTTGAATGCTTTGTTCAAAGCCTGAAATCACACTACTTAATCAGTGCACAAATCCTCTAACTCTCAGAAAGATTCTTCTAATGCGGAGCAAGCAATTGCTAGATTTAGACTAAAAAGCCTGCTCCTCTGTAGCAGTTAAAACTGAGCCTGTTTGCACTGTGTCAACTTAATAAAATGCTATTTGAGTTCAATACTATTATGCCCTGAATATGAGAATGCAATGCCATTCATATCAAAAAATATGTAACAATCCTACATGGATTCAAATGTCAACTGGTTTGACAGCAGGAAATTCAAGGTTTCTGTTTCAGGAGATGTTATTGAACATGTAGTTTCCAGAGGACTGCTTCTCCAAGAAATCCAGACTCAACCAGTCTGCTCAGCGACCCAATTAAAAAACATGGCAGTTTATGACTTCATCATTTGTATCTAACTGTGTGCCGCTACGTACGTGCTAGCATCCACGATACCACCCGGTGTTGGTATTAGCATCCAGCCATATCCTGCAGCCCGTGTGATGAAAGCAGATGTGTACACATTAGCGAGAGCAGCCCTTTAGGAAATCTCATTAAATTGCTGGATCACAGCAGCGTCCAATCAACAGTATCCACAGAGAATCCAGAGGAATATATTTTTATTATCTGAGCAGGGGTTGCATACATCGGATTTATTTTATTTGGATTTTTTTTAACCTCTAAATGTTTCCATGTCTGGAATTAGCGGGTTGCAACACAACCCTATCACAATAGAAAGCCTTATCTTGGTTCTCAATGGCATATTTGGAAGGAATACTGATAATTATCAAGCAAGGTCAAGAGATTAATGGATCAGTGAGATCATTAGAACCACACACATTGATCTTGTGAACTAACATCAAGAACCTGTACTCTTTCGGCTTTCACTTTCAACCTAAATGGTCATCAAAGAGGAAAACATCTGCGGTTTGGACATGTGAAGAAAAAAGACACAGCCTGTATGTTTGAAGTTTTTAAGATGCTGGTGGTGCATCTGGGACCAGCGCACCTACCCCGCCATGACCCTATCACCAGAGTCAATCTACAATATGCTGATTCTATCATAATAAAGAAAATTGGCTCAATCCCCGAGGAGAGGGGCCCTAATAGAAAATAATTCTGCCCTTGAAACACTCTGGGCCTGGCTTTGATTAGATGATGCTATCTTTGTTTAGACTTGAGCATCTGGGGCAGGACCATGTGTTCATATATTTAATTAAAATACCATTGCCTGCTCTGACAAAGGGTACTTATCTCATCAAAGTGTTCACCCTGGATTTTTTCTCTTAATTCAAAAGATTATCTTTGTTGATTGGCCATAGAGGTGGGATGGATGGGGGCGATTGAGTATGGAATCTATTGGCTTGTCAGAATACTGGCTCGTCTGCTGTCCACCTTGACTGCAGGCCAGATATCATCACCGCAGGCCATCTGGCTCGGAGACAGAACTGTTTTACCTTTATCGCCGCATTTTTATCATTCATCGAGGTGTGTGAGAGCATAATTACAGTGTCATTATGGTTGTCACAATCATGCTACAACAAAATTTGTATTACTGACCCACCAAAAATGACCTTTGTACACTAGCACGACAACTACTACCGATACACTTTCAGAGTGCAATACAAACTGTGGAACACAAAATATAGCACTTTCATATTATTTTCAAAGTGGGGCTGACACTATCAATCAATCTTTATTTTACTGATTAATCATTTGAGCTATACAATGCCTGTTATTATTTCCTACAGCTGGGGCACCGACAGAATTGTGTCGATACTAGAGTCGCAAAATGTCTTGTCATACGATACCAAATTTTGATACAGTGGATCTCTGTCACAGCTGAGATTTTTAAACCACAAGCTTCTTATCCACACAAACAACTAAGTGAACTTTGTGCTGCTTGTTAGCTAGCCACTGCAGCTAACCTGTATCTGTGTGTCGGTGAATCCATTCACCTTATTGTTGGCTGGAACTGAAACCCCAGCATCCCCCATTGTAGACGGCATGGTGTTGTTTACACACACACACACACACACACACACACACACACACACACACACACACACACACACACATATATATATGTATATATACATATATATATATAGGAGAAATGGAAAATGACTATCTATGATCCAGTCCAGTTTTTCAAGCTTAAAAAGCTGCAACATATTAACCCATGTCCAGATTGACTGTAAACAAGGCTGCAGCTGAATATACTTAAGAGCTTTCAGACCACTGAGACCATACCAAGAATTAAGTAACAGGTGAACTACATCAAGCTGCAGTAGTCTTTCTGGTTATGCACTGTATAACAAACTCCATCCTGTGACCTGCAGTAACAAACAGAAATTCCCTGGGCAGCCATTACCTCTTTCCCAGCTCACATACTCCTTCTCCCGTGGCTGTGTATGCTGAAAATTACCCTCCAAATTAACTCACAGAGGATTTCTGTGAATGTCACGTAACCTGTTTGCCCGTGGCATGAGGGGCCTGTTTGCTTCCCCCGGGAGAGAAAGTGTTGTGATACTGTCAGGCATTGAAGGGGTACAAAGGGTTTTACTACTTATCCCTTCTGTCATAAAACAAGGCCGTGATGGGACATGATGAAGTGTATTTATGACAGACCAAAAGTGACAAGGGCGACTAGGAGTGAGTTTAAGATACGGAGCAATGCGTGTGGGGTATGCAAAAGAAATTGTAAGTATACGGGATAGACAAAATAACACAAATAACACTTCATGAAACTAAATCACCACTACACACACTGCTAGAAAGTATGATAGTGAACTGAACAGATTTTAATTTTATTTGTTTAAGACTGAAGGTCAGACATACAGCACATACACATTTAGTAACATTTAAAGATGTTTAATAAGATTTAAAGGTGCTTGAACTCTGGGAAATTGTGATGGGCAAGTTTCACTATTTTCTGACAGACCAGTGTTATTAACAAAAAAACAATTATTACTGAAAATAATTGCTGTCAAAGCTCTAATAATTTCAAATGAGCATCACATTGCTGCTAGTTCGATTCAATTTGGAACCACTGCGGCTCATCTTCACAAAAACAAGTTTTCTTCTCTTTGGTTCCCTTAATTTTGGAGGATTTTCTTTGGTGGCAAAAAATCCTTTTACAGTTGTTTTGACAGATGCATGTTGCATGTGCTCCTCTCTGAGAGCCGATTCCTTTCTTTCTTATTTCTTTTTAAAAAGAAAATACAAAACAGAATAATATTGTTGAATGCAATATTTCACTTTGGTAATCACAACATGCAGATTGCAGATTTTTATGCTGCATACTCTCACACGTTGCTCTAACAGTAACATGATTTTGGCCATACCCCATAAGTAACAGTTCAAATTAGTAGAATTAATTCTAACAGAGAATTCATCTTCTCACCTATTAGCCTGTGTAAAAGAAGTAGAAAGTGTTTGTTGCACGTATTTATTAACCACAAGAAGACATTTTTCCACTGGGTTTTCATGAGAATACTGATTGTGATTCCAGAAAAAATAAACTCGACGCCCAAAAGATCATTGCAGGTTTGTTTACCCGCTTTCAAGTGTCACACTGCAGCTTCTCCTAACAACAGTTGAGTTTCAAACTAAATACGCAGGCGATCTGAGGCGTAGATCTGAGTGGAGGGCTAAAATATGATAAACATCTTTCAGGACAAAATAAATTGTTTCCAGGATATTTTGGTCATTTTAATGCGCATGAATGGAAAAATAGTCTCTAAATGACTTCCAGGACAGGTGCAAAGCCTCTTTAAGGTTTTTATACCGAGCATAATGTGAAAATTATTGTATTCTGGAAATTATAAATTATATATGTGCACACCAATCATAGGTCAAAATATTGCTAAATTTGGCTGAATTATAAAAGCCAGGAGTGGTACTAAGAGCACTTCGGAGTCCAAAGAGTTGGCTCTTGTTGCTGAGCCGAGCCAAATGATCTGGCTCACTAAAAGGAGCCACAGTTTCCATCACTATTAGGTTCACCATCACTATTCATAATTGTAATGAGGTTACTTGAGACTCAATTTCCTCCTTCATTAGCTGTGTACATTACTATATTGATGCTATTGGAAATCGACCTTAAGACAGCAGGCAATATTTTGAATAATTAAGGTAACAATGATATGTAATACATATCTAACATCCTTTGAATGTGTCGTCAAATCTAAATGAACGAAAATGTATTCAATAAAACTTAATAACCAAACAAAAATGAAACAATCATCAAAAAAACTAATCGATAAATTTAGTCAATTTTAAGCGACTCCAGTAAAAACACTGTAACTTTGTCCGGTGAGGTTGCTTAATGGCTTCTTTTGGCAGCAGTACTAATGCTAATACTAGTTTGTGTTGTGGCAGAGTTAGCAGATTGATCCTGCTCTTCATTGCTGTTGGGCATGTTTACTCAAGATACTTTTGACTAATATTCAGCCTCGTCTTCAACCTTCAGGCCTTTTCCCATGTAAAAGTTAAAAAAAAACTGTTTCATTTATCAGACTTGTACATCAAGCACACATTTCACCTTTGTGCGTCTCTCATCCAGCAGGGAGTGCAGCTTGTAATTTCCTTGTGTTTTTCAGTCACAGGCATGGAGACAGACAGCTACTCTATTTTTCCACCTTTGGAACCCCATTTCCATTTTCTCTGAATAGTCTAGCCATATTTTAACATGACATTGCATAATTTCATGCTGTTTTATCTCATTTGAGAAGTCATAAGACGCTTTCCAATTATAAACATAACATTAACATAATCCAGCAGGACACTTCTGTTGGTTAAATGTAGTCTACCTGCCACATTTGGAGTTGACTATTTGGAGCAGAAAAAAAACTCCCAAGCAATATAAAAGTTACAAACAGCCCATAATGCAACACTTTCTTACACTAACAGGAGGGCACGGTGGAAAATAAATCAATAAATGTAGCCTAAAAACCTGACCTTACTCACTTTATTATCTTATTTATTTTTATTTGTTTTAGATATTAGCTACTGATATTACTATAATATTTAGTTTAACTGCTAAATAATGAAACAACAAAGACCAGAATTATTTTTAAAACCTCAAATTATTTCCAGTATAATCTATCTAATGTTATAAACTATAATTTAATCCACTCTCACAATGTCATGTCTTCTTGCTCTTACAGCTCATAAAATAGGTAATATCTTACCTATTTTTTGTTTGATAGTTTTCAATCAAAATGTTTGGCAGTTCATGTTGTATCTCGTCACTCTTTGTAAAAAGCAGATTAAGAAAATAGGTTTTCGGGTCATTTATACTCACCTGTGTGGGTTTACCATAAGTGTGCAGAGCCTTTAAGGTGAAGATAATTTAATTTACTTTATTTAAGAGAAGGCACACATTAACTAAAACACATGGTTTAAAAAAAAGGGTGAAAATAGTTTCTAAAATACATCAAAGCAAAACTAAATCAGGGCCCCTCCAGACATGTGTTATCACAAACATAAAAACAGTCTGCTTGGAACAATCAATCACATAGTGTCTGATGTTTTTTTCCCCATAAAAAAAATTATAATTTCCACAATAAAATCCTTGAAAAGGCATCTACTCCTTCTACTGACAATTCCAAAATCTATGAATGAGCAAATTTTGATAATTTCTAAAGTTTTCTCCTACTTCACTGTAAAGTCCATTCTCAGTATATGTGCACTGGCTGCTTCAGGTTACACTTATCACACTTATATTTGGACCAGGATTGCCTTCCAAACTATTTGTGATCTCATAAATCATGCTCTTAAAAATCCGATTTTCAATGAGCAGATGAAACTTTCCACTTTCAGCAGATGAATGTGAAAACATTCTTTCACTCTGCACAGTGAAGCTCAAACATCCAACTGATATTTTTGAGTGGAAAAGGACAAAATTGTTGAAAACAGTAAAAGCAGTTGTGACATCTATACATATAGAACAAAATTTGCAAACAAGCAGGATTTATGGACAGCAGCAACCAGAAGAGAGATCAGTGCTGACGTGTACTGGTGTATGTTTACTGAAAGATTTATAGCTAAGTGTTTAATTGTCTGCTGAGATTTGGAATTGCATTCCTCTCTCTCTCGAACCTCTGAAGGCCCAGGCTGACTAGCTAAAGACACTTTTCTGCAACAGAATAGTGCAATCTCCCCCTTATAGACCTTCTAGTGAAACAATTAGTACTGGTTCTTTTGTTGATATAGACTACCTGTCTATTATTTATATACCATTATATACCACTTATTGATACACTTGATGATAATGTAAGTTTGGCCATGTTCTGTGACCTTTCTTTTGTCAGGAACCTTAAGTTGCAGTACTGACCAAGCTTTAATATCCCAAGTCCAACCACAGCCCAAAGTCTTGAACACTTTCTGCGCCAAAGTGGCAAACATTGACAAAATCTCCCCCTCCCCCATCTTAAATCAATGTTATCTTGACTAAAAACGGCAGAGAGGTATTTTCTGTTATGTGCTAAGGCTGTCAAGTTGTCCCAATACACAAAGCTGGAGATGACATTGATTCACCTTTCATTTGGAATTCTGCCAGGCATTCAGCCATTGATTTTTCACGAGGGGGCGAGATATGAAATGTGCCATTTTATGTATCACATCTGAGCTACTCATACACTGTTGTTCACATGGCTTTCAGGTGTTTCTCTTGCCACTTGCTCCCATTCACTCACATATGCACACATGCAGACTCACGAGGTCACACACACATACCGTACGTGAACACACATATTCACGGCTGCTTGCATCCACATGTGTAGACACGGATGGCAGACAACGGTTTTCCAATACCTTCTCCTCAACCAGACTGCTCACAAATGGACACTTGTCCTTATCAGCCTTCAGCACGTCCACAGTGTCTCTACTCCATTTTCCCTCGATCTTTCCCGTGTAATTGGATGTACAGTCATCATACAAGGCAGGAAAATTGTGTAAACCGGTGTTGAACTTACAAGATATAACATGTTCTTGGTCAAGTCAGTCAACTGTGCAATAACATCAATGCAGCCAAATGAAGGTCCCAAAAAATGTTTATCAAAAACTTAAAAACAGACATAAAATTGTGCCATTGTAAACGTATTAAAATACATTGATTTTACAAAGAAAAGTACATCGGATGAGTTTAATATCCAGTTATATTGAAGATAAAATCAATCATGGATTAAGAGATGGTAAAATTGGGGATTGGCTAAGTGCTGGAGGGAGGGATGTAGGGAAAGTTGACATTGCCCTTAACTGCCAGCGACAAGGATATCTCCAGTCACATGAATTGTCGAGTGAACAGCTTGCCAGAGAGAGCTTCCTCCAGGGCTTGAAATGTGTTCTCTCTCTCGAAAGCATCTGCTCCACTGACGATTAAAAGGTTTTATAAGTGACAATAAATGCATGTTTGTCAAAAAAATATAAATATCACTGAATGGCTACCAGAACATCTGAAGAGTGTGACCAAATATTCTAGCACAAATGCTGTATATTGATTATTTATTAAGGATTTCCAAAGTGCTGTACTTTAAGAGCATTGAGCGCATGTCAACACTTACTTTGCGGTTAGGGAGGTAAGCAGAAAACCTTTAGCAATTAAGGTTTTCAGTCTAAAGTCTGATGGCCTGGCCAGTTAAATCAATACACACTTGTGCTAGTCAGAAAATATCCTCACTTGGGTGAACAGCGTGAATAAGGTTGATTTGAAAATATCACACACAGACTGCAATCTGTATCTATTTATGTGCCAGTGAACATATGTATGGCATTATAAGTAGTGAGCCGCAGTACTGCTTATTCACCATGGCAGTTTTTTGCCACGCAAGCATGTCCCTGGGCAGCGTCAGGGCCCGGGGTGGCTCGTGAGCTTGCGTAACAACTCATTAATAAAGTGGATAAGGGGCCAGAGTCACATCTTCAGCACATTTCGTGAACTCGCCCACGTTCGCAAATGCCAGTCAAAGTGATGCAGTGTCGACGGCCAGAGCTCTTTCTGTCCACCCAACTCATATCTCTAAGTGAAGATCCATGCTTAAGCATATGGGCCACAGAAAGCCCTGGAGCTCAGACCCCCCCCTTTCATCTTTTGACGCAAGATCCAGACTGTAATAAGAGGAGGCGAGCATCTCTGGCAATTTTTCACAATGACTCAGCCATCAATCACAGTACCAGCTCTGTGAAAATGGGCTGAATTCTCTCCTGCAATACTTTACATCCAGGATATGGTCAAATACAATAAGCAAACACGGCAGCACAGAAAGCCTGTGACTCATCACGCAGTATTACAATGAATGTATTAGTCCGCTGGGAAAGTCTACTACATTCACATTGTCAATTCAGTCCCTTATCAGTGTGTGGATGAAATATTGGGTTTAAAAAGGTTATCTGTTCATCATTTAATTTCTTCATTTAATTTTCACAGCGCAACATCAAATGCCAGACCCTATTTGTAAATAGTTTCCTATTAATAAAACAGACCTGCATTAACC
Source organism: Dicentrarchus labrax (assembly GCF_905237075.1). Lineage (NCBI taxonomy): Eukaryota > Metazoa > Chordata > Actinopteri > Moronidae > Dicentrarchus > Dicentrarchus labrax. The sequence continues at coordinate 10,543,202 of NW_026136717.1, read as the reverse complement.
TTTGCATTAACAAAAAAGCTCACACACTACCTGAGCAGCAAAGTGAAGCAGTAAAGGACCGACTGATGAAGAAAGTTGAACACTTAGAAAACTAAAGACGCTGATGTTTTTTCTCAGGAGATGGTCGACTAGGCAAGTGAATATTGAACTTACATACATCAGGTGGGTAGAAACAAATCCAACACAGTAAAGTGCTCATGTTGTGCTCTGTGTCTGCTGCAGTTTTAAGTCAGAAGCTTTACAAACACGCTAGCTATAAAAAATTGATGAGCCAATAGTTTGTCTGTCCCTTGTGGTCAAAAATTGCACATCACAGCTTTGAAATACTTTGATTCACCTCTCCAGTTTTTCATCAAGTTCTACAGCAGATAAACTCTCAATCCAAAATCAATTCTTCGCTACAGCATCAATAGAGAAACTTAAAAGATACACTGGTGGAAGTGGAAAGTAAAAGCGATATAAATGGGCACTGAGTGTTGTTAAGATTATTGAAAAGGAAAATGACAATGACTATAGACATATATTCTGTGCATTTTCTCATACAATGGGTTTTTAATATTTTAAGCTATATTTATTAGTTTTTTTGGCCACTTTTAAAAAGTTGTTGTGTTGAACATGTTAGCAAATGGTTAGCCATTTATACATTTTTTATTCAGACACAGAGCAATATTAGCATAAAGTTGGAGTCTTTTTTCTTTTTCTTGGTCTGTTTATGTCAGTGATAAACTGTGCTTTTAGCTTTGTTTTTGGTCTCCACCAACTCCTCTGGCTCTTCAGCTGCTAAACGGTCCATTATGTTGTTGCGTGTCATTTGGTGCTGGGAAGGTTGCAAACAGTTTATTTATCAGAACATAAGAAACAACGCTGATGAGAAGAGTGGGACCAAACCAAAACATAAAACTATTAACTAATTTAAATGAGCTGAAAGATGCTAAAACGCTCTGTAAAGCTGAGGTGAGCTACCGAATCAGGTGATCATTTTGTCACTACGAGCTTCACTTTTCACATTACACAATCATTTGATCCATTGTTAATGTAACAATATGACTAGCTTATAATAGCTTCTAAGTCAAACAATTAAGGTAATTTCATTTCTTTCTCCTCTACTGAAGAATATGCTGATTATATTGTGATCATAATCAGCACTTCATGTTTCAGTTCCCACGGCACGAAACAATACTGTGATTGAAAAGTTACTTTGGAGGAGAGGGAGTACTTACCTCTCTCTATGTCTTCTGCCAAGATGAATGGTCCAGGTGACTTTCACATGTCCTGCTTATCTTATCAAACTCATGTAAAACATACAGTATCTGTAAATAATTCATTGGTTACACCAGCAATGATATTGAAATATTTATTACAGCTTATGAAATCACTGCTTCTATTGTAAAGCAGACCAGAGCATACAGAGCACATCCACTGTTGCTGGGCCAAAATTTATTTGGCACTAAAATGGACAGAGGGCTAATGAGGGATATTAACTGATAATTAAAAAAAAGAATTGATCGTTCCATCATCTGGAGGTCCTTCGCTGTTATCCATATAAAAGTGTTCCAAGACCCAGACAAAACACCAGAACTTTTGTCATAGCTAAGTGATAAATCTTAGTCAGTAATTTATTTGTTGGCAAACAAGTTTCACTGTTACAACAAATATTAGTTATGAGGTCATTCAACTTGGAAACCATTACAAAAAGGAATAAATAAGAAGCCATAATCATAGCCAATAATAAAAACTTATCTGTGCCACTAAACTCACTTCCATCCTCCATTTTATTATTGTTCATTTAAACAAATAAATAAATATATTTTCTCCTCGAGGAAGAAAAGAAAAACACTTCCAGTTTCTCTCACTCCAAAAGCTCTTTCTTTAATAAGTAAAACAACCATCTTTCTTTTTCGTACAAGCGCCTAGTGCTCATCAATGTTCAATTTGTTCTCTCTCTGAGAAGCACAAGCGTTTTCTGAATGCCAATAGAGATGCAGAATGCACTATGAACCTTTCTGAGGGACAACTCCTGATTAACTTGGACTTATTCTGTCTCCTCGACGATCTGTGAATCAGAGCTCTGCCATCTCCGCAGTAAGAAAAAAGAAAAAGGGGAAAAAAAATCAAACGGAAACAGAAAAAAGACCTGAAAGCAAAAGTGAATATGTTGCACAAAAATGCCTGCACAGTAAGTGTTTTGTTGTGATATTTTTTGTGTTATTTTGTTGCTATTTAGATGGTCATTTCTCAGAAAGTGATAAAAGAGGAAAACAAAAAACAGACTGGTACCAGAAACCCAGAAAGGCCAGCACAACAGAACAAAATTGCTCCTAACCACTACATTTACAGAGACAAAGGGTTTGCTCGGAACAAAAAAAGCATACTATTATGTGCAATGCTAGTTATCTGTACAATTACATAGAAATATCTCATAATTCTCTTATTAGTTTTTTCTCCCTCTTTTAACAACTGTTATTACAGTAAAATGAAAGAAAAAAAGAACAGCTATGCTTGAAAGCATACGATCAATAATTCCTTCATGGTAATTGTTCAAAATGTGTTTTTTGTTTTTTTTTTTGTCTTTTTTTTTCATTGAAGGGACACTTCAGCAAACAAAATGTGCTGCAACTCACCAAAGAGGAAGAAAATCTTTCAAAAAGTCAATATAGATACAGAAGTATAATAAAATAGTCATTTTTTTTAAATTTCCCATTTATTCTGGTGAAGTCCATAGTTTAGACTTGTATAGTTTGGGGCTATGCAGTTCCTTTACCACTGTCAGACTATACCTCTGACACCTAAAAATCCTGTGTGGGCAATTGTCTCTTTTCACACTGAGACAAAACACGCCAATCCACACAGGGTTTGAGGGGGGGAAACACAACATCAACAGATTCCCGCAATGTCTAACCAAATATAGTCACATATTAGCCCCCGTACGTAGCAATTATTATCCTGTATGTGGTCAGCAACAGCGAGAGTACAGTTATTTGCTCTGCCTCAGTCTTCGGGACACAGAATAAAAAGAAAGGCTACCACTGCCAACGACTGATGGAACAAGGGGACACGGGGAAGAGTAGAGGACTACGGTAATAGAAGGGACACTGGAGGAGTGGGAGGGTGTTCGGCCTATAGGCTGGTGACCAGGTGCGAGGGCTCCTGGTGGGCCTCTTCGGGAGATAGATCCTCTTTGTTTGGGGGCACGATGAAGCCATCGCTGCTGCCCCGTCCTAGCTGGTAGTAGGAGTGCAGCTGATGGAGGTGGTTACGTGAGCCCAAGTTGGGCATGCTCTTGTAGTAAACGTCATCCGAGCTGGCCTCTGGGCTCTTGGCGTCCCCGCTGTCTTTGGAGCCGTCAGCAGATTCTGCAGACACGTCGGGCAGGCCAGACAGCATGGGCATGCTTGTATAAAGGGAGTCTCTCTGGTGGTTGTGGCTGGGTGACGAGCCCTCGTCCTCAGTGTGCTCGTTAGTGAGTAAGGGAAAGAAACTTTCGCTGTTCTCCTGCGGGATCCTCCTTCGAGACGAGGAGGAAGTGGTGGCGGACGAGAAGGGATGGTGGGGCAGTGGGAGGGGTGGCGGCACTGGCTGGTGGAGGTGATTGTGAAGGTTGTCCACCGCCTGCAGTGACGGGGGCGGTCTTTGAGGCAACAGCGGGGCATTAGACTCTTCGCGGATTAACTCCAGGCCAAGGCCTTCGTCGTGGTGTGGACCAAAGGTGGAGTGGTCATCCAGGCTCAGCGCAACATTCATGCCCATCCCCACACCCAAGCCCATCCCGTAGCCGCTGTCCTTGCCACCGTTACTAACGTTATTGACCAGCTTATTCATTAGGTTCCGGTTCTGCTCGGTTGAGCGCTCATGGGAATTGTTGAGGTAGGAGGGGATATAATTGGAGGTGAGCTCTTTCAGGATCTTCTTTTCCAGGGTGGTTTCCTTGTGGTTGTAGCCCCGGTCAATAATCTGGACGCAGTCACTCATGTACTCAGCGCTGGCGATGCTGTAGCTGTTGCCATGGTTACCATTCAGTGGTAGAGTATCCATGACACTTGTATCCCGGGCATTGTTCAGGATTCCCTCTGGAAAGACAAACATGGGTTGGGTTGGGGGGGTAGAGTGGGCGAATGAGTAGGGTGAAATCTGATGGGATGTAATTGTCACTGCTAAATGTCAGCCATTTTTACAAACACAAATTACTGCAACACTGTAGCCCTTTTATTCTGAAATATGTCCTGACCCTCAAGCACTCTCACCATGTAATGTCACCCGCAATTCTATAAAGTGGACAAGACCCGACTGTATTTAGATTAGGTTAAGACATAAAGCACAATATTTACATTAAATCCTATGTACTGCAATTATGAACATCACACACACTTACCTTGTTGCAAAAGAACATTCTCTAATTACACTTTTCATTACATTTTACAGATTATTCTACGGCAGTGATGAAAACACTGATATATGTGAGACACACGAAACCACACACAGCTCAATCACAGCACAAACAACACAAAGCTTATGCACTGAATTCAAGCAAAGACGAAAATCACAGCCATGCATTTAACACTTAAAAAACAACACAAACTGAGGCACCAGCTATAAATTTGGACCCCAGCCATATTGTCCCATATGAGCATAGCAAATGTAACATTGTAAAACCGGAGAAAATTATTTATTGATGTCTGCTTTGTCCATGTGAACATAACTAGACATCTCTCCAAACATGAATTAGTTACAGTATCTCAGAATCAACCCACACTGGAAGGAGGAAGACTTTCTGTTCTCTCTGTTGCATGAACATGTAGATTTCATATTTTATCAGTTTGACCAAGTCCGTGCTATTAACATCAAAGCAAGTGTTTGACGTTAATTCAGACTGCCCCAGACAAGGCCATCCACACAGTCTGACCTGTTGAAAATTTGACAAGACGCATTTCTGAGACGAATAAGTGTATTAGCTTGATCAAAGTGCATAGTACAAAAAATAAGTGCATGTATAAAGGCATGAATGTTCAATATTCACTGAAAGAATACAGATCAATTTATACTGATGTGCCTTATGAGATGCTGAGGTGAGTCTGAGTGTTGACTGTAATTGGATTAGCTTATTCAGAGTGTGACAGCAAATGGGCCAATGGATATTTGTAAGAAGTCTTTTTTACATCAAATAGTGCAAACTACAGGAAGCAGTGCAATTCAGGATGTGATTTAAACAGATTTTTACAGGTCTATTTGAAATGGTGAGGGGCCTTTGTTATAAAAGAATGCTATTACTTCCAAAGGGAATGATGTTTTTTTTTCATTACCCCTTCGACAGCATTGAGTGAAAAGAAAGTAAAGCCAAAGTCAATTACATTTGATAAGCAATGTTTAGTTTGACTCCCATACTTGTCTCTCTGTAGGGCTCTTTTAGGGACAGCATGAGGGAAAGGAAAGAAGAAAACACAATAAGCATAACAGTGACAGGTAGAAGAAAAATGTGCACATACAGTATGCTGATGATGCATCAAGAAAAACGGTTCCGGGATGCAATTGTTTTCTGTCACCATGCACATTTTGCATACCAACAGAAGGAACTACAACATATCTCTTAACAAATATAGAAGAAAGGCATGTGGCTATAACTTTTTTTTTTGCAGGATCCTTGGGGTAAAACATGGCAATGGTACTTGTGCATCAAATGTGGCAGTAAATCTTTGGATGCATTAGCATTTTCATCCTTCCAGATATTTCTTTTACATCTATGGCAGTGTAAGTGAATTATAGCCCTCTGTCACGAGCTCCAATGCAGCACTTGTATCGCATACATAAATTATCCACTGATCAAAGCTCTCTGTGAGTTTTTATCTCAGTTTTACATAAGTTTCTCAGTTTTACAGACTCACAAAGTTACAGCAACCTCATATTGACTGCTGAGCCTTAGAATAAAATAATAACAGCTCTGTACAGAGGAAAACTGCATTCTGATGATGATCAGTAAGACTGATCCTAGAGTAAGGAGGATTTCTTGTTGGCTGATTGGAGATGGTTTCTAATTGTTAGATCTAATATTATTGTTTTATAGTCAAAGACCAATATTGTAACCCTCACTGCCAAAAAACAGTAGATCAAATTTACATTGACTTTACATTTCACTGATATTTGGAATATATGAATTATCAATTATTACAATTCAAAGTTTCAAATTCAGGCAATTCAGTTTTTGTAAAGTTCTCACTGGAGAAGACAAACCTATTACAAATAGGGAATTGTATTTATGAATACATATTAAAAAACTAAGAATAAAATGAATGGCAAACCTCATGTTCAGACTATTCTTTTCTATGCAATAGATTTTACATTTTACATTTTAAGTTTTAGTATCAGATTAAATTACATGTATCGCACACAACAATGTTTGACAATCCAACAGCAGCATAAGAAAGAAAGAAACTAAAACTAAAAACAGAAACACAGAAGACATGGCACACAAGCTTCACTGACAACATTAGAGCACATTTAAAATAAATGATTGGGGATGTGTCTGGCTCAGTAAGGGCACCTGTTCTTGATCATTTTTTACAGTTGCTGGCCAAAACAGCCATATCTGGGTGTGACCTATGTAACCGAATTGCATGCCCTGACCTGAAGCCAAGATACACCTCCAAAGAAAAACCCCACAGCAAAAAAAAACCCTGCAGGGTTTTTGTGATAAAGCTATAGTTTGTTCAATGCTAATACACAACATCATGAGCAGTGTTTTTTTTAATCAAAGCCCTGTAAAAACCCTCAAGGGTGAAAACTGGCATTTCAGCTTAGTGCAAGTCCATTACTTTTAACTCTCCAATCATAAAGTGGCTGTCTCTTCCTGGGTAGGAACAAAGATGTGCAAACTCACAGTTTCTCCAGGACCAGACATGAAAAAAACACTGCCCTAGCCACAATGTTAAAGAATGAAAAGAAGCTAGCACACCTTGTGTGTTGTACATGCCCAGAGGGTTGTTATAGACTGCCGATTCCCCAAGCAATGTATTATAGGGATTGTTAGTGCCATGAGGACGTAGGAGTGCATTAGGTATAAGATGGTTAGCCATAGCCCCTGGAGCAGCCAGAAAGAGACAGAAGAGAACAAGAGCGTAGAGACAGAAAAAGGTAGGTGGGTAGATAAATTGAGATATAGACAGAGAGAAAGAGAGAGAACATACATATCAGTTGGGCAGATGCAGCTGAGCAATGACAGCCATTAACATCCAAATGATCACATGATCATTAATGTGAGGGGTTTTGCTACATGAAAGTGGCAGAGCTGAACTGACATGGCTAATGGGACCGATGGAAAGTGTGTTAATTGTATTGTTAATGCCGGCCATTAGTGTAGCCTGTTTTTGTGCTCCACATACAGGCGGCGTACTGGTGTTAACAGACATAAATTACAAAGAAGCACTGACGTGGCCAACACAACACATGTACTGATACATTTCGAGACTCAAACAGGACAGAATAAAATAATAAAGCGGCGTCATTCCTATGTTCCCAGGGTCCTATGTACCACAGATCTAGGGTAAGGCGTTTTAGAAACTTAGGACCCAGGTAACATAGATATGCTCCCAATCAAACAACTGTTCGAAAGTGCTCGAAATTCTGGTGAATGACTTTCCTACACACCTTCCCTGAGATTGCAATGATTAGCAATGGTAACTACAAGAACAGCAGGCCTGTCGAGCTTTGATGAAGTGGTGTGCATGGGGCTGAAGTTAAAGCGACTCTGCATTTTAAGAATTTGTAGGGTTGTGTGTTTTGTTTGAACCTTTCAAAGACAAAGAACACAGGGACAAAAATGGTTGTAAAGAACAGATTAAATTGCATTTTGGTGTGCTCTAAAATAGGATGCAATTGATAGCATGTCTGGCTAACTAGCTTACTAGCTACAGTAGTAACCGAGTGTTATTTCCAGAGACCAAAGATAATATTATTGACTAACTACATTAGTATATGGGGTTACGTAGGACAAAAAGCTCAATTATTGATGGCACAAGCAGGGTGAAGTATTTCCCCACTGTTAGGAAGCAGCTCCTGGATGCTATCAGAATTTAAGATAATGTTAGCGGCTCTTTATTGAATAACTCCTTGAGGCTACATATGAAGTTGACGTTCAAGTACAAACAGTTACAGTTTAAAATATAAAAAGCTTATAAGATAAGTAGTCGAACAGGGAAAAATAACAGTTGGTTGTTACATTATTCCTTCTACTTTTCAACTCATGGAGCTAGCGTTAGCTTCACGAGTTAGCTAGCTGAAGCTAATGCCAGCAAAATCGCCTGCAGCTGCCTAGAATCTAGAGGCCTGTTTTCATCAACCTCTTTTTGAAATCAAGGACCCATTGTTTCAGAAAGAACTAAGAATTTTGAGTGGTAAATATGCCACCGTGTCTTATTGCAAACTGCATATGTGCAGTGTAAGGATGGAAAGCTTGACAGGCGTAGTGAAGGCCTCCCGAATGGTCACATATTGCACTACTATTATTGCTTGTGGCATTGCCAATCTTGTGAGCTGAAGTGGTATAATATTTCCTTTTTTTCCACAGAGCAAAGTTCATCTTTTGTCTGATTCTCTTATGTGCCATTGCTGAAATAACCTCTGAATGAAGTGACGAGTCCTCTCTTTAGTCAAGATTGTCATTACTTTGCTCCGGCCTCGCCTCCTTCTCGCCAACACAACAGAGGCTCGTTTTTCTATTTATGCGACGCTTGTCCTCAGATACTTGCTGCCAGGATCTTGCCCGAATGACTCATCAGTTTCCCAACCACATACTACCACACCAAAGCAACCTTCACAGTCTGAGCCCTGTGATTAGCTGCAGATTTGAAGGCTGCAATCTTAAACATGAATGGTGCAGATTCCCTGATGTTTGTTTTTCTTTGCTGTTGATAAAAATAATTTATTTTCAAGTGTTGGAATACATTATGTGGAATATCAAGTATGCTGAAAATATTTGTGACTCACATTCATTTCCTGTTTACAAGATGTTTTTTCCCCCTGTCAACATGATATGATGCTATTATTTTTAAAGCAGCCAAATTCAAGACTTATGAGGGCGATAACATGCATGTGCTTCCTCTATGCACTGTGCCGGAGCCGGTAAACATCATTTATCTCCTGTACGAGTACACAGCAATTAGATCCTCTGGCAGAGTGTACTGTTCTTTTCTAATGCTCTGAATCTGTCACACCAATGGGGAAATATTTTTGTATTACCTTGTGACCCCCCCCCATCTTTTCAAAAGTTAGTCTTACACTTTTTGACGGCGGTCTAATTGCTGAAGTATTTTATATTTTGGATTACTCACCTTAATGCAATTTTAAAAGAAGCTGATTTAGTTTAATCTTCCAGCACTCATTTTTTGGTTTGAATTTAGCATTAATTAGGCGTATTATAATTTTGCCTGGAAATCAGAATGTTGTTTTGAATTAAAAAAAAACAGTAATCTGTTGCTGCTGTTGCTGCTTGCCCTAATTACAGTGTATTCCATAAACATCAGCCCCTTTTAAATTCTTCCAGTGACAGATCCCCACACTTACTGTGTCTGTGTTTGATAAATTGGACAATTTCCAAAACCACACTGATTGTGTGGTGCAATAATCCTGAATGCTGGGATAAATTGAACATGCAACGCTATCAAGATGATTGCATGATTCCATTCTCGAGAGGAGCGCAGCAAGAGTGTCAGCTGTGAGCTTGCTCTCAGGTGCGAAGGGACGGGGGTATTCAGGAGGTGGGGGTGGGGGGTGGGGCTGGGGCTGGGAGGAATGGGGCAATAAATATTCGCTCCTAACACATATTTCCTTAATAACAACACGGGATCAGCCACGGATAAGTGCAATTCTATTTGCATCTGTTCCTCGTGATCCTTGTGTTGTCTCTATCAGCCTGGTAGAAAGCCAGAGGTTTAAAATTGCGTTAATAATTTCTATCTCCGCCTTTTGCCTTTATGGAAGATCCATGTAGGCTTTTCTTCAACTCCAGACCTACCGCCCCACCTCCCACCCCCAGTGCAGCCTCTCAACAATGGATAAAGGCTGTGTCTGTTGATGGTGCTAAGCTGAGTGCCTAATTATTGAGATCCTGACACTTCCTCCCTGTGTCGAACATTAATCCATCATTGTAACTATGCATTAGTGTCTACGCAAGCAGGCGCCCAGAGCGAATTTAGAGAGTGAGCAGTGTGGAACTCGAGCCCTCCATCAAGAGATGCGATGAGTAGGGAGAGTGTTAGGGAGGGATGCCAGCAAGTCGGGACGGTGTTTGCTACTTGATGTCAGATGTAGTCTGCTATCTATTTTCTGTAGAACCAGAGAGACTGTGAAGTTAAACTCACTGAGCTGCTGTCAAATGCATTATGGTAAAATACTTTTTATTAACGTGTTTCTGAGAGAGAATTCCACTGAATTGATTTTTAGGTTGTTATTCAGCATTTTTCATGAGAGTATCCCTGGTTTCAGTTTCAAGGTTTTTTGCAGTAAGATGGCACGATGTTGCATTGCTTGACAGGAAAGGGGTAATTTTATCAGCCTTATCAAAGGCAATGGAACTAGAATTTTCATAAACAATTTGATCAAATGCATGAACAGAATTACATTTACTCAATTGCCTTTCTTATTGTTTACATTAAATAAAATCCTTTTTGTAGACTTCTGTAAATTACTAGACAGTAGAAATGATTTGTTGATGCTTCAAAATAACAGAAGTAATAAACAATTTTCTGTGGCAGCATGACGCCAAACGAGGATTTTATCCTTTCAATCAATGCCTTGTATTCACAATCACGTTCTCTTTTATCCAGGCAAAATTGTTGAGAAAAACACCCAGCTTTTTGAGTGTTACATGACTATTAACAGGAGTTCTTATGCACTTATTTTCTCACTTTAAGAACTTGCTTTAATATTTGGTGATAATTGACAGTTGAGTAGATGTAGCAAATGTGCCTTTTACTTGGAATTTTAATTATCTGGAGTCAAACCTTTGTGAAATGACTGATTTGCCTTGACAAAGTCCCACCTTTGTGGTTGAAAGTTTTACTTGTCAAAAGAAAAAAAGGATTTTCATACTCTAAAGCCCTCGTGTGACATTAAGTGGAATGCGAATATAACTACAATTCAAGAAAATAGTGATTCTTTTGTGAAAAAAATGTGTCTTGCATTAGTCATGAAGTCTAAGGTGAAGGCCGGTGTATAGAGGAGTCACTCAAGTGAGTATTTGCAGCGGGACCAAGTACCTCTGTTGAGTGACGCAGAGCTGTTGATGTCACCGGTCATAAAAGAGGATTCAGACTGTTTTCTGACTGTGTCATTCCACATTCGACGGATGCGGCTCTGCAGAGACAAACAACATGTCAAAACACGTCACAATATTCAGTCTGAACACACACAGTAATACAGCTAAAATGCATCTTACGCTCACCTACTTTTTAACACAATAAAGGCTGAGATATGAAAAAAAGAAATGTTTTAATCTAATATTTAAACTATGAAACATGTCAGCTGTGGGGATAAGTAACCTCCAATTAAAGATGAGAATTAGTACTGGAATAGGTGAAGTCAATAATAAAGTCATCAGTCAAGCTCTCAGAATCAGTGTCTCAGTGTTGCAAAGGCTCAATCCAACAGGGTTCATCCTGGTTAATTATGATAGAGTCCCATGGGCTGTTGCACAAGCTAAGGGTCTGGATATCCAACCACAGAGCTGACTACTATCTATCCTGTGCCAGAAGGGCTTGGCAGAAGATTTCGGACTAATATATAATAAGTTTGATGATGTTTGAAAAGAATATAATGTGAAAAATGTTTTGTTAAGTCTTTTTGGTCATCATTCCTATCTTTAATAACAACATTGCATTAAAGTATGGTCTTTGCACTGCCATAGCAGCACTTTATTGTACAACACAGGGACAGGGTTCTAGCTAAAAAGGACAGGTTTACAGGAAAGTCATGCAATGAAGTAATGCTTTTAAGAATGGTTTTGGGAACACCTAAGACAGGTTTCTGCTTAATTAAGTCACTGCCATCACCATTAGCTAAATTTGGAGCAACTGCCACAGCACCTCACCTAATCTTTTCCTGAAATTCTCCATCCAAGTGTGACATTCAGACTGTGAACATGTTTTCATTCACAAAAGCTTAATCATCGCATAATAAATGATGTGAAAAATGCCCATGCTGAGGACCAATACTGCGCTCTCAAGAGGGATATGTCATTAAGGGCCCATGTGTTGCACAGCTCATATATTCTAACAGCAACATACACTGACGTAACTGATCTCATTAACATATTGTACGTCATGTAGTCCCCAGCACTGGGAGCACAGATGGGTTGAAAATGACTCTACTGTTTCTTCTGGGTTTTTTTTTGGACAGATCAAAAACATTCGTAGCCAGTGGGTTTGAATGTACTTTGCTGATTACACATTCATTTAGAGGACTCAGAGTTAGCAATAAGCAAACCACGTCTTTCTGAGTGTTTCCATTCCTGTCCTGCTCATATAGAAGCTGAGCGTGAAGTTAGAGCTATCTTGTCAAAGCACTGCGTGTAATTAAACACTTTGATCTGTAGGCAGAACCCAGCTTGTATCGTGGGTTGCCACTGCATACTTGACTCTAAGGACTATTTATAATGAACACTGGAAGGAAAGCATGCTCTTTAGAATATGGATATGATGTTCAATTATAGTGTATCATGGAAATACATCCTATACTTCATGTCAATGTGGGAGGAATCCATTAACAATTTACTTTACAGGAAGACTTACGCACAGAATTCACATATTTTGGCAGAGACAATCGAATCTGCATTCGTGAGCAATTCCTCACAGAGCTCGAGCCAAGACTGTAGTCAGCGTCGCTGTATCAATGTGCAGCCTGCTCCAGTGAAAATGAATTGCAGACTGACTTTATGTACTTAGAAAATGTTTAGCTCAACAAGCACTACATTTCCCTGCTATCACTTCCAAACAAGGACATATGTTGTACTTCCTTGTAATCTATCACGCATACCTACACAGTCATCTTTAAAATCTTTTCTCATTTGTTCTGTAAAGCGGTGCACGTCTGTGTAATGTCACAGATTATAATCTAGGAAAAAGTCTCGCTTGTAGCTATGCAGACTGACTACTTGAAGATAAAGTCAGTTGTAATCCAAAACCAAAGGAACGTTAGGATCCAATTTTGTTTAAAAAGATACTGTCAAGTGAAGTAAATCAAGAATGTTAAGAGAAAAAAAAAAGAAAGGGGAGCATGAGAAGCGTCACCTGTGACCCTGTAGAGTAACGTCCTGGAGCACGAGAGGCGGTGCCTTTTCCAGAGCCAATGGAGCTGTCCACACTTTTGCCACTGCAGCAGTGAGTACGCAGGCATTTCCCATACTCCTTACGAACCTGTGTGAAAGGAAAGCACAAGTACAGCACGCACAAGCTAACAATTAGACTGAATCCAATGCGGAATAATCTCAGGAGATGCCTTTCTGGCATATTTCCCGAAGCATGACAGGAATTTAATGATATGTGAAGTCAACTGATGTCACATTATCCCATTTCACAGTGTGAAGTCACACCTTCACACAGTCATACCTTCTTCTGCAGCACACAGTGGAAGATGAAGATGAACATTCCCTGCAGGGAGTTGAAGATGGTGAACAGGTAGGCCATGACCACCGTGCTCTCGTTGACATACATCAGGCCAAAGGCCCAGGTCAAGCCCAGCAGGCATAGCAAGGCAATGGCCCCAATCACCCATGATCTGCAATACAAACAAACAGCCATCTTACAAACCATTTGACAAAGTTATCATGTTCAAAGTGTTTTAAAACTGGGTTTGAATTTATGAGAAGCAGTGTAAATTGTACCAATGCTGATTGATTGAAAGGTAGATTTAACTGGACCGTGTGCAATCACTGAATAAAAAACTACCCAAGAAATGGTCAAAAATTAAGGTTTCCGATGAAAGGAAGAGAGGGCACAAAACAAATGAGGACCGAAAAGAAATGTTATCTCCGTTTCAGATTCTGTCCTTGCCTTAGCTACCTTTTCCTTTCCCTGTTTACACTCTTTCAAACAATGCCACTGACTGTTTGAAAAGCCACAGATGACGATAAAACTGCAAATTCATATATATATATATATATATATATAGGATAATGAAGGTCTGTATAAATGGAAGGGTAACAAATGTGGCATTTTCATTAGAAGACTATTTACATGAGAACATTAAATATTGGATTCTATTGCCTGAGAGTTAGGGATACGTCTTCTTGTAAATTCTTACTCAAGCTGAAAGGTTGAACTGAGATAAATGCCCTTGAGAACGCCAAGTCTATTAAGAATGAAGGGCTCTATCTTTGTGTGGGCACACAACGCAGTGGCATTTTTTTCTTCACCTACACCCTTTTGGCATTATGGTGACTTCCTGCGTGCTGCAGTAGGCGAGGCGGAGTTAAGATTAATATCTGATTCTTGCCAGCATCTGTCATCCACAGCAGACCTGCATGTATGAAGATCATCCCTTTGAATTGATTAAATCCATATACAGCCATGTGAAGGAGGCACTTACGTTTTCCTTCTGCAGCCTCTAATTTGAGTGGCAGGTTTTGTCAAAGCACAATTACGCACACCAGAATAATCAGGTAACCTTGATTAAGTATTGTCTAAAATAATGGAAAACTTCTCCAATGTTCATCAGATCGGTGGTTAGTTACGTCTTTAGCTCCCAGGTTTGTGCAATCCAAACAAGGTGGAAGCATTCTTAGGATGCGACAGGTTGACCAGCTGCTATGAACAATATTATGAGGTAGATCATTTCACTGTTAAATTTCACAGCTGTGTGACTGTGAAAAAGTCTAATTTACAACTAATTTATTTCAGACAACATTTCAATCTAAACTTGATGAAGGTCTTCTTTGGGTATGTACTTCATTTGTTCTTTTTTTGAAAACAATGTCATTTCTAACTGAAAATGTGGTTATTATATGGTTTATTGTAATTTACAAATGGTGACTGCTAAAAACTAAAAAAATAACCAATAAGTCCAAAAATATGAATTCATATAGAAAAGAGACTAGTTCTACTCTTGGTGGCATATCTGGGCTGTTGAATTGCACCACTTTTCCTTCTGCATACTGTACGCTTGACTGCAGCAGCTTGTGCCCTAGCCCCAGTGGTTCCCAACTTTTTTTCCTCAGCCGTTTCACCGCAGCCCTGTAGATGGTCTTTTTAAGCAGGAAGTCACATAAAAGTGGATATTAGTTTGATCATTTAAATGTTTATTCACTACCAGCTACTGTAACTATTTCAACCATTTATCCATAAATGTTTGCTAACTGTTTCAACTGCTATCTTTTCCCTCTCATTTACAACATCTGGTGTTTGGACTCAATTGGTAGATATATTTTTACATCAAATCATAAGTTTATTTTTTTCAGATTTAATTACTTGAGTTGCTCTAAAGTTTTTCCAAGTAGGCTTCCAGCAAACCAGAAGGACCCCCTAGGTAAGAGAACCTCCAGTTGGGAATCACCGGCCTACATTTTGATTCATGAAATTGGTGCCCTTATGTGCTTATACTGTACAGCTGGATGCAGATAGAACAAAAAAGTGACAACCAACTGACAAGTGTGAGTGCTGTATCTACATTACAGTACTAATATATCTATAGAGTGCATGGTGAAGACACAGGTGCCATTTAAAACTAATCTTGCTTGTCACATCTGTAGGCTATGTATATTTAAGACAAGAGTGCTGTGTGCACACTAATGCTGCCTTCAACATGACTGAGTACTCCACAATAAATCACGTTAATGATTCAGAGAGGCAGCTGGATGGATTTGGGTGCAGAATTTTACATATGGGGGAGTAAATGAAAGATGGCATTATGGGAAAAGGGCCCTTCCAATTTTGTCTTACTTGATCTCAGGTTCGTAATCCTGATAGCTGAGCAACACGACAAAAACAAAATAACAGAAAGAGAACAGACAGAAATAAATCAAATCACTTAAAGAGATGGAGAGGTGTAATCCAAAATGTGTGGCCATAAATACAATGTACACATTTAGACATTATGAGGGAAACAATACACCAAGAAGGAAGATTGCTTATTCTACATTCACAGTATCCACATCCAAACATCAAGGCCAGACATTCATACATTTTGGGAAGGGATTTGTTAGTGATTTACAGGTGATAATCATAATTATCTTGCTTCACAGAAGTATCTAGTTCTCCTCATAAATGCTGGCAGACCTTCGCATTTAAGCGGTTATAAATGGGCCAGGTGTGCTGCAAAATAAATGATTTATGAATTCACCAGGGCAACCATTAAACATAATTTTCCCAGGGCTGTCTTAATGACCTGGTGGGAGAGGTACTTCATCAAGACGATTGCCCCCGGAATGGACACAGAAACACAAGCAGTGGGCACAAAGAGAACAAAATATTGTCCTCTAACTAGTGATAGTTTTGTCCAAAGAATGGTGGATGATGGAGACACAAGAGGTCATAAGAAATGCGTCCAAGAGGACAGGATATGAAGAGACTACGACTCATATCACACATGGCTTATCTTCTTCTGGAGTTATCAGATAAATATGGGGATGAAATAGAGAGCTGCATGGAAGGAGCCTTGAGGCAAAACTTCTGAGACTGCATAACAGTCACTGAAAAGCATAACGGCTCACTTACAAATGAAGAGGATACATTTCAGTTGAGTTTTACCCTGTCAGGACTTGCATTCCCCAAAGCTAATATTAGTAATAAAAACAGTTACAGAACCTCTCAGTTCATATTTCTGGCATCATTAAGTTCAAAATTGTTTATGTAAAGTGTAGCATTTGACAAGGCAAGCAAGTTATTTCAGAATAATTCTAATTAAATCTGTGTTTTAATCAAATTTTAGAATGTTAAGTATAGTATCTAAGCAATAAAAGTACTCTTACTCGATTGCACTTGTCACAAAACCATAGATCCATCTGAATGTGCAATATATAGATACACTATCTATCCCTGAGGGTTGCAGCAGATCACTCCCAGGCTTTCAAAGCACAAAAAAAATGAGAGAAGCTTTATTGTGCTAATCACTGAGAAGGAACACCAAAAATGAACAATTTTAAGCAGAGAACTACTTCAGACTGTTGCATAAAATTACCGCCAATTTCCTTCAAAATGACTTAATTTGCAGAGGTGCCATTCATTGCAATGTCAGAGATCATTTATGCATGAGATTGCAATTGGTCAATTCAGCCTATTTTAAATCTGTATATAGTCATTATATAGGCTGTTTTCTAGGAAGAAAAGAGGAAGAGCTGTGATCAAGCCGACGGGGTGTTAATTATTTAACCAAAGGTATGCTTAAAATGCTAATCACCTCAAAGTGTTTAAGACATCAATAGTGCAAAGTTTTTGATGTTGGCAGAGACGTTTTTATCTTTGACATCATCCTCGTTAGCATATTTCATTGAAGATTCTGATCTGCATGGGGAGGTAGCTATTGCAAATAAAAATTCAGACCTTTCTCTAGAAAAATGTTCAGTCCATCATGCTCTAAATATGCTGCATTCAGAAGCAAGTTTGGCATTCAAAGTCACAATGGTGCAAAAGTCATATTGTAATCCATGAATCACAGCGCAGTGGCAGCCGCTGCCTCCATTATGGGGTGATGAGGGAAAAAACACGTCAAACACAATATCAATTTTATTCTACACCCTCTACTGAGAAATGTTGCATCTTACCAGTGCCATTCTACAATAACACATCCATCATAATAACGGTAGCTAAAATGAAGAGGAAGAAGAAAAAAAAAAAGAAAGATGAAAAACAGAAAGATGTTAAAGATAAACGCAGCATAAGATAAAAAAGGCAGGATGTGAGTGCTAATCAACAGAAGAAAAGCAGAGAAAGAGATACACAGTGAAAGAGATGAAACATTCATATTAAAACACAGGAGCATGATGAAATCTGAACAGAAAACATGACATCAAACCATAAAGAGGGACAAAATGGCAGAAAGATAAGACAAAAGAAGACACACCTCATTAAACTAAGCTAAATTGACTTAATTAACCTGCGGTATCATCATCAAACCAGTTCACCTTGGCAACTCGAAGAAAAGCTGATATAAGACATCAACTATGATATTTAAAAGGCCATTTTGTTTGAGTCAGTTTAAATAATTAAGTCCTGCATTGACTGCCACACCAAATTGGACAAATACATATCTGGGTTTGATATCCTGCAGTGCTGAGAGAATTACAATGATCAAATAAATTGTATTTCAATCCATGTTAGAAGATGAATGACTTCATTTTGCATCATACTTACCTATTATTACTGCTTTATGATGAAACAGAAGCACCAGTTAATGGCTATGGCGGGATATGTTTGGCTAAGGAGTATTGTTTGTCCCACAATACTGAAGTCAGTCTTCTGCATGTGTTTGTGCAGGTGTGGGTTGCGTAATGGGTCTTGACTTGGAAACTGTTTCAGATGAATGAGGGCTGACAAAAGCAGCACAGCTTCATCCCATTTTCCAATGGTCACCTGAAACATTGGAGGCTGTTTCGAAGTCAGTAAGACTCGGGGTCAGGCGGTCAGTTGTTTGCTACATTACGGGAGGGCAGTGTAATAAATCATATCACACTGAGAACTCCAGCAGTCAATATTTTGCTGCAGAACAAACCATGCAATGTATCTTGCAGTACCAAAGATGGGTAACATATATAAATGGACCAAATATATAGCGGTCTGCCATAGCGAACTAGAAATTGTAAACTTTAACATGACTAAATGGTCTTCAAAATGTGTTGTATATTTATGCCATAACAAGTTTTTAGATGTGTACTGCTAATAGTGTTTTGGATCAGTGTACCTACTGTTGTGGTCCAGCCTGGAGCTGTATCAAAATGCTTTGTTAAGCAATCTATTTACACACCGAGCCTCAGTTTATAATCTAGACAGCCAATTAAGGGGCTGCAGGTGGTCTGCCTGTATTTCTGCCAGTGTTTGAACCACCATGTTTGAGATTGCAGCCATTTATTCGTTTGTGCATATATTACATATGTGAGTGTAAACATGGACATGTATCTGAGACTCAGTAGTGTTGGTTTCTAATACCAGATATGCTGCTGATCAGTATCCACACTGTGCGTCCTAACAGTGCCACGTGATTCAATGTTTAAAGCGATCCAAAAACACAAACCCATATTCAGATCATTTACAAGTCAAGCCTCGCTGGCTAACCTTAATGGCTCTGTCAACACTTCTTGCAGCAGCTACACAATTATCTAGCCATAACCCAATTTCAGTTCTTTCATTGCTGCAAAGTGCATACTTGTGATTCATATTTTCTTTGTTAAATGCCAGAATGAAATAGGACCAAAACACACAGCCTGTTATTTCCCAGAATATGATGAAAAACTTGAAGAAAAGAGGTGACAATGAATGGCTTTTACCCTGTAACCAATGCAGGAGGTGTCAAGTTTGATTAACATATTATTATTAATATTGCAGGAAAGTATAGGACCTCATTATAGCTTTGACAAAAGGAGCAGATCAGAAGTTAGGTTAGTTGAGTTTTCTATCAGTTAGATAAAAAAGTTGAACCGGGATTGGGTAGCGCCATCTTTTCGTGGATTATAAAGTTTGTGGTTTGAGTCCTTTGTAACTGGCTAGTTTTAAACCAGTGTTTTACTACATTTGGTTGCACTGTTTAATTTTAAGAATGTCTAAGCTGGTAAAGAGTGCCATGAAACATCCGTAGCACTGATCACCAAAACCAATCACCTACTGTATGTTGACAAGAAGTCACTGTAGCATCCAGTGCTGTAACCTAACTTCCAAAAATAACAGTACGTTTACAAAGATATGTTAAACTGCCTATCCTTTATAAATGTATGTATTACTATTTTATTTACCTGTGCATAGATGGAAAATGGAGAGTTAGTAGTCGTCATATAGTTTAGTGGGAAAAACCCAAGCATGCAAAGCTAGCTGATGTATTTTGTCTTGACTTTAATGTTACTGGTGTAGTGTTTTGTAACTTAAGTTGTATTATTTTAGTGAATTTCCACCACCATTAAACAACCTTTTATCACATGTCATTCATTCCATATTTCTTCTACTCTTTACTCTAAACAGGTCATACATTAGTAAGCTTTTGTCAATTAGTTGAGTTAGCTACACAGCGGTTACTGGGTGTACAGTAAATGTTCAATAAAACCTAATCTCTCACATAAGAAATAGTTAGTGTGGTGCAAACATTTTAATTTAGTAACGCATAAATCTCTGCTTAGTAAACACTTATGTAATAACTAGGGTAAGTTTGCACTTGCAAAAAGCTGATGCAATCGGAAACTTTTGCCTCAGTTCAAAGGAGGATAACAAAACTACCAAATATAGAAACCTCTGTTTCACAGAAGTGACAAATTTAGTGAATGCTAAACATCTTTGTCGCTATCCTACTGCATGTCACCTCGAGGTAAATACAGGTCACACTTTGGCCCTGCTCAAAAGCAGCATTTAAAATCCATCGTTTGGTTCAGGAACATCCTGCAGTGAATTTGTGATGGAAAAACACATTGGCACAGTACAGTCTGCCATGGCGCAGCTAAAGCAGGCTATGTCATGCTCACAGAAGATTGTTTTTTTATGTGTGTATCACTGTGCTGAGAGGAGCAGGGCAGACAGGGCCACTGTGCTGAGACACAACCAGTGATGTGATGCCACAAAAAAACAGCCAGAACGCCAGCCATAAAGTAGACTAATGTGTCCAGAGTGGCTTCAAAAAAATGAGGCAGACAGCAAAAACAGAGCAGAGACCCTTATCCATCATAGCAAACAGGCGGCAAAACAACTTTACACCATCTGCAGAACGAGTCTGCCCTGACACCAGGTAGCTGGAGCTTACGTCAAAGACAATGACGGAAAATGCTGTGTCATTCTACGGGGGGAAAGGGACCTTTAAAACTACTTTTCTTCTAAGTCTTTTTTCATATCAACCCAGTCTTCTGGATGAAACTTTTAGAAGTGTAACTGAACCAAAAAGAATGAAAGGGTGAATGCTGGATGCGTAAATATTCAACTAACAAGTTTGTCATATCAGCTTTATAGGTTTATTATATGTCAGTGCTGTGTTAATTATTGTTTGAATATGAACCATTGTGTAACCCATCATAGTGAACATCCAAACTTCATTATTTTTGTCAATGTTACGTATATTAAGGACTCCATAGAAATGCTTCAGTGCAGGCTGTTTATTTAGAATGTCTCGTAATTTACTTTTTTATCATTTAGAAATGAATGGCAACTTTGAGCAGTGTACAAAATACATCCAAATTACTGGAAAACAAACAGCATTGTTTGTAATACATAACAAATGAGCTAAAAGACGCAAAACCATTTGATCCTTTAGGGGTAATTTTAAATAAATTAATTTTGCCTCTCTCTTTACCCTCACAGGGGTACAGCATATACATTTTTAGTGAATATACTTCCAGATGTATTGCCTAAAGTAAAGCTAAGTACCTGTACCTTTAATAGAAACCTTATATGTATATAGCAGGGTATTTAAACTTATACTGACAAACCTGTAAACACCAAAGAAACTTTGCATTTGAGTTTTATAGTCATTGTCCCTTAAGCTTTCATATTATCTGAAAGCAGCCAGACATAGGCAGATAAACAGACTCAAACACACACACACGATATGAATATTCATCTGCGGCATGTTGACACCCAGATAACACCAGGCCAGGTCTGTCAGATCGTCTCCTGGCCTTTTCCTGTGCAGACAACAATGTTCTTCTGATAATGATGGAGATGCCACCAAATACCTGTTTGATTTTAACCCCGTCTGACACAACCTTTCAGCATAATGGGAGGTGCTTAGCTTGCAGGCTCAGACTCCCGGACCCTTGGGTTGGGTGTTCACAACCTTAAGTGCTTTTAATGAGGTTTCAAAATATCAAAGGGGGAGGTAAGATAAAGTGAATTGCTCGGGAATGCCGTCTTGAATACAGAGTAACATCCAAAACGTTGCTCTTTAACCAGGGGTTCATTAAACTGAAAGAAACAGGAGGAAAAGTCAGCTACAATTCAGCTGTTGAAGTGCATTTAGTGGATGTGAGCCCATCACACTTGTACTGAAACATTCCTTCCATCTGTAACAAAACGTCACGAGGAGTGCTATTTCTGGACGACTTTAATGGATATCTGGGTGATCTGAGTGCTCTTACTTGATGTTGTCCAGGCAACCAGAGTCGGGTTTCAAGATGGCCGTGTGATGGAACATCTTGTAGAGTGCGATGCCCAGGAAGATCACATTGAGCTGGGAGACAGACACAGGTTCAGGCAGAGAGAAAGAGAGAAAGAGAGAGAGAGGATTGAAGCTTGTATGTTTCCTGTTTCAGTTCTATTCATTTTAAATCAGAGCACTTTGTAGCACAAAGCTGGAAAGTTGCAGCCAGACTTGGTTTCCCACTTTGCCAAACAGAGCGCAAAATCCTATGAAACCTCTATGGTGGTACAACCGACCAAACAGGGAACGGTGAGACAAGACAGCTGCATACTTGTATGAGGGAGCCTTTCCATCTGACTTATTCACACTTGTCTCATCATATTCACACTTAGAGGCAACCACAGGGAATAACTGCCACTGCTGCTGCATTCGTTTCTTTTACAGTTACATCTGGAAAAAGAAATATTTGGTGTTGGTTCAAATCTTTGTCAAATGCTTGAAGAACTTTCAGCATTTATAACATCATGCTCCCCTGCTATATCACAAGCAATGACAGTCTTTAATGGGTTTTTATTTTTGATGTGTCCTATCTGCCATAAAATAGGACACCTCTTTGCTCTGGACTACTCTGTTTTCTTTATATACCAGATTTCTTGTTAAAAACCAATTGTGAAATAAAACTCAAAGACAAGCACACAAGTGGTGTTCGGAGTCAATAAGTTGAACTTTTGCACCTATGTTTGCCAAACACACTGTAATTAGTCCGACAATTAAAGAATTGTCTTATATTTGTCTGCTGAAAGTGAAAAAAACTTAACCGACCAACTCTGGTGTGTCTCATTATTTTCCTTTCTCTGAGTCAGTAATCATAAAAACAGCAAATTAGTCAAACCTGGTTGCAGCGTGAGGGTCTTTTCAGAATGACAAAAAAAACACAGCAATTAGCTAGATTTTACTTTCTTACTTACACTCACTGCTGTTTACAGATGACATTCCGCTAATATGAGGTGAGCATAAAAAAGATTTTGCCATTTCTAACTGCTTACAATGCCTCTTTGCCCCGAACCCTCACCAAATTCCCAGAGGCAGAATTGGATCTAAGCTCTAACCATCTTTCCAACATAGATATTCTTGTTTGTAAATCTAAGAAAGAAAGGAGTGAGTCATGAGACACACAGAGATGCATTGTGAGTGATTTCACCAAACTGGAGCGTGAAAGTGCATTATGCATGTTTGTATTCAGCATCCAGCTGGGCAGTAATTGGGAAGAATTCCACATTTTGTTGGACATTCATTGTCCTGGGGGGACAAGAATATTCACTTTTTTAGTTGTTAAGAATATTTAACAACTAAACAGCAAAGCTGATTTACTGATGGCACATTATTTATTAGGATTAGTGTCTTCGAAAATCAGGAGCACATCTCTAGTGCCAAAGCAATATTTACAGCTTGGCATTAGCTTAAATACTTAGATGAACACCAACCTGACACCAGATTTACAGCAGTTGGATCAATAACTGAGGTTTTTTTTTTTTTTCTTTTTTAAAGAAAATTAGGGCTGTCCTAGTTGGGAAAGACACAGAAAGTGTGTGTGTCCTCCTTGCATAACGCTTGTGTATCTGCACCCAGAGGCTGTCTGTGTGCCTGGGAGGAGGAGATGGAAAAAAGTAGTGGAGTACGAGTTGGAACGGGAACAAAATCAATCATAATCGCAGTGCGGATTACTTCAACACTGCATACTGAGCAGAGTTCACTCTCTTTCTCTATGTCTCTCACTACCCCCTTCCTCCTCCATTCCCCAAAATTGTCTCAGCCGGTGACTGCAGCGGGGTGACAAACTGCAATATATTCTCTACACCCCTCATTCGTTTTTCTGGACGGCTCTGTGCCCGGCGGTAGGCATATATGCTCAACAGGGCAGAGAAAAGAGGGAGGATAGGAGCTGGAAAAAGGGATCTCGGTGGACCATTTAAGCGACGACCCGCAGGCTAAGTAGGGTTAATGAGCAAAGGGGGGGGGAGTAGGGGGATGTCACGCTTACCATAATTATCAAGGTTGCTGGTCCTATGAAACTCCAAATGAAGTAGGTGTCCAGGCGAAGCCAGCAACTGCAATGGAAGAGATAGAGTGAGATGAAAGGGGGATACGAAGCAAGAGAGAGGGTCGTGAATATGAGGGGGGAGGGGAGAGAAAGATTTGAGGTTATAGCTTTATACTCCTGCTTTGAGGATATACATCAAGTGGGAGGCTGGAGTGACACAGAGGAATAGGCACTTCAAAACATAGATCGCTGCGAGGGGCTTGAAGAATAATGACCACCAGGAAGAATTTTGTGGATTGGGGGCTTTTAGTGTCAATGACAGCAATAATGATGGGCTTCCATAACCAACACAGGTGTACTATCAAAAGGTGAGGAAAAAACAAGGATGGGACGTAGCTAAAAGTGTAAAGGATGTACCCTAAAGGCTGTTCCATTTGGTTTCAATTTGTCGGGTTAAGGTAGGAAATTACCATTACAGATGATAATTTATGGACGATTCAATTAGTTCTCAATTGAAATCTCACTGTATTACTCCCAAGGAATTGGAATGACCTTGACCCTGACAGACATGGCCACACACGCAGTCCTTAAGCACTCCAACAAAGTGCCTTTCGTGTTCATGTTAGCCGGGATGACACTGCAGGACTGCTATAATTACGTAAATAATTAAATACCGCGCTCTCCTGACCTCGCACTTCATATGAAAACATTGCAGGCAGTCAGTTCTTCTCTGCCGAGTAAAACTAAATACAGACCAGAAGCAACAGGGCCGGTGGAAGGTGACAGTGCTCCTTTGAAATGGTAAAAAAAAAAGAAAACTTGATTCATGACCTGTGGTTGAATTATTAATCTTTTAATCTCCGCTTCTGCAGCGGATAGACGCCTCCATTTTTGGCCACTGGAAAATTACAGTTCACACAGCGCCGTTGTCATTCAGGCTGACAGGGACGGGAAATGGAAGTGGCAGAGAATTAGCTGTAATTCAGTAGCATTTTAAGGCAAATTGAAGTTTATGGGGCAATTTTGAGGAACAAACCACTGGGCAGTGACTGTGATAAAAAGTGCTGAAGCTATCTATTCTACTACATGTATGCAATAGCAAAGCAAAAGCAAGATACAATGATCCATGATATGATGAATGTTATTTTGGTGCCATTCCCTTCTCCACTATTCTCCACTATTTACAGCAACATAGCCTAAAAATTGAAAACTCAGACTGAAAAACTCAACTGCGATGGACAAGCTTGTACATTTTTGTCACCAAAGGAACTCGCTGACAAACAAGAGATAATACTGTACAAGACGTGACAGGACAAAAATTGACTGTTCCTTTGTTGTTCCTGGGACTTGATACGTCTCCCCCTCACTGATACCAATGGATGAGAAGAGGCAACACACAAGCGCAAACAAAAGATGCACAACATGCACAGAACTCTGGCAGCTCATCAAAGCACACGCTCCGAACGTCGCTGTTATAAATTATGCTGAAGGTTCTATTGTTTGTTTTTGCCTTCTTGTTCTTCAGATCATAGAAAGATTTAAAGACGTGGTGGGCGGTGGGAGCTGCAGGCTTTCATTCTTTTTTTCCTACCTCCTCTACCTCCCCCCTACTCCACTTGTGTCATGGTTGTGTTTGGCCTTTGGAGCACATCTAGTTTTATCTCCCCTCCCGGTATGCTACTTTATGCACTATTCCTTTAGTAACCAAGCAATAAAAAAAAAAAAACGTGCCAGTCAAAACACAAGCCATACTCGTGCCAACCGCTTATCTTGACTATTCTGGCATTCGTGCCACCAATCTGCAGTGATCTGACACAGGCTGTCCTTTGAGCCAAGGCAGATTAATCTGCAAAGACGTCTTTGCAACAGAGATAGTCATTTCATTGGCGTGATGGTGAGCTGATGACCGAGAGAGTGAGTGAGTGAAGCAATGTGAAGTATTTGGGCCAAGGACATCACTAGCGGCTTTTTCATTTAGTCTAGAGTCCTGAAGCACATTTGCCTTAAAGTATGATCTTTAACACTTGTGTATGGCGTTTGGTAAAATTGAATAAATGTATCCTGTGAAGTTTTTGACCAGTGATGCTACAGAGCAATATTTTGCTGAGCTACTTTTTGTTTGCCTTGCTAGCTTTTGTACTTGTACAGTAAGAGGCCAAGTGCACAACGCTGCCCTTGACAAATCCATGGTATAGCTTGTTTTGTTTTGTAATGATTTCTAGAGAATCAAACTATAAATAATGATTTGTAGCATGCTAACCTCTTTCAAAAATAACACATGTATGTGAGTATCCCCCAGATTATTTATTGTGCTGGTCGATAAAACTTCCACCAACTCTGTTCAGAATATCTGGCTGGAGATGAAAGATTCTTCAATTCCAACTGGCACACATCCATTTAAACTACATAGTCAAACCCACATAACTGGTGTGGTCATAAGATATCAACAGCTAACACAACAAAGCAATTGGCTTTTTACAAGAAAGAAAATGCATTCAACATGAATGTACTGTAATGTATTGCTTTCATTAAACTGGAGAAATTACACAGGATCACACCCTTGTTATGCTGACCACAAAGCACCTTCACTTGACTTGAAAAGAGCAAAGTGCCTTGCTGAAGGGCACAATTAGAGTAATCACTGAGAGGGATTGAATTGGAATCCGACTTTACTTTCCAAAGATCAGAGATCCCTATTTGATCGCAGACTCCGAACAGGTGGTGACTTCACAAGCTCGCCGACCTTCAGGCTGCCGCAGCCTTTTTAATGTGCTCAGTTATTATGAGTCACAGGGACATCGCTTCAGCCATCTACTAAACCTGGGTCACTTATGACAAGTACTTGTTGGATATTTCTGCTCAAAGTGAGACCACCCATGATAGCGCCGCTATGGTCCCCAAATCAATTTGCGGCGGGACTATGTGCCCTCCACTGCCTTCTGCTATTCACCACGTGTCACGCCTTGTCCCTTCCCTCATCCTTCAAAGGCTGCGTATAATTGTTCCACCGGTGGCAGGCTTTAATTATTCACATGATGCCAAGGCTCAGGCGGTGGCAGCTATCACCTCATCCATCACCAAGAACTATGGCTCCAGCAATCTACAAATGCACTGTCTACCAGTTGCGTTGTGTGTGTGTGTGTGTGTGTGTGTGTGTGTGTGTGTGTGTGTGTGTGTGTGTGTGTGTGTGTGTGCGTGCGCGCCATATGATAAACATCTCGGAAGCAAACTGCTGATGCTGGTCTTCATTATTTTCAGATGGGTTTGAGATTAACAGAGAGGAATGGAGAGCGATCCTCTGCTTGGCATTACGCTGCTTTATGGACCACTTTGTGTTTCAGAGGAAAGGGCTGGGAAATTATATCTTATGCAGCTTCTGTAGCAAACACAAAAAGGCAGTCTCCGTCGCTCCCCATCTTTTGGTAAATCTCCTGTCTCTTCCTCTCTCTGTCACTCTCCATCTCCCTGTTCATACTCACTCTCCCTTCTCCCTTCCTCTACATCCCTCCATCCCTGTGCTGTAATTTGTCCTAAAATGCTGAAGACATTAACCACAATAGCCCCGACATTCATCCAGCAATACCATCTCCTGAAGTTAGCATTTTTCACTGTCAAAACAATGTCAGTTCAGCAGTGGGGAAATGTACGCAGCTTGGGTAACCTTTCTGCTTCATTAAAAGTTGATGATAAGCAATAGCTACTGCAGCATCATATGAAAGACTGTTAAAGCCCCTAGAACAAACACAAACAGTTGTCAGGTTGTTAGCAGGGTGTCTATGTAAGGAAAGAAAGCACATTTTTGGCCTCCTGGTTTCCCCACTTAATCCCACTAGATCAAGGTGTGGATCCAATCCTTAGATTCTACATTGTTTTCCAAAACTGTGGAAGTATTATTTTCTTGTCATGAGGTAAAATATCTACATTAAGTTGGTATCCACGTCAACTTAAACATATTTGATATGTTAATTTCAGTAACAATAAGAGGCACAAATGTCCTGTCCACATGTTGCTGACCTCTAAATTGCCCCACATGAATGTATATGGGAAAAAATCACATAAAATATTGGCAGAATATTGGTCTACGTAAACCTACACTAACTATAAACTCTAAAATTCCTCCAGTAAAAATGACAAATCAGTGTATTCTTTCACAGTTCCTTCAGTTTGGTCTTCCTACATAAATATCTGATGCCACATTTTCTTTCACTTTTAAAAAGGACTCACAAAACACGCAGAGGTTTAGTTATCCCAGTCTTAGGTCCCTAGCATGGGTCAAGCTACAAAAACAGTTGGGTCTAGACCTGCCTGGAAAACGGCCATATCTTTTAAACTCCAAAACTCCAGTTAAAAAAAACTTTCTGGTTAAAAAAAAAAAAACACACAAAAAACAAAACCTAACAAAATGCTGGGTTATTCTATTATTTCTAATTTTCTTTCACAATGCTTATTCTCTCAGACTTGACAGAGCTCTTCCAGAGCAACAGAAGAGATTTACAGCTGTTTTCACGGGCTGAGTAGTATTCTTTAAGACTAGAAAATGGATCTTGGCGTAAATTCAAATGCTCTGAAAAGATCTGTTGGTTAAGTGGACAAATGCATCTTTCTAGGAGGCTGTCCATGTACTCTATAGTAATGTATGGGTTTGAATTCTCTTGTGTAAAAATTCTATGTCAAATCAATAATTTTTTCAATCGGACTGTCTCAAAAAGATACCTTTATATGATCTTTTGAGTATAACATGCAGAAAGGGACGCCAATTCTTCTGCAGCAATTTGTGAGGCCTACTACTTACACTCGGTCCGTGCCGTAACTGCGGTAGTCCACTGCAGCGGAGACGGCCACAATTAGCGCAGGAACTCCATAGCCCACGAGGTAGAAGTAGCGTCGGCGCGAGTGCTCGCTCTCAAACACCTCCACCAGCATGATGTAGAGCTGCACGCCCTCCAGGAACATCCATGTGAACGCTGCCAGGAAGAAGAAGTGGAGCAGGGCGGCAAAGACGGCACAAGCAATCTGGGAAGGGTTTATTGTGGCAGACACAAAAGAAAGAAGAGAGAGAAAAAAAGGGAAAAAAAAGAAGGAAGATGTGAGTATTCAAAACATATTTTAATCGAATCGCTTTTGGGCATTTAGCTGATTTCCTGCTGGATTAAATGCCTTGCTGAAGGGCATCATTTGACTAAGATAATATGGCAAAGTGCATCATCCGAGCAGCATTTTCTGACCTCTGCATGTTTGTGTCTTCCCAACAATTATCATTGCTAAGCTTTGTTTGGCTGAAGTGATTGGATGTTTGCCTGTAGTGACTGGCAGGAGAACGCCGCAGCTACTGAGCCCATGTGGTCTTGTTTGCCGTAGCTGGCATGGATGAAAGAGAGATATGAAGAAGTGAAGTCAACAGTCCAAGAGCCATTTGGAGCTCGTTGCTCTTTATACCACGGCCAGGTGCAAGCACATAATGTAGTTACACACTTCCTGGGCTGATAGAGATACCTACAGGCGGGACTAGAATACAGCAGGCTGTCATTAGCATATACGCACGTGCCCACACACTTTCTAACAATAATAAGATACAGTACTTACATGGATTGATCTAATTATTGGCACAGTTGAACATAACTAGCGTATTTTGTCACTGAAATGGATTCAATTAAATAACTAAAAGGTTGAGTGGACATTAATTGCAGTCCAGGAGAGTGATCTTAGAGCCGGGCTGTGAATCACACCCATAAAATGTTATGGAAGGGAAAGGTGTAGGCCAAAGCATTATCTTTTAACTTCACAGGGAAGTAGCTTTACGGATAAACTATGGCATGTGAGTTTTGGTTCTGCTAGTTATAGTGATATTTGAAAAGCAAAGTATAGATGTGTTATAATAACAGAAAATAAAAGGGAAAGCACTTCTTTCTCTGTGAATTTAGTATTTCTATTAATTATAACTCACCTGCATTTATAACACAGTTGTCAAATATAGGTATGTGTGGGATAATATGGTTGAAAAATGACAATAACTACAATTACAAAAAAAAAAACTATCAGCAATAAGATATATTCCAGTGTCTGACCCTATTATAAACGTATAGACAGAGAGATCATTTTATACTGTGCACAACCACTCCAGCTTTTTTGCCCCAGGAGAGCAAAGCTAACTGTGTACTCTGCCTCATTAGTAAGCCAAAATGGGATCATTGCAAGAAGCTGTAGGTGGAATAAAGCCCTCCGCCATGCTGTATACATGTAATGACTCCACATTTGTCTACAGTACGAGCACACACACTCGAAGATGACTGTGCATGACAGCATGCCTCCACCTGCTACCACAGCTGAGCTCTTACAGGGAAGCAACACCATCCAAACTACAGTTATTATCAGAAAAAGGTTTAGTGTATTGAACAGCTTAATCCAAATTAATCTGAAGTGTATACAAATTGGAAAACTAGTCCAACAGGTGGTTGGGGGGGGGTGAACGGATGAATTCATGTACAGTATAATTATAATATAAGGATGTGGAAGGGAGTTGGCAGCGTGTGTTGTGACTGAGTATGTGGGAGTAATTTCAAGTACGTGTTTGCTTCTGTGTAACTAACAGAGGGGGCATTTTGTTGAACAAGGAACATCCAATTCTTTTAGTATTTCGTCTCAAGTGTGCGAGTCAGAATGAAAAAAGCAAACAGCACGGTGGGACACAAGGTTACATTTTCTCAAAAGTTTAAGGCTCTTAAATCTAGAAAGAAGAAGATGGTGAACGCTCTTCAGTGGAGGTTAATACAACATTTTAGGGTTCAGGTCTTTTGTGCAAAGGCCACAGAAGAAGGCATGTTTTATTTGATTTTTTTTTTATCTAGACACCTTTACTGGCTTAGATAGTAAAAACACTGACTTTCAATCATTCAAAATGTGGACTAAAAACAATAATTACATCACATCCATATTGGCCAATTTTCTTATGTTTTTGTACTTTTAGCATCACTAAGTTGTCCACACATATCTGATTTCCTAATGAAACTGGTTTTATTCACTTTCTAGCCAAGAGCTAGATAAGAGGCTCAACTGTACTCTCACATTTGTACAGTAAATACTGTATGTAGCTGGAGCTAGCAGCCAGTTAGCTTAGCTTGGCATAAAGATTGAAAACAGGGGGGAAACAGCAAGACTGGGATTATCTAAACAAAATTCACCTGACAGAACCTCTTAAGCTCACTAATAAACCGATATATCTCGTTTTTTTCATCCGTTTAAAAAAAATTAAAGTGTAATAGCGATTATTTAGTGTTTAACAGGTGATATGTGCCGGGAGCAGTAAGCAATAGGCAGATACTGTTACCTTTAGGCTATTTCCAGTCTTTAGGCTACATATTTACCGTACATAAATGAGTGTGTTTTTCCTGTCAGAGGCAGTCAGTTTTTCTGTATAGTTCCATATTGGTTAAATACATTTGTTTAACTTTAATCCATAACCATCTGAGTGGTCCTTTGTTTTTTGTGGGCATTGAGCTGGTTCATGACAATGAGAGTGGTATGCAATTTTTCAACCAAGTCTTGGCAAGCAAGGGAATTAGCATATTTTTCAAAGATATTGAACTAATGGCGCTAAATAAGCAGCACAACTGTGAAGTATCCACCAGCAGCAATCTTACCGGCTGGTCACCTCGATTGATCCCCACCAGGAAGAGGGACTCGGCGATGAACAGGCTGATGCAGAGGTTCTTATGGATGGTGTTACGATCACTCTGGAGGCCGCGGAAGAAGCAGAAGGTGAAGAGGCTGATGAGCAGGCAGACCAGCGACAGGAGGATGCCAACCCAGGTGATGACGTCGAGGAGCATGTCGTGAACAGGGTCTGTGTTCTGTAAGAGAGGTGATCGGAGAAATTGGTCAACAACCTCCAGTCCATTGTTGGTTGACATATCCGGAATTTTTTTTAATTTTTTTTAAATATTGTATCCAGAGCCACATTTTGATTTTTGACTAGACTGTAAGGGCAATATAATCTATGTAGGCTATGTACAGAAATTTATTTGTAAAGCAAAAAATGAAACAAAAAACAATCAATGGAAAAGATGAAAAGAAAATGACCATAAAATGAAATCACCATTCCATCCCAGCAACAACGCTTTTATATTCAGTATTATTAGTTTTTGGGGGTAAAGTGCATTCACTCAACCCTCCAATAAACCGCTACACAGCGAGCCACAGGTGGTAGATATGAATCATGAATTAGTCAGTGTGAATCAATCTAAAATGCCCCCCTATTGTTCCATTTTGGACAGGCAACAAAGTGAAACAAAGTGAGCAGTCCACAGGGCCGCAGGTGTCTAAGACCAGCACAACAGGAATACAATCAAACCACAACATGGTCAATAACTTTCACTGTTGCTCTTAGATAATTTTCTCTTTTCAAATAGTAATTTGCCACCACAGCCAGTTTTGGGCACTAAAAAGCCTTTTGCTGACAATAAATCCGGGGCTTTACGGGAGAGATAAGGATCAACAGTGATTCCACCACAGCCATGAAAAAGAATTTACATCAGTCCATAAAAAGCCAAGTGCACATAGGGATACTTGGACAGAAGCGGGAAAAGGCAACACACCCTAAAACAGCAGAGTCTGCAGAATGACTGACTTCTGTGGCCCTAAACAGATTAAAACAAACACATTAGAAGCAACATCCTGCCAAGAACCTGCCAAGGGTAAAAACTGGGGCCTGTTAGAATAGGGCCCTAATTAGGAATGTGTAATACGTGACATCTTGTCAATAAGTTCTGTACGAAATTTTGAAGGCCCATTCCTTTCTTGTTTGATCAGTGAACTTCACATTCAGTGGTTCCCAAACAGGGGTTCTTGTACCTAAAAAGACTGACTATCTGGCCAATAGTCGATGCCTTTACCTTGCCGTTTTTTGTTATTGTTATTTATTCACCATTTTGTGCCAGGGAAACAAAAAAACTACAAAGATTTCTTTTCTCATCCAAGATGTGACACACAGAGCTGAACTGCCCACCGTCCGTGCTCCGGCATGGAGCAAAGCGCTATTTATGTGCAATTTGTACCAGTGCTGGAAAATGGAGGTGATTATTTCTCCAGTATCCAAGCTGGAAATAACCGACACATTTAGCCAGGGTAAAATTGATGCGACATAACAGAAAACCACTGGCTACTGATAGCAGCGAATGTTGTCTTATTTGCTGATAGGCCGATGTCAGACAACAAGGTGAATATCGGCGGATATTGATATTCAGACGATATAATGGTGCATCCTTAGATAAATTAGATAGATTAGAATTGGACTTTTTCTTATTTTGAAATCAAGTCATCTGTAAAATTTAATCACCACATGACTAAGCGTGCTTAGCGTGCTAACGCTGGTAAAACTAGTTAGCATGCAAGCAGAGAAGTTACAAAAGTCAATAGCAATGCATAACTACAATATAGTAAGCTAAAAGTAAAAAAATGTATAAAAAGATATATCGTAATATCCACTTTTACAGCAATAATACTTAATAATTAAGTTTTAAATCAACTCAAATTAACACATTTGGAACATGGCAGATGGTGCTGATGAAGGGGTACTCGTCTGACACGGCTGTGGGGTTGCATGTGCGTCAAAAAAGGTCGGAAAGCACTGCTCTGAAAGATTTAACATGGTACAAGCACACGTCACTGAAGCAGATGTGTAGATTCCCTGTATAATTCACATCTGGTCTTAGTAACTCCACTGTCATCTGCCAATTTTACATCATGCTACCAGTGGGGAAGACTTGCCAAGATAGATGTCAAAACATGACACAGCCATTAAATTGTCTTCTATATGTAAAACATGGGGGTAGGCATCAGAGAGTGACGTCTTGATTTAATAACTAAACATAATTACTGCATCCAAACAATTTTGGTCAGCTTCTGAGGCTTCCTAATTTCCCAAAGGGATAGTCCTCTTTTTCAGCCTGCTGGGCATTGATTTAAAAAAAGGGAGGAAAAGTGAAAGTGGAGGGGGGGGGGTGGTAATTTTAAAGAAATCTGCCAACCTCCTTAAGACTGTCATACCTGCTGGGACTCAAGGATTACCTGGGTGGAACTTTTGAGTTTTGACATGATGGCTACGTTTAAATGCTAATGAAGATCAAATATTATTTCAACACAGAAGAAAGTTACAAATACTTTAAGGCAGCAACAGTTAATTAGCATTGACACGCAGTTAGAAAACAGCGAATAAAAGCTAAGCGAATCTCCCCTTAACTGTGTATACATTAAGCACTGACACTGTGTATTAGCCAGTACAATTTGGCTCCTTGATATCACAGGCTGTGTATGCAGTCTTGGCCTCCAGCAAATAATGTATGACTCGGAGCTATAGCATAAGACAAACCCAAGAAAATATTTGCTTACTTTGAGAAATAATGCCGCAAAAGCACACTATATGTCTAATATGTCTCTCAAACAAGCACCTCTTTAAATCATATTTTCGACCACAGTCAGCAGTACTTTCCGCGGGGGCAGTCAAGTTAAAGTGAGGAAACTGGGGGGAAGAAGTATCGCACAAAAGCCTTGTTTAGTGGCAGCTCAGCTAACGCTAGCAGAGAGGGGAACAGATGCTGATCATTAAGGGGCTCTGGTACAATAACAGCCGCAGTGCTCCTTGAGTCTGGGGAGAGCACTCTTTTGATTTTCCTGCCTGATGAGCCGTTGTGTATACGTTGGAGGGATGGGGGGGGCTGGCAAGATGTTACATAGAGCAGACGTTTGTGTGTGTATGTGTGTCAGTCTGTATGAAAGTAAGGCTGATTTCAGCCCCCTTACCTTAGAGGGGTGCCTACGCAGTGGGTGGCAACAGATGTTGATGTTTGTGCTTGCATGCTCTGTAGGTGTGTGGTGCATGTGACACATAAGTCTGTTTTCAGTCCGCTGCATTACAGAGGTACTGATGCAGTGGGTGGTAGTAACGGCGACGCATTGTAAGGGGACCCTAAGGTCTCCTGGACTAGCGAGCTGCGCAGTGGCTGCAGGCTCTATCCATCACAATCTCACCTTCAATTGGAGAGGAGCTGGGTCAGAGAGAAAGAGAAGGCAACAGAGGATGAGAGAAAAAGAGACAAAGCTATAGAAACAGAGCGAGAGGGGCAGGGAGTGTATCTACACCTGGGTGATGGATTTACTGTGGAATGATTTCTTTGTTCTGGGAGGTGGATGATGGCTGAGACGTCGCCAGCCACAATGTCTCTCCCGAAAGTTTCCTTTTACTGGGGGCTCTGCCCGGGCAGGATGGCAAATGATGTGATCTGCAGAGCCTCTGCACCTCACCTCACACCGACAAGCCTCCATGATGGGAATCAGTATAGGGGACTCTAAAGTGGGCAGACGTAATTTGCTCTGAAATTCACTCGCTGTGTTGCAAGGGCGGCCAAGTCATACAGCATCCATGTTACTTAGCCGGGCGAGGCGCATTTGTGCACATTCGATTTGTCTTCCAATCTTTTTCTCCTACATTTTTCTCTTATTTCTTAAACACACATATTTTTCATTCCAGACGAATGCCTGAGGAGATTGGCTTTGCCCCTCATCTGCTCGCATGTAGCAAAAAATACGGTTTCTGGGCGCTCGAGCAGTCTGACGAGGAGGAGCAGACATGGCAACGAGCCTTTTGCATCGCACACCGGTCATTCCAGGCCAAGTCATCTGAACCTGACATCACATCATACGCACTTAATTACCATAACATCCAAAGCCAAAATCTCCCGAACCAGTTTTCTGAAATGCGTAAGAGGGTGAAGTGGTGGAGAGAACAGAGCGTCAATCCTTTATACCTCAAAGAACCGCTCTGAGCATGGGGCTATGAAGCCAATCCAATTAAAATGCATAAATCTCCCTATATGCCTCCAGAGCTGGGCTTTGAATCATGAAATACGGTCAGGCAGGGCAGACAGTTGCGCTAAGGGGTAGTGGCCCACTGCAGGGAGTCATGTGACAAGTTCACCTACGGTATGACCAAGGATTTATGATCTGCACAGGGATGAGGAACAGTTGCAGAGAGGGCAAATGAATCAGGGGTCCTGGCAAATTCGTCACATTTAAAAGGGCTGGGAGAGAGGTTCCAACTTGCACAGCGGGAGTTGACATTCAGCACATGCACCTAATGTCACACTGTGTTCTAAGCTACAATAACTATGATATAATGTCCAAGCCTGAGTTTTTGGTTGCTATGGCATTTAATGTGGTCTCCATCTTCTCTGTCTGTGCCTTAGACATATAAATAGATTTATTTTGAAGCATCTCTCTTGCTGTGTGTACAGTGTCATGCCTATGTGTAAAATCATAAAATACACAACTAACCTTGACTGTCCTTTCTCATCA
The DNA here is from genome assembly GCF_905237075.1 of Dicentrarchus labrax. NCBI lineage: Eukaryota > Metazoa > Chordata > Actinopteri > Moronidae > Dicentrarchus > Dicentrarchus labrax. The sequence continues at coordinate 10,506,577 of NW_026136717.1, read as the reverse complement.
TAGTTACTGTCTGATGGTGCCAGTGTGAGAGGTTGTATAAGGACAGTGATGAATGTTACCCAAATATCACCCTCTCCATCATCCAGTGGGATGTGCCATTGATTTATACTTACTGGTCTGTCGGGAATAGTGCCACTTACCAGTAGCTCAATGCCTCCCTGGGGCCTATCTTAGCACACACATCTACTACGTAAATAATGGCCTGTAGGTGGAACCAGAGCAGGTCTATATTTCTTGAGCTGGGGCTTGTGCTTTAGCCCATATTTAAAAGATTTTTTTTTTATCTCAGTGCCCACCAGCTATCTTCACAAATGGTGGACTTAAATTCAAGGAAAGGGTTCAATACAGAGCCTCAGGACCTTGAATGGGCATGAGCCATTAGTTAGAATCATCAGCGTTCTTAGCAAAGTCACATGAAAGTACACCCACTCTCAAATCACTTGCTCCAAAACCCTGTTTGCAATCATTCTGAAAAGATACAAAAGAGACATATAATCTCTCATGCGCAGCTGCCATCTGTGAGTACAGTCTTAATTTGTTTATGTGGCCAACGGCGCTTCTCAGCTCGAATTGCAGGATCAGTCAAAGGCATCAGCTCGCTGGCTAGATAGCTCAAAATTAGCAAACAAAAGGGCTCGAGTGGCGACGCAGGCAGCAGTGACAGCACACGATGCCCTTGTGATCATCTAAGTGGCGGTTACCTGATCCCCTGTATCGGACAGATATCATGTGAGTGGGTGTACTCCTGAAAACCAGGAGGCAGGGTTTAGATATTTGACATCAATGAGTTCTTGTGAGCCTGTAATTTGAAAAAGATGTCACATTTGCTAATTTGGTTAAGGACATTGCATTAGAAACCACCAAGGCTCTAAACATGCTTTGGGTACTCACTAGCAGATTTTCAGCAGTGTTCAAACATCTACAATATGTGAATTAGAAATTATTCTGAGGAACTAATTGACTTCAAACATAATTAATCCCTATGAGACACAGTCTGGGTTTTTTCCACTGCTGAGAGTGTCTAATAATCTTACATACAGTGCATCCTAGTTCAGGGCTTTCTTCTGAATATGAATGTGTGGGCAATGTTTTCACTTTGCCCACACTCAAAATCAGTGAGAGGTTTAGCATGATTACAAGACACATATTGTTAAAAAGTGCACATATATTAGTTTGATAACAAATGTTTGGTCTCAGAGGAGTGAAAGTTTAGTCAGAAAGACCTTGGAAAAGGTAAAGTTCACATGAACTAACTACTGTTCTCGGATCTGATTATGTATAATGAGTGTATAATGATTGTGATGCAACAACAATGCATCAAATCCAACTTGGGAGAAAATCGCTGTCCACACGTCAACTTCCCCCGACAGAATTGGCTTCTTTTTCTGCGAGATGTGAGCTGAAATCTAAAAACACATTTGAATTCTGCTCATCAAAACGTTTAAAGCACAAGCGTCCGAAACCATGTAGCAACTTCAAATCACCGCCAAGGACACAATGAGAGCGTCCACAATGTCACATGCACAAGCAGGAGCATTTTGCCACTTCTAATTTGCCTGAAGTATGTGGCACTTTGAATGCAATCATAAGTTGGTGCTAAAAATGTAACACTACGAGCGCGATACAGACGACAGCTTATTAAGGCGAACATAAAGATCTCTGAATATAACACTGTCATTATTCCCAACCAGTGTGCATACGATCCATCGGCCCAAAAAAAAAACGAGATGAAAGATGATGTTGATATTGTAGCGAGCCTCTGTCCTCCTAAGGAAAATTGTAATTACAGCATGCCTATCTTTTTTTTTCTTTTCCGAGATGCCACTGAGAAATAAACAAGGTTAGAATATAATCTGTTGCTCTGAGGGTAATGAGTAATAACAATGCAGAGATCAGCAGTGGTATGTTCTGTTGCCATGGATACAAAAACAGATAGTCTCTTCAATTTATGACATTTTCTTTCTCTGCCTCTCTCTCTGGTGCGCACACACACTCCCACTTTCCCTCCGTTCTGTGTTCTCAGATACAACACAGTGACAGTTTGTCAAATAAAAAGCCTCTGTATCGCCCATTCAGTGGCACTTTCCAACAAGCTGCCTTTTATAACATCCAAGTGGAAAAGATAAAGAATAAGGGAAGGTGAAAAAACCGCTATCAATCAGAACTGGGGTGTAACTACTGTCCACTTTCCTCTGGTGAGGCATGTTTGCGATTGGCTTGACTGAAAGCGCTCCTTTCACTGCTTCCTTATTTTTTTCTATTGCTGCTTTGCTTTCATCGCGTGAAGGCCCCTATTCTTCGCGACTCCCTCTCTATTCCAGACTCAGCTTCAGCTCTGCAGAGAGCTTAGCGGATCCAAAAGTTATGCTGCTCAGTGACAAACAGTGTCTCTCTCTAGCTAGAAGTAAACCACACCACCTCAGACCCCCCCCCAGGAGTCTTGTGTGTGTAGAGTAAAAAAAACTGAATTTTACATTTTTGTGCATGATTGTGTGCACCAATGTTGGGTTTGTGTATTGTGTCTATGTGTGAGAGATAGAGTTGGACTAGGGAATAGAGGGAGGTGAAGGAAGGTCTGGTGGTTTTATGGACAAGGGCCAACTGGGACGGCACTCAGAGGGCTTTTTTTTTGTCACTGATTCAGAAGAGAGGCTCTGGAGAGACAGATGCCATACCAGATACCGAGAACTAGTCTGCTCTGTCAGCAGAGAGCTCTTCAAACTTCCTGTGACAGAAATAATTAAGCCGTCTGTCAGCATCAGAACTACGACAAAACTTCTTCACCGACCAGCAATATTCTCCGACCTTTTCCTTCTTCAGCTCGCTCAATTTTTTCCAACATCCTCTTTACCCAACTCCTCTCCCTTTTTATTTTTTTTTCAGCTTTGTAAGTGCTGCCCACAATGATCACTCCAAACAAATCTCACAGCCAAATTACAATTTCTTTACTTAAGTTTTTTTTTTTGTACAACAACTTCCATTAGCACCTTCCAATTAACTGCTCTCCAGCACTCCACATCACACTTACTGTACTCATTTCACTTCGTTTCTGTGGCTACCCTGAAGGCACAAAAAAAAAACCAGCAACAACAAATTGTGCATCGAGAGAATGATGTGATTCGGGGATACAATGTAAATGTTTTCTTTCTTTCCTCCTTTCCTGTCTTTACAAAAATAAACACATTCATGAATAAATGAAAGACACGGATGGAAATGGCTCTGACTCAAAAAGATCTTGATATTAGGTTTGGGGTTCAATCGGATGAACCCTAAACTGAATCATTCAATTATTCAAAATTTAAAGGAAAGCTAATTCACTTTACTGCCGGGGATTTGTGGAGAAGATTGATAGCACTCTTCTGTCTGTGTCAGGAGGCTATTGCGTTAGCTTAGCGTATAACTTGTTGTTTTAACAATTAGAGTTTGTGGATGGATAAAAACAAACAAGATATAACGTGTTAATTAGGTGCTGCTAGGCCTACTGTTTAACTTAAGGTCGTTATTCTTAGCTAATATAATCGCCTCCTGGCTCTGGCTCCATAGTGAGAGAGCTGGAACACTGGAGCGGTATTGTTCTTTTCATCAAAGTCTTGCCAAAAAGGAAATAGGGATGAATCCCAAAATATTCCTTTAAGATTGACGGTGAACTAAAATATAAATATTGGCAGGGAGATTATTCATTTGTTACTAGACTAAATGACCGCCTACAGTAATTGCTGTTTGATAATAATAAAAAGAGACCAAATAAGATTTGATTGACACACCCAAAATATCCCTCTATTCTCCTATAGCTAGGCTAGTAGCTTAGCTTAGCATATGACTTGTTCTTTCCATATTTTGGTTCGTATGAATAAAACAAGTGCATGTGTTAATTACTGAGCTTGAGAAGTGCTGATGTATTTAACTGTGTAGAGAGCCGAGCTCGCTGTATCCCTCTGCCTCCAGTCTTTATGCTAAGGTAATCACCGACCGACTCCAGCTCCATAGTTAGTGCACAGACACAGGGTTGGTATCAATCTCTTCACCTACTGTAACTCTTGGCAAGAAAGCAAATAAGCATATTTCCCAAACTGACAAACAATAACTTCAAGATTAAAATTTGGGTAACTAAAGGCCAATTTTGTTTCTTTGCATAAAGTGAGAAACTGTAACTTGGAATATATATTCCTTTTCCACTATGCCACCATAAGGCAATGAATACCTCCCACATGTATCCAGGCAGAGAGAAGTAGTTAAAGGACAGGTAAAGGTGTATTGTGCCTATCAACAAACACCTGATTTCATATATAGAGTTGTAAGAAGGTTTAAAGGACAAAATAAATCCTTATTCATGAAACGTGTTAAATGTGTTTTAAACAAGCATTGTACACAAGACACACCACAAACCGTAGCTAATCATATATCTGGGCTCTTTCACACCCTGAAGGTTTAAAATGGCTGAAATCAATACACACTCTACTGACAGGGTCATTGTTTAAAACTATATGAATAGGGTGTGTATATTGGCACTTTAAATGTTAGTCTACAAAGTGCTGTGAAGGTCAGAAAACTGTTCAGTCAATTTTACCCTCTGAACTGAAAAGCAAGGGAAATATAAAACACAGTGAAAAACTGCAATGAAAGAGATGCTTTCTGCTTTACAGCCTTTGGACTGTACTGTTCTTGTCAGCCAATCAACTTGGAATGATGGATCAATGCATTTTCTTCTCTCTCACATTCATTTGGTAAATTGTACATTTCTGAGGGTGAACAGATCCATTGAGAAGCAAGAAAGAAAAAAGGGTCGGCCTACCTTGACATCCACGTGGGCCATGAGGACAGCAAAATTGGTTAGATGGGTACAGGAGCAGGTGGTGTGTGTCCTGTTGGTGCCTAGCAAGCGACAATCCTGCGTCGACCAGAAACCAGTCATGGTTCTCTTGGAGTAACTCCAGAACGAACAGTTGGGGTTGAAGTTTTCCTCAGATTGCTGTTAGAGGGCAAAAACATAAATAAATGAGTTGAATCACAATGGAATAAATAACAAGAATAACAAGAAATCGCACACAGAGGTCTGGTGTTAATCACACATTAGCGTGGTACATTTCTACTTTCCTTTGTGCGCAGAATAAGCATCCTCGAAACAAGCAATCTATATCCATTGTAAAGTGAATAGCGGGTGGTTTTACTGTCATAGAGCATCAAGCGGCCCCATGCCTGTTTTTCATTGTGTTTTTTGACCTTTCTCTTTAACTTTCACTGCGTGAGAATGGACTGCCCGACTGTTTAATGGGCACCACCGCTGTCTGTGCTGGGCTACGGCTCTAACGACAAGCACGCCTCCCTGTTATCTCGCTTGCCATTTTATAAAGGTAATCCATGACACTGGGGTTGGGTAACACACAAGCACAACAAAACATAACTGCTGATAAATAGATGTCTTTCTCTCTTGAGCCCAATTTTCTTTTGTAGTTTCCGAAACACTCACAATACTTTCCTTTGTGACTCACAGCTTCCAAGGTTAAACATATCTTGCTTTCCTACAATAAACACCACAAGGAGCTGTAGTGTTTTATAGTTTAACGCTTGCTGTAGGGTAATTAGTCTAATAAGGTTTATCCTCTGTGAATGTAAATTTGCCGCTGATTGAGTTTACCCTTCACACATCCAAACCCTGTGTAAAATGTTCCACAGCAAGGAGGAGATAGGATGACCCTCTGTCCCATTAATGACTTTAATTGGTCCCATTAAGTGGTGAGGCAAGGAAGCAAAACAATAACTAGAGGACACATCATCATCCCAGAAGACCAGTGATCCAAAACCTCATGGATGAGAGAGGGGCTTAACTGTGGGAAGCCAGAAAAATAGGAACCCCACGCTCGGTAGCAGAGTTGATACATACAAGGTTTATTTTCAGAGGCAAAGTTGAAGTCGTCTCAATATTCCTGCAATAAATACTGTCTGAAAGCATATATATAGATAATAATTTATGCGTACAGTTTTCTCTATGTAAAGTACCGCCTGCATAATCACATTCAGTTTACCTAGGGCTGCAAAGATTGCTTTTCTTTTACTTCTCACTGATATCCAATTACGATTACCGCGATTATCACATTTTGTTTTTGAATCTTAGAGCCAAATCTAAATGAAGCAGAGCTAAGAACAATAATGAGACCCAAGCAGTGTACAGTACACTAAATAAAAAGGAATAATCGCATCAGAAAAGAATGTTCCTGCTTGCAGCCAGAAGCATGATTGAGAAGAAGCTAGACCAGTCATTCAGAACGTTCTCTTTAACAGCACCTCGGACTGGTTTACCGGTTTACCAGAGAACGGGGAGCTCTTGAGTTGCTGCACCAGAGAAAGCGCTCTACATGCAAAACATCGATACTGCATTCAATAAAGTTGAATTAATTGTGGAAGCCATAATTGTAATCAGGATTATTATATGACTAACTGCACTGCCCACTATGTACATAAAATGCACTCTACAGTATATGTAAATGTCAGAATGTTTATGGCAACTTTAATGTGATCAAACGACAATTCCAGCAGCAGCGGCGGCGGCGGCAGCTCACTTGGTGCACTCCAGTGTAGAAGCGAAAGCAGATACAGCGCAGAAAACACACTTTTCCAAAAGGGCACTGTTTTATTAAAATGACTTGATCTGAGCAAGAAAAGGGTATAAAAGCACCAGTGCCCCAACATTAGACCAACAGTAAAATTAGTGAATCTACCGTCCAAATTACAAATTACACTTAAGGCAGGTGAGTCACAGCAATAACTGCGCTGACATTGCCCCCTGACATTTTCCCACCATTTAATTTTGACATCCATGAGCTATAGTCCTTTTACACTCTCTATCCCTCTGCGCTCAGTGTTTTCTTTTTTTTTTCTTTTGCTACCGTTGTTGCTTCCCTCCAGGTCCCTCCTACACATGAGACCCGCTGCAAGTCTCTTATGGATGTTCAGCATCCCTGATAATCGCTGAAGGCGCTGTTCGTAGACAAAACAGGGATATTTCGAGGGTAGCAGAGTGTGGAGAAGATAATATAGTCAAGAGGGAGAAGCCGCGACTCCCCACAATGACTAAGCAGCTCCAGTGAGGCTCAATGTGACTGATATTTGTTCAAGAGATCAGGCTGTTTATTTGTTCAGACTAATAAACAACAACATGCATCACCGTGTGAGCCATTTTGTTTTCCATAATTAAATTTTTCTTCAGGATCTTTCTTTGGATAAAACTTCTTCACATTAACTTCATTTTCTTGGTTCGTACATTTTTGTTGCACTTCAGGGATAGAGAAAATTGTGATGAAAGGGTTCTGTCAAGAAAGTGCATGTGAGAGTGTGTTTCAGTGTGTAAGTAAAAGAGAATGAGACAAAAAGCACATTAAATACAGAGGCAGGCACATCAAAGTGAAAACAAAACACATCTCAACACACACACACAAGAAGAGATGGATAATTACCTGTAGATGTCTGATGGTAAAAATGACAGGGTCAGAGAGGTAGACTTTGTTAGAGTCCTTGTTGATGGCAGCCGTGATGACCGGAGAGTTGACGATGACAGAGTAATTGGTAGCCATGGCTTCGCTGCCCAGCTTCATGCTGGCGTTCTCCGTTGAAAGGTAGACCCCGATGTGTTTGTACAGGACAAAGGCTATCCGAATCTCACCTGCAAGAGGACAATCGGGTCAAGTATGGCCATGACTATGTGGACACCCTAACATTAAACCCATGTGTGATTGCTGAACACCTCATTCCACATTTGGAAAGTCTGGCACTGATGCGAGCGAGGAGGCCTGACTCGCTGACGGAATTCCAACTCATTCCAAAGGTGTTGGTCAGTAAAGCTCTTCCAAACAAAACCTGAGGTGCTTTAAACCGTAAACTGCTATTGCTTCAAAGTTTGAGCATCCAGTTCGAGACAATAAACTACTTTTATTATATTAGTTAGTGAAGCTTGCTATAATAATTGTGTCATGCCTGTGGTGCATGGTACCAGTTGTTAGGAGGGTCAGATGTAGTGGATAGCTGCGGTTGGAGAGATGTGCCCTGCTGTCGTCCATTCAAAATACTGGCCTGTTGCAGGGCAGCAGAGGCAGCAACCACAAGCACCTTTAGAAAAGCCTTTCTTTATGGACCTTCTTGGTGCATAGGGCAACTGTCAGGCTGACACAGGAAGTAGTCTTCCCCAAACTGTTGCCACAAAGATGGAAACACTATTGTCTAGAATATCACTGTATGATGCAGGATTAAGATTTCCAATAATTGGAACTTGACATCTAGCCTAAACTAGAGAATAAAAGCCTCAGACTAAGAGTCCAAGAAACTATGAGCACGGTGTACACACACGTTGGCCATACAGTGTAGTACTAGAATAATGTGACAAGAATGTGTGTGATGGTCAATTTGGGTCTGTTTTTTCCATTCCATGTTTCCATTTGTGGTCTATCAAGAAGCAAGAAGTCCAATTTTCATGCCTGTTATATGGCTTATAAATACTATTGAACATTGGCTCTTGAGAAATACTGCAAAAAATAACAAAAAGAATGCTGGAAATAATCACTCAGTTGAAGCTTTGTTAGCACAAGAATCAGAAACTGTTTATAAAACTGTCAAAAAGGAGACCAGTGTCAAGGTTGCCAAAATAGTTCCAGAAGAGGAAAAAGGTAGAAATCGTTCCTACATCAACAAACAGTTATTTTAATACAGCATCCATATAATGTAGTTACCATTCCGCCATTGGGACTGACAAAGGCAAGCATTTTTCTTGTTAATAATTTCCTCCTCTCTTTCTCTCTCGTACACATCTCTTTCCCCTCCCGCCGCCTCACTTTCGAGCACTGATATGAAAGAAAGTTCCCTCCTGCCGTGACTGAGATCACTCACTCAGATGAAAAGAAAACAATTTGGGTGCTATAGCGCTGGATGATAGGGAAATATCCGCCACCCCGCTATAATGATCCGTCTGGGCACGGCTGGACATAGACTTAGTCATCCAGCTAAGAGGCACCGGGCGCAGCTTGAGTCGATTCTGATTTGCATGAGCTGATAGTAAAGTCTAAAAATGGGCCTGCATTGCTCCTGACGATAGCTATGTATTGTGTCTAACTGCCTCATTTACAGTTTAGAGGCAGTACTTGAGTGTAACTAATTCTACAGCCAGGGTTCTATTTGAAGACTGCAGAACGATCCCTGTGCTTTATATGCAGCCCAACAAATGCTTTGAGAAGCAAATTGAAAGTTATTCAGAGGCATCTGTAATGAAATTCCTACAAAACCACTCCAGCCCCATGCAATGCCACAACCAAATGTGGAAAACTAAAATAACTAAAGGAATTTTTGATTAATTACAGTGGATCTCGTATGCCAGAAAGTTTTTCGAGTAATACTACAGTATTTCAATTACAATCAAGCCACATTTTGTCTGTTACATCTGTTTAATCACAAGCTTGGATAATACACCAACTGTAGTTGCGCACAAGGCACGATTACACTTCAAACCAACAACAGGGGACCAATAAAAGCAGATTCAAAAGGTTTGACGACTCACCGTTTCTTCCATGCTGCTTGAGTGTGTTAGCCGAGAGGTGGATGGAGTTGCCCTGTCCTCCAGTTTGCGGGAACTTCAGATCAGGCAAATTCCCATCTGTGCTCATCCTTGCCACCTCCAGCTCTGCACCAATACACAACAAACCAGAGCAAGACAGCATTTAACATCAATAAATGTCTTTTTTTTTTATGATACACAAGCTTAAGACATAAACATTATGAGCAGCATGGTTATTAGATTTTAAGATTAGATTGAAACCACTCTCATTTCTGCGCCTCGAGTACAAGCTTATATATATATATAATATAGCTTAGCTTAGCTTAAAGACTAGAAGCAGGGAGAAAGAGCTATCTTGGTTCTGTTCGAAGTTCGAAAATAGGTTTTATATTTCTCTTGCGTACTGTTTAAATAAACAAGATACAACATGTTAATTAGTTAGTTTTAGCAGTGCTGGTGGGCACGTTTCTGAAAATGTCAAACTATTTCTTTAAGCGATGTTCATACAACGTGGGACTATCACTCCCAGTTTGCAATGTTTAACATCGCCTGGGAGCTTTACTGAAAGCTCCAATACACTAAATAATACTCAAGTGAATGAAAGGGGAAATATGACTGCCAAAGGCCATTATTCATAGTAATTAAATGTAATGGATAGTATGAGCCACGCTGACCATAAACATTGTTTTAAGTTCTTTGTTGATGTGAATGCTCGCAAGTCATAAACATTGGAATTTTTCTTATCTCTACCTTTTATCCCATGAACAAGATATGCAAGCTTTGACACTTAAGAACATAAGAGAAGTGTAAATCTGAATGAACAATAACCCTGATCAAAGATGCTCTGCACCTGACTTCTGTGTGACTTATTTGTTATCGCTGCCATTGGGTAAAGACTTAACAGCACACAGCAGTCATAAGTAAACTTCAAACACACCTCATGTCACTAATTCAAAAAGCTATTCTCCTCTAGTAGCTGACTTCATTAATCAATGCATCTCCAACGAGCACTAAATGCAACACATCCTTTCTTGATTCACGCAGCTTTGAAGGATCGCCTCCCTCTCAACTCGCTGTGTGCAGGGGAGGTTAGTGTCTCGCTATAGGCCTCTTAATCAAGTGACTATCAAGTGTTCAGGTGACATTTTTCCTCTTAAATTGTAAAAACAAAGGATGTCTTTGCCCTTTGAAAAAAAAAATGAAAAAGATGCCTTCATTTCAAGGAATCTTTTTGTCGAGACAAGCAGATAGAGCGAGAGATATAAGGAGGAGATAAAGACTAGCTAGAGAAGACAAGCGTGCTTCTGCGGCAGCTCAACAGCTGTTGTGTCTGAAGCAAGCTCCTAATTTACGGTTCAAAGACTCTGCCGTCATACAGCAGAGGAAAATGAGCTGCTGATAGGAGCCTGGCTGAAATAAAAAGCTCATTCCATCAAAGTTATTATGGTATGATACAATTCAGTTTAATAAAGCAGTCGAGTGTGCTCTAATCTGAAGTACCGGTGACCTGTGTAAAGTCTAGGCATTCCTAAAATGTCACATGAAGTCCCATAGCACACTGAGATGAATCCGGTGATTCATTTCTAGGAGGAAGGACACAGAGGTTACACAAAGGTCAAATTCAAAAATAGGAGATGCGCCGTGTGAGACTAATCCAGGCGGTAGGCCTAGGTAAACAAGATGCCAGTAGTGGGGTGGCACCTCACCTGAAAATTCACATAGTAATGATGTGGTTTATGTAAAGGATGACACTATTTTACCATTATTGTACAGCAGATTGTTTAGAACTGCTACATGCTGAAATGATGTCACTGTAATGCTACTGAAACAAAGGCTATATGTAATCTAGACCTGTAAACCTTAAAGTAGCACTTCAATATTTTGGGAGATGCGCCTATTTGCATTTTTGCCAAAAGCTGATGTAAAAAAAATTGATGCAATACTCATGTCTAGACAGTAAATATGCTGCTACCACCAGCAGCTGACTATCTTATCTTAGCTCAGAGAGTGGAAACATAGGGAAACAGCTAGCCTGTCTTGGGCCAAAGGTAACAAAATCCACCTACCAGCACCATTAAAGCTCTCTGATTAACACTTTTCAATACTTTTACATTTCTATATGTGTGTCCAAAGTGTGTTTATTAAATAATGTATGTCACCTGATTACAGAACAAGAAATCATAGATTCCATGTGATGTGATTTGTTAAATTAATTCCAGCTAGGACTTAGTTCCTCTGGAAACAATAGTCAGCTGACGACTAACATCCAATCATATTCAAACAAGGTGTACAGCATGGCAACTATAACTTGATTCTTCCAGTAATCTGCTTATAACCTCCTCCATATGTGCAATATTTCAGAATCAGAATCATATATTGATTGATACAGATGTTTCTGGTATTACTGATTTAACTATAATTTAATGTTCATGTATGTATGTGTTTGTAAAGAAGTTCTCCCAGGTGTATCCTCATTTGTGCCTTTTTAAACCAATTCTAACCTTATAATCATTTGCCATGCCTAGATGTAAATGTCTCCGACTTAACTGCATTTGAATCTTTACACAAGGGTGATTTTATGATGTTTCAGACTTGTGTTTTGAGACGGAACAACATTCATTTTCACAAAGGCTATCTTCATCTGTCGGAGCGAGTGATTTCCATCCATGATTAGACCAAACATTTAAACTTTGATGGTCAGTGACCCTGCGTTCACCTCCACTATACCACTGCACTAATGGCTAATGGTCATTGCTAGCACACATACACTGGCTGGCAGTGGAGAGTCTTAACTTGAAACACATTTTTATCAAGTGTAAGAAACAGAAACTTCATTAAGCCCGGTAAGGCATTCAGCTGATGATCTGATGTCAGCGGACTATGACACCTCTGTCTTTGATAAAGGTTAGTTTCCACGAAAAGATACAAAGAGTCCACATTTAATCCTCCCTTTGTATCTGTTCTTATACCAAAGCTTCCAATACTTTCTATTATAAAAAAAAGCCTTTGTATTAACATTCTCTTGTGCTTTTGCAAAGGCCAAGGGGTTTTGGTGATACATTCCTATTCAACTTAGCTAAGACAATACCCCAGATAGCTCACCATTCCCTGGATTCCAAGCCTGCCTTTGGAATAAAGGAAGCATTTTTCTTCTCCCCCTCTCCCTCTCTTTTCCCTGTGTGGTTGTGTAAAAGAGCTTACGATGGGCTTTAGGGAATTTCTTTGATGCCATAGTGGTTGTCGGACCCAAAGGCTATACCTTCAAAGCCCGTTTAAATAACACGTTAATCGGCAGAAATCTGCTCATAAGATTATCATGCAGAGAGTGAAGCACACACTCTGGCGTAGACAAAGCCCTAGACGAAGCACATGCACTGTGACGTGTAAACACAAACACAGACACAATGGGTGAGGAAATATCCTTCGTCTTTGAAAGCGAAGAAAATAGATCTCATTATCAGCTTGAGCCTGAAATTGGAACGAGCCTTTCTTACTGTTCAGGATTCACTTTAAAGCAAAAAGAGAACCAGGCTCGCCCTGACATCGAGAAAGTGTCACCAGGTGTGAGCTACAGTACACCTGCACACACAAAACCCTTCACTTTAGATGTAAGTCAATGTGAGGGATCAATAATTAGCAGCTGCTGTGATTACCAATGCTTAAATGGGCCTCCTTGTCCTCATTTAACTACCCTGCATGGCGTGAGGGATTGCAGGAGCCAACTGGCTGCAAAAAATAAGCCGAGCAAACAGAGAGATAAGGCCTAGTAAACATGTCACCAGCACATAATTAACCAGACTACCACTATGAGCTATAAAATCTCACTCGAGTTGAGCAGGCACCGTCTCCTTCCCCTCTCCAAACGAGCCCAGAACCTCCTTAATACCCAGATGAATTGTGTGCCAGATACAATAAAATCCTTTTTATTAATTCTCCTTACGCTCGCTTCCTTTTAAGTCAGTAGACCTATATTTTTAGGTTGCCATGGCAGCAGGAACTAGGAAAAAAAACCCGCACTTGTTCAGAGAAGAGGGTGATACATCATAACATAATTTTTTTTCTTAATTCCCCTTGCCCCAATAGCCGCCGCCTGCAAAAAAAGGTTATTTAATTAAATTTTATTTCATGCTTTGTAAATGATTTTCAATATAAACCGAAGATTAAATATATTCTACCTTTCTGTTGTAAGTGATGTTTTCGGTTTTGAAAAGCACCACTTGGGAACAGGTTTAATGACAGAAGTTCCATTATCCGTGCTCACTTCGTATTTATACACTGAATAATGAGCGCTGATCCCTGATCTGCTTGGCTAGTGGTTAATTCCGGCTAATAGTTGACATGAATATGAACACAATCATTTGAGATAATTGTCAATTTACAGCTGACTGCCATCAGCCATAAGCAGCGCAGCCAAACTTAACCTCCTGTGAGGGAGAAGGCATTAATCCAGTGACCTTCACACTTGTTCCACAGTCTCAAGAGCTCTGCTGTCAATATGAGAGCGGCCCGGATCAATAGCAGTATGGTGAACTTTTTAACCCCTGTACAACTGGTAAGACCACTGAAGGATGAACCACTTCAGAAACACCACTAGAAAATATTATGAAGACCAAACCGCACATTCGGGCTCTTTAAGACTACATGTAATTTTCACAGTATCAAAATTGACAAAGCTGAGTCTTCCAGCTGAGCTAATAATCTGTCTCCCAGCAGCTTGAGGAGAAATTAACCTAATTCTGGACAAGCTGGTTTACTCATGCAGGCAATGACAACCACATTAAACTGTATTTTGCTTGCTGGCATACAATTTACATTGCCATCACCGCTAAGAGAAATCACCACTGGTTTGGAAGCCAATCATGTTCCGGTACATTATGCAACATACACAAGTGTAATGTAGAAACTTGAAACCTCCTAGACTTTTCAGTAAAGTATGAGAGAACTTTTTAAATGATCAATATTTGCATATTTATGTCATCCAAAGGGCAAGGGTGACATTTTCATGTGAAGATACAAGACCAAAATGTCTTAGAGTATACTCACGGATGTTGTCTGTGTTCTCTTGAACAATGTCCGTCTTCAGCAGGTTATCAGCCAGGACGAAGGCCCCTTGTTCCACCGTGTCCAGCAGCATGGTGGCGGCCCTCAGCTGCTCGCCTGTGCTCAGCTCCCTCCACGCTCCTTGGGCCTGCGGCTGCAGCAAATTGTTGACCGTCTCAACCATGGCCTGGGGAGTCCAAATCATCGATTTAGTGAAAAGGAGCTTAGCTGGCCTGGGACTGCTGTTGTTTGACACGGTGATTTGGTAAACGGTATGATACCAGCGAAGGAAGATCAAAGAGAGTTCAGGACTGAAAAACAAATCACACAATCCCGTGGGATTGTGCAGGGAAGAAGCATGAAGCGTTCCCTGTTTTTCATTTGAACTGAAAATTCTATAATCATCCTTCTACTGAGCAATTTCATGACTCTATTTCCGATTCATTTACAAGTTATGCTTTTGGACATGGGTCGTCAACTAGTTGCAGCGACACCGCAAACTGTAATGGCATCGGATATGTTCTTAGGTTACTGTTTCCTTTTATCTACAAGAAGAATTAATCATGTAAATGAATCAGAGCCAATGCTTACAAGACTAGAGGCCAATTCTTACATGACTTGAGGCTATAGAGTCTTTAATTGGAGTGATTAATGTTCTTCCATGCAGACAATCCCAATACACAAAAGCACTACAAAAAAAATAAATAAAACACCACAACACAGAGGCATTCCAATGGATGTACAAGGTAATTGCTGGTAGCAACTATCTGCAACTCTCTCTCCTGCATGTTAATAGCAAAGAACAACTATTATGCCTTCTTTAATCTCCCCACAACAATGCTGAAGCTAGTAAGCAAGGATGAAACAAGAACGTTCTCAATACAAGATGAAAAATTAAGAGCCATTAAAGATTTAAAAATGCCAATGGCGAGATTTATAAATGGAATACTAATTGGTCAAGCAAGAAAAATTCCCAATACCACTTCTCTGAAGAACTAAATGATCCCGACCGCCTGTGGAAAAAAAGCTATTTCTAAGCCATTACTGTACAGTAGGTGGTGAAATGCATAATTATTAGAAATTTCTTGCACTGCTAACATTCCAACGCTCCAAAGAGGAAATTATATACCCAATGAAAGCTTTGACTTGGCAAACTCCCTTTGCACATCTGCAAAAGTCAGTTTACACCCTTGTAATCCTGAAGATGGAAGCTATGATGTACCGTATGTTAAAAATGGGGGGTGTCACGCCGCAGAGCTTCTCTCTGAACTTCGCTTAGATCCCTTTTTTGATCAATGGATTATGGAAGGGAATAAGAGTTTTAGCATGACTCCAAAACAGCATGGGGATAAAGCCAAAGGCAATAAGAGAAATCATGTGCTCCAGTGTATCAAATGAATTCCTGATCAAAAAAAAAAAAAAAAAAAAAACTAAAAAGAAAACCGGCTTCACAGTCACAAAGCACAAGTGTGATGGACCCCCCAATTACCTTATAATGTTAAGTTGTATGTTTGTTTCAAATCACTGTGATAGCAAGTGGAGACGGAGGACTGATTGTATTCAACTCACTGGCGCTGGCAGAGAATTTCAAATAGCACCAGCTGGCTTTTCCTCATTCAAAACATACCCTGCACACATTAAGCCGCCCACACACACACACACACAACCGCGCACACACACTGTGAAACGCTGACGCAAGAGTGAACACACACCGATGCACCTGCTGGTATACAGAAACACAGAGAAACTCACAGGCAAGTGTACAAAACAGCCACACGTACACATGCACAGGCAGTCTACCATCTTTGATGTAATTATTCATTATCTGCAGCCAATCTCCAATCACACCTTTTGACATTCAGCTTGAGGCAGAGGTTGATTCACTCTCAATTAAGGAGCTCTTTTTCTTCAGGCACTGACATTTCTTTTTCCTTTGTTCACCACTGCAAGGGTTTTTTTCTTCTCCAGCACTTCTTAAAACACTGAAGTAATAGTTCTTCAGGTAAAGGATTGATGGACTCGCATACGAGGCTGCCTCGCTTTTTTCGCATGCAGTAGAGACTTACAAAAAAGAACAAAGTGGAGGAGTAGCCCACCCCAGAGCCAGAAGGGGTGGGTAGGAAACTTAATGAGGAGGGAATATACAATGTAGAATTTATAAACAAGAATAAAACAACCGAGGGCAGGGTATATAGTATGTATCAAAAATTAATATTGTAATGATGATCAGTTTTCCTACTGGTCCCTTCAGGCATTTATAAAATCAACAGAAGAAAAGCAATAAAGCTGACATTCACTCATGGTGCATCATTTGGACATGCAATAGATTACCAAATCTCTGTGATGCAAATTATTCATTACTGTAACTAATATGCGTATAGCATGCCAATTTTCCCTCATTCAAACCAGAGAATGAAATTAGGATATAAATACTGAAGAGTATTGCCTCCATATTGGAAGGCAGGTGACTCACAGTATATTTTACAAAGAAGACAATTACCTGAATTTGAGCATACAGGTACAACAAATATCTAATGCACAAAAAAAATGTGTCCTTTAGTTTATTATCACCAATAGGAGGCATATTTTGAATGACTTGTTGCCAACAATGGTTCTGCAATCTGAATAAGTCACAGTCAAATTGCGTGAAAGGAAATTCTGAAGCAAACCGGGACACTTACTTTCCATCATCCCAATACTATACATCCAATTGAACCGCTTTTATGCCTTTGTCAGTAAAGTAAAAAGGTTCAATGACTGTCATCAAGAAATTTTGAAAAAATAACTTTAAAGGTCATACTGAATGAAAAATGCCTTTTCTGTTATTACCTTGTGTCCCAGAGGTGGACAGCTATCTATGTGTGACAAACAACAATGGAGCTATCATTGAGGACCCTCATGTTTTGTACTTCATATTTTTTTCCCAGGAATTTGGGGGAAGGGGGTCATTTATTTTTTATTAAATAGTGACATTTTGGTACTCTTGACACTCTTATTCATCTTTTAGCCAACAGATGAGTAAACTGATACCACCCTTGTGTCGATGAATATGATTCACACTTCAACATTGCATGGATTAAACAAATAACCTATAACATGCTAATCAGTGAGCTTTAGAGGCGCTGGCTAATTTTGTTACCTTTGGACAAAGCCAAGCTGGCTGTTTTCCACTGTTTGTAATTTTTGTGCTAAGCTAAGCTTCATATTCACCGTACGAACATGTGTGAGTGGTATTGATCTCCTTACTTGACGCGTAAGTGTATTTTCCAAAATGTTTCACTATTTCTAAATCCATGTCAAATGTACATATTTACATATGAAAGTCACCACCTTCCTTTTCCTATTAAGTGTCAGGATATATCTGCTGACAGATTTTGCACCCAGGGGCATATGAAAAAAGTCTATGCAATAAAATGCCATCATATATTTTGTATTGGTCCAGCCAACCCCTTAAGCCAACACATAAAACCTATGGGTACGTTTTTGTCTCTAAAGTTATACGCAGTATGAAGTGTGTCAAAGATGTGTATTTGGACTGCAACAAAATTGCAGAAATCACTGGTGCTGTCAAATGAAGCATGGGCCTGTCATTCAGAAGAAAAACACGCCACTCCTCTCCTTCTTTGTCAATGTAGAGAGTGACAACAATAAACTGTAAAGACTAATATCTATTTTGCAGTTCACGTCTGGCCTATGTTTGAACTCTTAAATGAAATCCCTCCCCATTTTAAATCCTGCCTCAACCCACAATTTAATGGAAAAAGACATCAAACCGCAGACAAAAAAGATCTCTAAGCCATTTTATGGGACCTTGAAGGTTAATGGATGGGTTTAGTTTAATCCAACCGGCAACATACACATCCAAAAAAAGCCCTTTTATGCAAGTGCTGGTCCAGGTGAATTCTGGAGTATACCGTGAGAACATAAACACACATGACAGCTCCTGTTTACAGTGTTTTAGTTTATCTCCCAAATGGCTTATTCAGTATCTTAGATGAAAGGATTTATACCACTCTCATGTCTATTTGAAGCTGCAACCAGCAGCCAGTTAGTTTAGCTAAGAATAAAGACTGGAAACAATGTCAAACAGCAACGTTAACAAAATCTATTAATCTCCACACCGATAACTCTGACATTATTATTAGACACAATTAACACATTAAAGCTTTTATATTAATCTGTACAGAAAACTATTTTTTGGCCAGACACAGTGATTTCTTGGAGTCTTGTGGTCACTGTGAGGTTGCCAGGCAACCGACAAATCAAACCATTAATTAAAGCTAAGATGGCAATGATAAGGTTATGGATAGAAAGAGCATGATTCTGGTTGGTTGGTGATTGTTAAACCATAACTTAAGCTGAAAAGGACATTTTTGAACGTTTAATAATTTATTTAGCAGGCTAATACATTTACACCAACCAGACCTCCATGCTGTTTCTTGCCATGATGCAATTTCATTGCCAGAACCCTGCCTGTTTGTATTTGTGTTTCCTCCATGTAATCCATCCCCATATGGGAAATCTTGTTTCTCTCACTTCTCATGCACAGAGCAGGATAATTGCATTTTGAAAACGTCGGGCTCATCCTACAAAATTTCATGAGACCAGTGTGAGAATAGCATCATTCCCAGCCTCAGTGGGAAAACGCACAGAGAGAGGAGGGTGGGGGGGGGTGGGATTGCACCCAAGCAGCACACGCCACTACTATCATCATAGTCTGTGCAGTTGAGTCTTAGAGACGTGATGGTGGCTTGCTGCTATTTTACTGCTATTAGCACACTGCCACTCCATCTGTCAAATGTAGCACTGCTGCTGCAAACCCCCAACTATTTTTTCACCTACTTTGTTTGCCTTTCCCGAAAGAATATAAGCCAGCAGTAAAGAAAAAAACAACAAAACACGATATTCAAGTTCCTGGTACATAAGGAAATGCTAATCGTTAACTGGACTCACTGCTGGAATGTTCCACTTGAAACAAGGATGATGACTGGGCGTGAAAAGCTGCAGTGCACAGGCCATTTATACCAGTGCAGAAGGAAGGAAGGGAGGTGGACATTAGCGTGAGCTTGGCAGGAGTCCAAGCCAACCCGTGGTGTGTGTGCTTCTATCTGTGTGCTGATTGATGAAATGAACTCCAGGTCTGGGAAATTGATTCTGGCTGAGGCTGGTCTCCCCTCTCTTCTCTTCTGGCCTGCCTTCTGTGTACACTCAGTTCTCGTCCCTTTATTTCTCCTCACTCCCCCCTTCCCGTTCACCGCTCGGTTCGTCTCACTTGTTTTCTCTCACTGACGTTGAAGGCTGATCTCAAAATGGGGGGGGGGGCAACACAAACAAGGTGGGATATCTTGTTCTCTCTGTCCTCTTCTATCTGACTAGATGTCTCTTGGCACAGGTGAAGCTGTTGCATCATTTCAGTATTTCATTCACCGTGTTTTATTTTACCTGCTAGCCAAATCATCTGTCTTCTTTGAGAATCTCTGCAACCTTCTTGTTTAATATTTCATGAAACCTTTTTCTCTGTAGTAAGCGGGGTGTATGGGAGTTTCTGAGGGACTACCTTTATGCTCTTTGTCTCATGTATTAAATGGTACTATTGTACAATTCCCAAATAGCAGCCCTTTATTTAACTCAACGGCACAGGGAGGCAAACTTTCATTTGAAACTAAATTAAACACCTTTATTTTTAAGTTTCCTGGTGTCATAAGTATATTTTATTGTATTTTAGAAAGAAGCCTTCCAACAACAGAGTCATGTTTTACTCTCTCCTGTTTCTGGAAGGTTTTTAATTTGAAACATTGTTTTATCTCAGAAAGGAGTGTTATGAGGTGTTTTAATTTGGATGCACTTGCACTGGTGTACACCTGTGTGCTTGTAATTTGAAATATGTGCAGGAATTGTTGTGTTTCATTGATGTAACTTAACATTGCAAAAAAAAAAGGACAGTAGAAGCAAAGAATTAATTAGCGAATGATAATTAAGAAGCATTTAGCGGTAGAGTGGTGAGTATGACATGTGTACAGATGGAATTAGTGCTGTGACGATCAGCATTAAGCCGAATTTATCATAAGAGTATTTGGCATGAGAGAGTAGCTTTTATTTTTTCATTCCAGCTATTAGAGCTTTTATTATCTGAGACTTTTGGAATTTACAGTATGTATGTATGCGTATTAAAAAAAACAAACAAACCAAAGGTTATTCAGAAAATTGAATTAATGCACACAAGTGTAACTTATTGAATGTCTGACAGATTCTTTCACTCTTTCCACTCCAGCAGAAAGGGCTCACACAAATTATTCAGGCAGAACTCTGCACTGCAGGCAAGATGAAGAGGTCTCTGTTTATAAGGATGTGGGTATCTTCATCTTTCAACAAACTGACTACCAGGGAAATTTTATCATCTCGTTACATTCAAGAACGAGAAGCCTCCCTCCGTTTCGCCTGCTCTAAGGTCATCCTGCGCTGTGACACTCCCTATAGTCATCTTTGCATGCAGAGGTGTCATTTTAATGAGGGGTCGGAGCTCAATATCCTCCCTGTATCCTGCAAATTCACACTCACTTGGCTCCTACTAAGGCACAAGATATTATTTTGATCTTTTATATGTTGAAATAGTGGTATTCATAGCATACTGTAAATCCCACATCTTCAACTTCTGCTTTAAAACAAAATGAATGCCGGAGGGGGTAACCGTTCGGAGATAGCGTGTTTGACTTTAGCTTTGGTAAAACATGGATGGACATAATCACAATAATTGGACGACCATAATGTCAGTGCCTGTAAAAAAACTGCCATTAATATGACCAAAAGGCACAGGAGGCAGGCTGCTTTTATCATGTTTGTTTGAAATCAAAAGGACACAACAGAGAAACATTCCTGCAGGGGAAATGCAGAACATAGGGAGTTGATCATTATACGCTTTGTAGCTTTATCAAGGCCAAATCCTGTTCTCTGGGATTAAACTGACATGTGGAAGAGATCACTGAGTACGTACAAACAAGAAAGATTCAAAAGTAGTCATAATTAATGATCGTTTCATCTGCGCTGGAACAACAGAGGCTGGGAGATTGCTACAGGTTGAACTATTTGTGAATACGTAAGTGAAACAACAAAACGAAGCTGTATTGAGATTCCCTGATGATCCTAACGAGACGAAGGCCTCAGCACCAGGTGAATTCAAGTGGCATCAAATAGTTTACCACTTAAACGAGATAGAAGCCCTCAATCAAGATGAGAATGACTCCTCATCTCATTTAGACATCAACCCCGGAGCCCTGTATTTTATTTTGGGCTACGTCCTCCTTCACCGCAACCGCACCTGCGCTCACGCTATCCGCCTTTTCCCAAAGTACTGTTAAAGTCTGTTTTCGGCACCCGCGTGGTCTCCGAGCAGAGGGCCCGACAGAGGCAGGTGCACCTCTCATTTGCTTTGTATTCCTCTGCTAATCCCACTTATGTCAACCACCAGGGCCCTGTTGGAGAAAACATTGCCAAATTTCCCTAATCAATGAAAGTCCCTGAAAGGCTGGCAGCGCGTGCAGTCGATGCCGTTGTTTACCTAAGGCCACAGATGTTGCTCCATTATTCTGGTTCGTCAAGTGAAAGCTCTTCACTGTTTGAATTTGTCACCACAGCGAGGGAACGGAACAGGAGGAGGAGGCGCGCAGCTGAGCAATGTGTACATGTATGGTAGTGCACAATACATCCTGAAAGAATATGCTGCACTGGGGATACACGGTGCGGGCTCAGAAGCTTCCAGATTCATGTCAATCAAATAGATTTGTATGACATTTCTCTTTGTTTAGTCATGCTAGTGGCGTGGCTCTGGGAATGGTAATATCGGTCTGTAAGTCCGCTCCTTTGGTCTGACTGAAACATCTGCAACAACTGATGGATTGCTATTACAAGTTGTGCAGACATTGATGGTAGGATGAATCCCAATGAAGTTGTTTCTTCAGGATGAACTGCGATAACATGTAGCATCAAAATCAGTTCAACATTTGTATTCGTCCAATTTCCTGCAAAACTAATAGCATTCCCATCAGCCTCTGCTCCACCCTGTGTTTAGTGTTAATAAGCAAATGTTAGTGAGCTAAACTAAAACGAATGAACAAAACGAACATGGTAAACATTTTACCTACTGAACGCCATCATATTAGCGTTTAGTTACACATTTAGTTCAGAGTAGAATAAACTGTCAGTGGTTAAGGCCAATTTTGTCAACATATCAAATGGCCAAAACCCAATTCCCCTATTCAACTCAGAAATAGAGCAGGTCTAGACTGAACTCCTTATAACATTATTTACAGAGACCCAACAGTTCCCACCATGAGCAAGCACTTGGTGACGGCGGCAAGGAAAAACTTCCTTTTAAGAGGCAGAAACCTCTGAAAGACCCCGGCTCTAGGTGGTTGGTCGTCTGCCTCGACCAATACTCAATCCAGTACTTTCCTAAAACAGCAGGGTATTGTAGTAATCATAAAAAGTTACTCAAACAGGAGAAACTAGTGCATTTGTTGGGCCTATTATCAGCTGTTCATTAATACTTGTTAATAAATATTTATGGCACCGGGACAGTGAATGACTCCAAAGACATAGTAAGAAATACAGTGCCCATATTCGTTGTAATGAAGTAACATATCAGCCCTTGCAACGGTGTGGCTCAATGTGTTTATCATTCTTTTAGTCAACAATGGAGGTTTACGGCACAGAAGAATGAGCTATTTCAGGCTTTGGCTCCTCAAATAATTGACAATTGTTGGTGTTGGTCCATTGTTGGTCTTTCTATGGCATTTGTTGACAATAAGAAAAGTATATTATACAGTACTCTACCACCTTTAAGCATCTCACACTCACAAAACCCAGCCGCACATATATACGCTCAGCTGTATACAAACATACATTCCACTTGGATGTCATTTGCACAATCACACACATAGTGAAGTGCCTTCTGACATGCCTCAGAGGAATCGAGGCAAATACATGTTGCTTAACATGAGCGCTGCAGAGCATACATATAAAACAACATCTGGCTCTAATGTGCAGCTTGATTGGAGCCATCTGTATGGAAGACAGGGACGTCAACTTATTCCACAGCTCTCTTGTCAAGGTAGGAATTATTCTGATGACAGTTAAAATGTCACACTGGGGATAACAAAATCACTCAATAGCTCGGGAAATAGCTGACTAAAGCGATAGACACCCCCTAAATTGGGACACATATGTATTATGCATCAGGGAGAATCATAACATGCCATGACTTTGGCTGACTTAGTAGTTAGAAGTTGACTTGCTTATATAATGAGGTCACTTCTTTTGGCTCTTAAGCATTTGCTGAGAGATGTAGGAGTGTGTTACATGCCTGAGAGCTTCATTTTTGACGGATGCTATCCACTTATGTGGGTTATTTCACTGAAAAGCAGCGCTGATATGATAGTTTTGGGGCATTTTTAAAATGATTGAGAAACCTGAGAAATCCACAATGGAAATATGGTATTTGAAAATACTCCCAGCCTCGTGCTAAGGCCAAACGTATTAGAGAGGGAAGGAGAATATCACGACATATGCATGCAGGGGAATATTATGAGATATGAGTCATACATTTAGGGTTAAGGCATAGAGACATTAATGATATGATACGAATGAAATTTGACCCTTTGATTGCCAGAAACACAGTAGTGACTTTGATACTGCAACTTTGTGTTTCAGTTCTTTGCTTGTTCTTTCCACTCCAAAAGGTCAAACCTCAAATTATGTGGTAAAGATGAAAATGACAGCAAAGTTGCCACAATGAGGCAATGGAGGGTAGGTATAAGGAAAATTTAGTCCAAATACCTGAACATAAAACCGGCAAGAGCGCTCTCTTTTCTGTAGCTGCAACCAAAAGAAAATTCAAGAGTTAGCAAAAAGTCAACAACTCAAACAATTACACTTGAAATACATTTCTGCTTAAAGTACAGATCTGGAAAAAAAAAGAAAAAAAAAACACACACACTAACACACACTTTACACAAATATGTGAAAAGAAGTTTATTAATTATACACTATCTTTCAGACTCTTCTGTTAATTAGCACCAAAATGAGACATACAAGCCATGTGGGAATATACCTAAGACACTCTTAAATGTAAGTTCAAGGTTATCACTTTATTTAATTTTTATTTTTCACTTGAGAAATTCACCTGAACACTCAAGAGAGCTATTCAATTTCTGCCACCGCTGAAGGGGAAGTTAATGCTAAAAACAATTTAGTCCACTTGAAAAATGACAGGAAACTCAAAGAAAGGCTGTTAACGCTGCATGGAGAGTGAATAATTTGAATGGAGTTCTGATAGAAGTGGGGTAGCCAACAGAGCTACTGTGTAGCTCAAAAGCTAGCTCCTGGTACCATGCTAAAACCCATGCAGATTAGCTGCAAAGAGTACCATTTCCCCATAAAAGGAGCCTCTTGCTCTACATCACAGCCCACTCTTCTGGAAACGGTCCCGTCCGTACCGTTCGCCAACAACCCTTTGATCATGAAAACGACACTGATCTCACCGTTTGCCAACTCAATCCTTTCATTGTCTGCTGGCAGAGAGCATTGTGCATCGCTATCAGAAAAAAAAAATCTTTAATTCGTTTAGCTCTTTGCAGATTGTGTCAGAATGATTGAACTAGGGAGGTAAACATCAGCCACTGTCAGAGCAGTAAAGGAAAGAGTTCTTTGGGCTCCGGTGTTTCCTTGGGGAAAGCTCTTATTAGAAAAAAGGAAGTCTAACACAGGAGAAAGCCACAGGGCCATTTTTCTCTATAGATGCACCGTACTGCATGAATAGAGAGTATATCAGAGCAAAGAGAATTATAAATCATAGGTAAGCCCCTGACCTCTTGAATAAATTATCCTAGTTTTAAAAGCTTATTTCACTTCCCTCAACCCAGCTTCTTTTTTCTCTTTTGCGCCGTTACTCTATCTTTACAAGAGAAACTTAAGACCACAACAGCAATCTCGACCACTCCAGCAGCCTCCACCTTGAATACTGCGTTTTATGAGGAACCCGTTTTTTTTTTCCAAGAGGTATTATAAACTCTAGTTGCTCCTCAATGTGAATTTACTCATCACGTTCCCTTCTGAGGCCTTTTGGCCATCTTTACTGCCTCCCCTCTCCATTGGAGAAAACTGGCACTAAAATCTCAATGGGGACATCTGTGTCTGTTGCGGCAATGAAATAAAAAAACGTCCCAAAAAAGCTATCTGAGAACAGGTGTTCATGTTCCTCTACAAGTGAAGCCGCTCCAGCAAATTAACGACTGACATTTTGGATTTCACTGATGTTTGCTTTTCTGTTGGCTGCTCAGCAGACAGAAAGTATTATTCTAGCTCGCTTTGCCTGAGTGCCGCATACTGTGCTCTGCTGTGAATTTGGGAATAAATGCATTAGCTTCAGGTTCAACAAATATGAAAAACTCTGCAATCACACGGCTCAGATCCAACCCACGGAAATCTTAACCCTGTCCCATTAGTAAAAATCAAGTGGTGCAAATGTAGTGCTTATGACAAGCATGACACAAGGTTAACATCTTTTAAACTACATCAAAGTAGAATTGATCGCATAATACGTGATACTAGAGAAAGAGATGTACCTGAGCTATCTCCTGAAATTGAGGTTGTTTTAGGTGTGTTTTAGTATGCATTGGACTACAGGGAAATTGTGGATATCATTTTATCTGACAGCACTGAGTCAAATGGAGATCATTAAAAAGAATACAGACTGTTCAGGTTCGACTGGATTGAAGATCTGTAGTAGGTAGGCCTCCGCTTTTTAAATTCAGAAAGGTTTAGGAGTCAGAAGGAAAATGTTGACTGACGAATTGGCACTATTGAGTAAAATGGTTCACCTAAGATTCATTGGGTTTTGGGTCTGCTCCTTAGCAGAGGTTGATTTGAACAGTGTGGACGAGCAGGGGCATGGGTCGCCATTCCTGCAAGTCATGTTTATCCAGCCCGTTAGCGAGTCAGGATATTCTTCTGAAGCGAGGGAGAAGTGAATAAAAGGCGGTTTTGATATTTCTTTCACTACCTTATTGAGGCTCCGTGCTGCGCTGTCTTTGCCGCCTGGCGTGAGGTTCCTCAGCTGCACGTCCAGGAGATCCACCAGCTGAACCATGGCCTTCACTGTGTAGGTGATGTCCCCTGCCTGAAGATTACGCTTAGTTTGCTCCGCCAACTCCCTGGCAATGACTGCAGCTGTCTCTCCAGCTTTGAGCTGTAAAAAAACCCACAAAACTTCATTCAAATTGGGACTGAAACTGTATCTGAACTGGCTAAGATGTATTCCTCTACAGCTGAATGAAAATCCAATTTTTTTTTTTAACTGCGTCATGAACTTATTATCCACAACCCACACACTGGAAATCATGACAAATTGCAATATACAAATGTGTAGCCCCTTAAAATAAATGCTGTTTAGCCTATACATTTTCCCCAACTGCTCCTGTATTGCACACAATTAATGTGGTGAGATGTTACCCAGCTGAACATACACTGGAGCCAATATTGTATCCGGAAGCAATTATGAAATCAACTATTGAGGGAATTTCCCCAGGTAGCCTTACACCTTTATGAATCTAATGGGGAGCACTGCAGCATAAGGGAAGCAGTCTATATGTTGTACACAGAGGACAGATCCTGTTGGATATTCATTTTTTTCTTATGTTTGAAAGCTTATGTGATTTTTCAAGCTTGGGAATTGAAAAAATAAACATATGAATGATTTTATTTTAGTTGTTTGAAGACTTAAAATTTTGCATATCATTAATTTATCACATTAGTTTCTGGGGTTACAGGTTACATGAAAAAACTGCTGTGTAGTATTCTCACACTGCGGTGGAACTGATTCTGGATGTTATCAGAGTTTAAGCTAACATTAGCAGCATTGTCCTGCTCTCTTTTGGATTTGGACAAACCTCCTAATGTCTAACTTGTGAGCTACGGCATTTATTGGCTAATAAGTCTCAGCACAAACCTTGAAAGATTTGCTCACAAACTTTGCACCAAGGTTTTCAAGTTACAGTCTTTATCTCAACAAAGCTCTCTCTAACTAATAATGTAAACAGGTGGCCCCTTGACATCAACCATTTGGCACTTTTAATTTTAAAATTAGGTGTTTAGACAAAGGGGCCAAACTTTGAAATATAACAACTAATTAGTTTCAGTGCAATGCTATAGCATCTTTTCAAATAATCTGAAATGGCCTTTGGGAAATTTAAATTTGTTTTTACATACCTATGTGCACAAATATGTTAAATTATGCAATAGATGGTCTCGGTTATGAACAGTAAATAACGTGACTAGCAGTCACCCTTTTGGTCTGATGTAGTTCAAAGGTCAGCTATCTCCACGGTTTTAACTAATAGACTGGGTACGATGAGCCTCAAACCCGCAGTGACACCAACTACAACAGGCCGATCCTGATTTACTCTGGCATCACCTGCTATCATCGCCTGTGAGTTTATTAGTCAAGCCAATTATGCTGCTTAAATTGGTCTTCACAGAGGTGTATGCAGGGGAACGTGTCTTTGGAAGATGTTTTCTTCTTTTCCCTCCCTGCTCTCGTCTCTTAATGAGAGGAGCCGGGGATGCAGGGTAAATAGCTCAGCTTTTATCTCTCTCTCTCTCTCTCTCTCTCTCTCTCTCTCTCTCTTTCTGCTTATCTGATGTAATTTCTTTCTCTTTTTATTCTCTACATCTTCCTTTCTCATTTTGTCTACTGAACCATCTGGTAATGAGCGGTGCCACATATAGGACAATGGCTCTAGATATAAAATAATGAAGTGCCAGATGGGCATTCCAGATCTCTGACACGTTGATCTTCATTAAAGTCTTCCTGTCTCCACAGCGACAGGCACACTGCTGAAGTGTGATTTGATTTAAAAAAATAAAAAAAAAAGATTAATAACACTTTTGTTAAAAACACACACATTACCTGATTGTCACTTCATTCTGTAGATTTTAACAGGTAATATTCTTCAGTAGTCACACTGGTAACGTGATTCCATGCAACAACAAAACAGCCTTTATAGCAAGTTCGAAGATAACTTTGCTTTAGTTAATTTCTCCAAACAGTCGCCTGCAGTGGAGCTTCATAGCACGGCTCAAATAGTGCTGTGCTGCACAGAAATGCACCTGATAATTTCTCTCCCTTCTATTTTGTTCCCCAACAGCCATTCTCCATCCGCATCTGCAAACTGCCGTTTGTTTAATGGGCCGAGCTTTGTGCCGTTGAGTAGATCATAAGTGTTATAACATGCACGCCTCAGGGTCCTCTGAGTTTAAGGGAGAACATTTTCAACATTGCCTGCAATTCATAACCTGGAACCGCCGATCCTCACTTGCAGTTACCTTCTCCTCTTATGATTTGATTCTACAGTATTATAGATTCAAACATAGGAAGCTTTGTGGGGGGCTTTGCATAATAACTTGCCTGCAGAGGAGAAGATACAAATTGTTTATGTGTGAAAAGAATGGAATGCAACTAACTGTATCTGGTTGTGGGACTGAAAGTGGTCTAGATGAGCAGTCCATTAGACTATGGTGCTGTGGTATTGGTTTTCACTTCAGCCCCTATCCAACCGCCCACACCCACACGCACACACACACACACACACACACACACACACACACACACACACACAAGCATAACCTTTCTACTGAGTAAAACTTCCAGCTAATCCATTACATTAATTGGCTAGTTAAGGAGAGACAAAGAACAAAAGAGAAAACACATAAAAACTTCTCAGTACAAGTGATATTTATACCCTTGATTTCCATTGAGAGCTGTGGTAAATGTTACTTAGAACAAGCTAAAAGGGCACAGTTATGTAAAAACAAAAACAAAACAAAAAAACACATCAAAATAACATTTGCATTTCAAAACCTTCAATGCTTTTATTCTGAAGAGAAATGTGTGAGAATTCCTGGTCGGGTACCTTCTGGCTGATGAGGTTGACCCAGGGGGAGGTACAGTTGCTAAAGTCGGGTCCCTGGGGGTCCCAGTATCCCTCTGGACCCACGCACATGTATGAGGCCACGCCTAAAGAAAAAGCAGAAAGACAGTTGCTCAATGAGAACAATGTCATTAGAGCTATAACATTAAAGTGACACAATCATGTTAGAAAAGAAAGAAAAGCTACAGTAACACGTTCTCTAACGTGTGTCTGTCAGTGTCTGTGTTTCTGGAAAATCTCTTGGGAGACAATCAAGCTTGCCCACATTTCCTCATTCTTCTTCTCCTTTTTCCCATTATAGAGTGACGGACTACACAATGCTTTCAGGCTTGTCGACTAATTCCCAATTCTTCTGTATTTTCGACTTTTCTTATTTGCAAAACTTGTCCAAATAAAACTGCAACGTTCTAAAAAAAAAACACAATTCTTAAGTGATTAAATTAATGGATGTAGCAAAAATGTAATTGGATGGTTTTATCTTATAGTGACTGCAATGAAGTTGCTTGACTTGAGGCCAGCCAAGCTCGCCCAGACAGTGCCTGTATTTAATCATTAAAAGTCAGACAGTGTCTGCATGTGTGTGACAGTTCAACTCCTGCACGGGAAAGAAAATACACCAAAATAGGTGCCAATTAAGCCTGCCATAGCTGAATTCATCAGGAAAGGTCAATTAAGCTGGTTCGAGAAAACTGTCTCTGCTGACAGAGATGTGGTTTGGGGAGTGACTGTTATACAATGTTCCATCTGCGCTTTATACAAATAAACCTTCAGATATTGAGTCAAATTAAACACTCTGACTGTCATCTGTTAAGGCCGACCCTGCCATGTAACCTGTGTTACCTTATTAATCAGAATTTATAAATGAAATACATTTAATCAACAGACAGACAGTAACAGTTCATATTTATTCATGTTATTTTGCGATGAATCCAATAAAAAAGTCTTTGTGTTCTTCCACGTACGTCAAATAACTTGCGTCTATATTTCCAGACCTGACATCAGCGAGGCGACATGCTGACATTAAATCGCCCTTGCTCGCACTTAGAGGGAGGGTGCGTCGGGGGGCGAGACGGCCAGCATTAACAGATATAAATTTTGATTGACATACAATTTCCTTCCCCGGTCCACCTTGGACAGCCTTATGTTTGATGGGTTTATAAGATAAGGGACTCTGCATTTCCTCCTATATTGAGAGGCAGGAGAGGGAGCATGAAAGAGAGGAGTAAGAGAGGGAGTCGGAGGGGAGACAGAATGACAGCGAGCGAAGTGAGGTGGATGGAAGGGGGAGCTCGAGGAACTTTCAAAGAGTGGCAGAGGAAACTCACACAGTCGTGTTCGGCTTGGCAGTGTCGTCTGAAGAGCAGTGGCTTTGAAGAGTGTGCTGAGGGGAGATGGGGTATGTGTTCCTCTTATCTTGCCATATGACGGCTGTTAGTGAGGTCTCAAAGGGTGCTGGTGTTGCCCATTAATGAAGCCAGTATGTGTGTGTGTGTGTGTGTGTGTGTGTGTGTGTGTGTGTGTGTGTGTGTGTGTGTGTGTGTGTGTGTGTGTGTGTGGGAGCGCCGATTGATGAAATGAGCAGGTTTTTTTTTAGGCTTGGAGCCCGATTTGAGAGGATGATGTCACTCCCCAATCTAGGGTGACTTGCTCTATAAAAGAGTCACGATAGAGAAGTTTCAGAAAATGCCTTAACAAAGGCACATTTTGCAATTTTAATATATCTGATATATAATCTATCTGCATTACCTCGTCTTTTGGGTTTGTAATAATGTATTAGCAGCAATGAGTAGCTTTACTTATGCAACAATGCTGTCTGACCGCAGAAACCTACAATATCAAGGTTCCCGTGTTACCTTTAAGCTTTATTTCTTCCCTCGCTATTCATCATTTTAGGAATGCAGCATTATCCTTCAACCTTATAACATCTGAACCTTTACTTTATAAAGTCTATGCTCAGTGGCCTGGTCTCATTACAATACGAACCACTGGTTGATCAGCACTCAGATATTCTTACTTTTAGAGGTAAAGCTTTTATATCTAAAGCAGCCGATATCGATTTTATCTTAATGCACACTTGGCTTCAGACTCTTAGTACTAATACAAAGACAGAGCTGGAACAACATATATGGAAACAAATGGTCTGATGCCTGATAAACAAAGCTCAACAGCCCTTTCAAAGTGCCTAACACAAATGTGTTTAGCCACTAATTAATTACACCAGTTGTGTCCTGAGAGTGGTGGAATAAATATGATTGTGTGGTGTAGCTTCCATACAGACGCAATGCTAAGCTATCTTTAGGCTTGCATCAGTGAGTCAGGGATAAAAGAGTGTGGTGATGGTGGGGGGGAGTGTGGTGATGGTGGGGGGGAGGGGGGTGCAGGAAGCGAGAGAACAAGTGCTGCAGGGGGAGTGTAAACATAAACAAAACACACACCAGCGACCAACATCAAGGCGAAGAGCCTCACAGTAGACTGTCTCTCCTAACGAGGGTATTGGCATCCCCACAGAGTAAAGGAATAAAGAGATAACGTATATATGTCACTGGCAGAGTTTTTGAACAGAGGAATGTTTGAGGTTCTGGAAGATTAAACCACTTGTGACTAATTGGAATGATGTGTAATGTCACACGCGGTGAAGTGGCAGACAGACCAACAAATGAAACACGAACAAACAACAGTGGTGGACAAATGAGTGAAGTATGTGCTTTTAGCCTGCTGCCCCAATGACTTGGACCCACATTACTTGCCAAAAATGAATAAATGAACGAATGGATGGCCCTAATTTTATCTTCTAATAAGTTTGGCTAACCCGGGGGTTTGTTTAAAACTTGATGATCCTCCGACTTCTCATGTTCCTTCGCTTATCACACTTCTTTTTAGCAACGTCTGTGTTCCCTAATCTGGTCATTACTGAAAAGAAATGATGGCTGAAACCACAAAAAATAAGGCATATGAAACCAGACTTTCCCTTTAAATGTTTGACAAAAATATACATTACCTATAGTTCCAGGTGGACATGGCATTTTGGACAACACGCCCTGCTTGGTCTTGAGCCAGGAGATGTCCATCATCACCAGGGGATTGCAGTACTCCACCCTGATGTTGGGAAGCTTGGAGGAAGGCGACGCCCTGCCATTGTCGTCGTCTTCTGGGACCAAACCCTCCACCAGCGTGTGGATCGGGGCTGCCACTGTGGAAGTGGTCCGCGGCCACTGGGCCATTGCAGTCGTCGTAGCAGGCATCTTGGTACTGGTGGTCCTGGCTGTTGTGGTCGTCACGGTGACAGTGGTGGGACGAGTTGTGGTCCTCGTTGTCATGGTCGTTGTGTCCATGTACACCATCACAGAGGAGGACGTTTCTGGCAGAGGAGGAAGAAGGGAACAAGGTGAACTGATGGATTCTGGGTAAAAATGCAGAGTTGGAAAAAGAAGACTGAGAGTAAATGTCTTCCTTTTTGTCAGTCACACTTCATTAATGTCTGAGAGGGAAATTTATTTTGGTGCCGGTGGAGAAAAAAAAGAGAGAGTGTACACAGGGGGGGGTTCTATTCTTCCCTCTTTTCCATGTGTCAGTTTAAGAGAAGGTAGTTCAAAGAGGATCAATTGGAACTGGCAGGTGTGACTTCCATGGGCATGCACGGTGTCTAGTTTGGGACCCCCGCTGGCTAGGCTAACACACATACACACATTTATAGCTTTGCAGTCTAAATAGAGCTGTTGAAGAGGGCATATCTCTGCGAGACAGTAGCTGGATGTTGTGGTTACATACTATTTCTGGGTCAGCCGGCACAAACTGAAATACCTATTTCCTCCATTTGAGTCCTCCCTGCGGTGACACTCCAGGGTGTGCTTGCTAATGACGCTGTTTGCCTGAGCTGTTGGGGGGACATGGGCTATCATAACACCAACACACGGTAATCCTTTCCTTCCCGCTCAAATACATATACACCTCTTCAACTGCCTGTCATCGCTCATCCCATCCTCTCTTACGTTTTGCCCCCTTTTTATCCCAGATTGGAAAAGAGAGGGCCCCAAATAATTTAGCTACATGCTTTTTATGAATGTGTGGACTTGGTTTACCCACAGAGGGTCAGAGAACAAGTAGCCAGGTCTAAGGCATAAGTAGCCCTATGGGGTATTTTTATTTAGGAATATGTTGCTTTAGTTTGTTTGCACAAATATTCTTCAATACACTATACTGACACTTCTATATGACATGATCTTATTACTGTGTGTGGTTGGGAGGAAGCCTGCTGTCGACCCTTAAAATTAAAGTTCCCACGAGAGAGCACACGCACTCTGGGCCTTTGCAAAAATGCAATTTGGGGTAGGCGTTGTTTCCGCCTAATGCAGAGATATGATCAAAATGACAGAAGTGACAAATGGTCCCAATCTTTGTATGAAAGGGGAGCAAAACAAAATTTAATGAGGGTCGAATTTAGGTTGGCAGGTGTAATGGACGTCACACATCCAGCGAGCTTAGATAACAGACATCGCCGCTGAAATCCAGTTCAGCGAGTTTCAATTTGCTGTTTGAATTTGAAAGCAGTGAAATAGGACAGCATAAATTAGTGCCACTGTTTGGGAATCTCAGAGATGCCTGGAGGCCGTAATGACACAAACCAGACCACTATCAGCAGCCAATGCATCCAACGCTCAACGCGGTTGATTAAATAGGTTGTAGCCGCCGCAAGGATTCCGAGCTGATTAAGTATTTGTTTTCTTTCGCTAACAAAAGAGGTTGTTGTGTTTTTAAGATCTGCAGGTATCTTGGACACTCCTGTGGAGACACTCCATCAGTAAAGTGGAACTATAACAGGAATCTAATTGAATTACAATGTGAATTAAAGGCATGCAAAGCCTTTTTTTAAACTCCCATCTCACTGGTAAAGCAGGCTGTATAACAGGAGAAACTTAAGTGGAAAACACAAGAGCTTGGATAAAACGCTATTACGCTGGTGTATATGGACGGAAACACTTGAATAAGCTAGCACAAATGCATAGTCACATGCTCACACTCTGGCCACCGCACACTCAGACACGAGCCTTCATCAACCAACATAAACTGACACTACCACCCATCAACAGGGCTTTAAAAAAATCCCATGAATGCTCAAATAGGTATTTAACATTTCCACCAGCCACCAAGACATCACCATTTACATTCTGTAACCACCATTAGACATCATCATCAATCTGCGCCACGGCGGCCCAGTGGCTCCTTCGGCTGCAATCATCATGTTAATATGAGGGAGAAATATCTTCAAGGACACCAGTCTATTTATTTTATTATTTATGAAAGAACTTATCTATGCATCTGTGTTTGAGGAGGAGTGATGATAACCTCAAAAGTGTCGTGCCAACTCTACGTAAAAGGGAAGTGGCATAAATTTAGGTAGAATTGGAATCAGTGGCGGGTGCTTAAACGGCATATAGTAAAGCAGACCATTAGAGTACCTCATGGAAATCTGATTGTGGGAATTCATTGCTCATATTGAGGTCAGTAAAGGTCACAGTGCACAGGCCCAGATAAGCTAGTGGCTGAAAAGGTGTGCAGATGGGCCTATTAAGATAAGGGAATTATTGTAGTGGTTGGGATGGCTGATACCGGATTCTGTGACTGTGACAGATTTTTGCTGAGGGAGTTTGTTTAGCTGCCCAAAATGCAGTTTTATAGGAAGACATACTAATAACAGATAAGAACCTAGATTATTTATTTGACTTTAAAGCATTTCAATCCAAATATCAGTGTCATCCATTCACGGAATAAGTTTAAAGCACAGTTATGTAACATCTTAAAGATAAAATATATCCTCATACAGATTTAAAAGTTGTAAAATAAAGGGCACTATTGCTCAGTTCAGTAAACTCAGGGGTTTTAGTGCTATAATACAGATTTACATGGTAAATGGTAATGTTAGCAAACAAACCAAATAGATATTGCAGTGTAATTGATATTTCAGAGTAATTTTTTTTTCTTAAACTTTAAGGTAACTTGCTTTAAGGTAACTTGACTCACATCCTACTGTTCAGACCATAATAATGAGCAGCTGAGCAGGAAAAACCGTTCATGTCAGTTACGAGTTGTATGCACTGGGAATTTCTGACAGCAACAATATATCTCACAGTGTCAATAAACCGAGCCCCCATTACTGGCTGTTAGATCTGGTTTCACTCATTAACGAACCGCTTGAAATACTTAACGCCGCAAAGGTAGCTAATTTTGTTTATTTAAGTAATGTGACGACAAGGCTAATGGTGAGGTCTACCATCTTGGAATAACAGGTGACTGTTTCCCTGTCCTTCCTATTCTGCTGACATTGAATGCAACACGAGAGCTGGCAGAATGGGATCATAGACAACAAACATGTTCCTGGTAAAGAAAGATGTGTCTACTGCTTCTGTGACATGCTAAAATACTGTATGAAAAAATAGTCATACAGCCAACAAAACATTAGCTGCCATAAGCTATGGTGTGCTCCAGTAAGCGACGGTGCATTTTATTGTTTATGAACTCCACTTTTTATTTTTCAGAAAAAGAAAGTGCTGTTTCCTCTTTTTCAAAGTTTACACAGTCTCCCTTTGAAGTTCATGATCATACCAAGTAAAATATCTTACAATCATTATCTTTTAATTAATGAGATCAATTTATTCGATCAATTCTTTAAAAATAATAATGACAGCAGTTATCATATCACTCAGTCGATGCTGTAGGTAAAGACACTACAGAGAAATATGGCTTGAGGAAATCGCCATCGCAGCATGAGGTTAATTCAAAGTCACCAGGAACCATGTCTAGAATGTAATTCCATACTTCCAGATGATCCCGTTGAGCCCACTGCTGAATTATTTTTCAACAAGCAGCATGTTAAATACGCCTGCAAAGACACACACAAGAGACAGAGAGCAGGAGTGGAAAAAGAATAAAAGTGTCCTTGAGCAAACTTGTATATCTTTTCCATGAGATGAGCACAAAAAAGCCAGTACCACACAGCAGCCACAGTCTGCAGGCACCATCGCCTTGGAGACAACACAAGGACATTTTGTTTTGCTTTGCCAGCTTTCCCATTCTATCCAAAGGGATGAAGGGGGGGGGTGAAAAACACTAAGCTCAGGAGAACCAACGAGGTGAACAAGACTTTGGTATGCTCCGAGGGACTCGTGAGTGACCTAGAGGAAGATATGAATGTGAGTTTGGTTGGGAGTTTTATAAAACAACAACAACAAAACTGTGGGAAAAGAAGATAGGGAAATATGACTCTTCTATTCCACTTATGAATTTCTGCTCTGTGCAGTATTTTAAATTAGAATTGGGTGCTAGGATTGTTTAGATATTCCACAATGATACAAGGCAAGTTTAAGAATATAATTCAAGAAAATCGCTTCAAACCTCAAACTCATTTAAATTCGGTACACTGTATAAGATTCAATGCATTTTCAAATGTATTACAAAGTTGATTAAAAATGAATTATACCAACAGCAAGCTATCAGATATTCATGATTCTTAAGCTAAGGGGCTGAAGGGGTCGCCTTTTTAGGTTTTCCTACACCTGAACAGGCGACCTATTCACTCATAAAAGACAGCAAACTTCTGTGGGCGCTCCGGCTTCCTCTCATTGAGACACCAGCTCCACTCGTTCACGCTCAGCTTCTGTTGCACAAAATCCCCATCACCAAACGCATGAAGTCTGTTTTCACCACACACAGAGCTTTGTGCTTCATTTCAAAGCATTAATTTCTAACTAATTAGCCTCTCTCTCTGTATCCCAGGGCTCGTGGCTTCCACAATTAGATAAGCCCACTCTACTTCGCTCCAGGAAAAAAACCTGCTCCGCTATTATGAAATGAATCCGGTTTATGTGTTGCAACTTCCGCATCAAGAGCGGGCTCGTCGGCTCGGAGAAACTTCTGCAGACAAGAGGACATCAAAAGAGGTGGAAAGGGCTTTTGAGGGTAAAAATGAAACGAGCATCAGACGGTAAAGTGACTCTTCCAACCTTGTGCTGAACCCAATTACCTCCTAATTTTAGTATTTGAACCTTTATGCATGGTAACATCTTCTGCACGTACTTGCACAGACTGTAGACAATATTGGACAGTCTTGTGTGATGTCACCCATTAACTTTCTACTAACCTGTTTTAAAGCCTGCAAAATGGGATTTCTGGGTGCTGGGACATGTATTTTTAGAGTGAAGCGTACTTGAAGCCCAAATCCATGATCACTCAGGGCTATTATTGGATCTCTCAGAAATAAGTTACAACCATATACTTGTTTTATTTGGCCGATCTGAGAGTGCTCCTTCCACTTCGGAAATTAGTCTTCTTCTGTTAAAGTTAGGCCTGATGTCAGAAGCCTCGTGTAGCCAAATTATGTTCATTGTTATGAACAAACTATACTGCAATTGTTGCAATCTTCCTCATCATTGCAATCATCACGGTTTGACAATTTTGGACACCAGTGTTGTCTACCATTTATAAATACCTGCAGTGTTACTGCTCTACTGGTCTGTGCATTATATCGGAAGTTGCTTTGTATTGTATATTGTAACTAAAAATGTACATATTTAGCAATTACACTACACAGTGTTGTATTATGGGTTTGTAACCTTCATGTTTCTTGGCTAACAAGTCTCACTGTGTTGTCACCATGAGGTTGCCAAACCACCATTGGAGAGTCACTGCTCGCTGCCAAGAAAATAGTCTAGCACAACTTGCCATTTTATACTTTAATTTTGCATGGATGAAACGAATGAGATGTAACGTTTTTGTTAGCTCAGAGTAGAGGCTGTTTCCCCTAATTTACAGTTCTTATGCTAAGCTAAGCTAACCGCTGTTTGCTGAAGCTTTTCGATTCACTGTCCAGACATGAGAAAGCAAATGAATATAGTGTATTTTACAAAATATCAAACTTTTGCTTTAAGCTTCATGAGTTTCTGGTGGTTGTGTAATAAGTCTTGCTACCACAAGTGATATTAATTCCTGATGAATAAAAACAAGTTGTAGAAATGGACTTTGAATCAAATAATCTGTCAAGTAACTAATAATTTCTGTTGTCACGAAATGTCATTATGAGAGGCACAAAAAGAGAAAACTGCTAACTGCCAACATTAAGCTTACATGACACTTTAATGGAAAGGGTGGAGGGGGTGGGGAGTCTTATCTTATAACCATAGTTGATCTATGCAGTAATAAACACATCTGAGATTAACATTAAAAGATGTTTCCTAATGTAGGCCAAAACCTACAGAATAAAAGCGGAGAGAACTGGAGAAGAAATGCATTGAGGCTTTAACATGTTAACCAAAGCGGTTTGCTAATTCTCAGCCCTCTGCTAAGTGAGCATTCATTCATGAGTGATAATGTCAAATTGATCTATGATTAGAAATATTTACATCCATACGCAATGAAGTAACATCATCCATTTTAAACCATCTCAGATAATCAGTACCCTCTCCATAATGTCATGATTCACCCAAGCTTATCAAATCCCTAATGCTTAGGTCACACGATCCCACCAAAACGCTACATGTGTCCTCGTTTGCTGAGCTGAATGGCGGGAAAATAAAATGATGATAAAAGCCCTGTAGTTTAATGGAGCCTTTTGTAGCAGGCCCACAAATCCATCAGAGAGTGCAACTGGGATGTGGGGGAGTGGGAGGATGGCGGTGGTGATGGAGGGAGGGTGCGGTAAATTATGCAGCCAGACATCCGGTAATGCTTCGATATCATCTGACATGATGAGAACCGTAATGGATGGGAGCTATGCATTGTTTGGCAATTAATTTCTCATTCCGAAAGCTCTCTTCCCGGGACTTGAGAGGGCATCCATGGAGGTCACACAGCGCTGGGAGAAGCGAATGCGCCGGGCTGATATATATGCAGACATGGACACAGGCCCGGAGAGACACTCGCAGTGTTTGAGTTAAATGACAGAGGAGACGTGAGCAAAGCCTGCTTGCATATGCCCTACAGTGGAGTACGGTAGGTATGAATTCTCAACACGCATGTGCAGTAAATACATGCAAAGGCACAAAAACACAAATGTTTTTTTGGCATAATATGCATGTATATTAGCTCAGAGGATTTAGCTTGATTTTTATTTATTTATTTTATATAAATAAAAAATTGTCTCAAAAATACATTATGCAAATCTGCCATGCGCTAGCACATCTATAGTTTTAATACGGTATATACAGTGCTGCAATGGTGTGAATTAGGAATGTGCAGTCCACAGAAATCCATATTTGGCTACATCTTTTCTAAGCTAAACAGAGGAATGTTGGATTCCGTTTTTATTCTTCAATCCAAAACTCAAGTCTCTCAGGCTACTGTCGAGGCCAAACATCGTCAAACATACCAGGAGATGCAAAAGGAGGAAAGAGGAGTATGAGCACATGAGCATAGGGGATTTCAGACTCACTAAGAGGAAAGACACACTCCTCCAAGGTCTCGCCATTTGCCAAAAAAAAAAAAAAACCTCGAGTAAGGCTTTTCAAAAGACTGTCAACCAACAGTTGAGCGGGCCAAATGGATAGGGCAAAGCTGTGCAGAGGATCTCTGACACTGGTGATAAAGAGAGTTAAAGATGCTTCAGAGGCCCCCAATCAGATTCACTTGGCTGATTGGTCGAAATAAATCACTTTGAGCTTGTGTGTCACCAAGCCTGTTAAATCTAATGTGGCAATTTTTGGGGGGGCTCTAGAGAAACCGGTAACCATACACACAAACACAACACACACACACACACACACAACACACACACACACACACACACACATCAGGAGTAGAGAAAGAGTGGAGGACAAGACCCCACACACCGTAGCAGAACTGTAGTTACACAAATTTGTTTTTCATCAGTTTGATACAAGAGAAATAAAACGTGACGAAGCACAAATGGTATAAATTATTGGCTCTGGGGATTGAAAGGAGCCAAAAAATATATTTGCATGTGCAGAGGTAGGGACCCATGCATCTCTGCCTAATAATCCATGTTCACCCACAAGTGTCACATTACACAAAGTCTTTGATTTTTACTATAAGTATGTTTTTTCCCCATTTCTGTCAGGAGAGATGGATAGGGTGTTGGCCTTAACTGAGGGATTGCCTGCCACCCCTCTCACTACACAGGTGATCTGTGTATGATTTCTGGATCAAGGTAGAGCCGCCAAGGCCCATGATGGATGGCCAGTCAAGAAGAGGGACGACAGACAAAATCATGCAATATATAATGGGGGGGGGGTTCACGCAAAGAGCGAATGAACATGCCACATTCTGAACCACTTCAAACATGAGCCTGCATGCTCAAATTGACAAAGGGTTCATTCAAATTCCATATCAAAAATAAAACAGAAGTATACTGAGATCATCAAAACACACACATGCA
Source organism: Dicentrarchus labrax (assembly GCF_905237075.1). Classification (NCBI taxonomy): domain Eukaryota; kingdom Metazoa; phylum Chordata; class Actinopteri; family Moronidae; genus Dicentrarchus; species Dicentrarchus labrax. The sequence goes on along the minus strand of NW_026136717.1, from coordinate 10,465,638 downwards.
CTAATAGGGTAACAATGATTGTGTTCTACAATATATTACAAATGATTCCTACATGAGGGAATATGGCTCTGATGCATTCGAAGGGCCTCTGGAGCACCAACAAAGCGCTCCCTGTTTCCATGCTAGAAAATCTAAAGCTGCATTACTAACAGAGCCCCATTGTGTTGCAAGCATTAAAGGGTTTGCAAGAAGACTGTGCGTTTGTGCATGTGTTCATTCATGTGTGCGCATGTGAGTGTACGTGTTAGAAAAATCATTCTAAACTATAATCCCAAACCTTGCACTTTCCCTCGAAGAAAATTGCCCTCTGCAAGAGGTGCACCAGGCATGTGATAAGTGCGTAGCCTGCAAATAAGCATGTAGCCTACATTTCTAAGCCTTGACATCAAAAGGGCTTCATGCAGCATGCAAAAGACTGGTTTTTATGGAGTGGAATAACAGCCTTTAGTTTGAATTACTAAGCAAGATATTGCTTAAATCTCTGCAATCAAGAAAGAAAGAAAAGGTTCAATGACACATGACCACTGCAGGGTGTCACTTGAATCCATATAATAGCATGTCAAAGTATATCAATCACAAGCAATGACAGATACTGAAAGGCTAATGCATAAGCAAGGGAACCCAAAGGACAACAGTTTAAGAGCACACTGAGTCACATTCAGATTATCTCCACCAAACTCTGCCAGCCTGCATTTACCGCTTAGACAGTCTTAATCAATTTAGCATGTGTCAGGCTCTTGCAAACAGAGCCAAGACAGGCACGACCGTCCAAAACATCGGCTGTTTCGGCATGAAGGTCGGGGGCGCCACGTCTGCAGGCTCCCTCCAGGCTAGCAGGGCTGGCATTGTGCCCTGGCCAGATGGCAACATGTGGCAAAAAGTACAGGACTGCCAGACAGTGAATGTATCTATGACGCCAACTGTGCCACATCCTATGTACCAATCATGAGCCAACAAAAGAATCACTCCTACAGTGGTGCATTCAGACGGTTGTCAGCGGTTGTCTCAATGAAATGTGCGATTAAGGGAATACCCCGCAGATACTAAAGTATCAGCAGACTAATAAACACTGATTGCTGTATTCTGTAAACAGTCCCCAACACACAGTCCTTAGATAACACTTGGATCTTAATATGTCAATTTGAATAATAGAAATCACTGGAAACTGTACACAAACAGCAAACACATCATTGTCAAGTCCATAATAAAGTACAATAATGCAGGCTAAAGCTAAAAAACTGCATATAAGTTAACACAAATATACTGTAGCATACACAGCATGAATTTTATCTTATGACAGCATATTAGTGCTGCAGCAGCAGGTGTGTGAGACTGAGACAAATGTTCTCATGTGGCTTGCCCTCGTCTTTGCAGTCTCGTGGAGTCAATGCAGCATGCTCACTGTGGCAGACAGCTCAGAGGTTTTTCTGGTACAGGTGAGGCCCGGAGTAATTCCTTCAGCCAATGCTAAGAAAACTATACTGTATGTAGCTAGTCTAATTCACTGCAAGCACAAGAAGCATATCTGGTATAATTTTAGTGACTAATACTCATATCATTTCGGAGCAAACTGACAAGCAGCACTGAGATATACAACAATCTGATACGACAACACAAAGGCTACCTAACAGAGCATCTACAGTAGCATTATACTGCA